>NC_091982.1:177914703-178271937 GCF_044704955.1 Pristiophorus japonicus | reverse complement strand
ACCTTTGGCTCGTTTGCCGTGAAGGAGTTCAGAGTAGAGTGCTTGCTTTGGGAGTCTTGTGTCTGGCATGCGAACAATGTGGCCTGCCCAATGGAGCTGAACAAATGTGGTCAGTGCATCAATGCTGGGGATGTTGGCCTGGTCAAGGACACTAATGTTGGTGCGTCTGTCCTCCCAGGGGATTTGTAGGATCTTGCAGAGACAAGTGAATTAGCATTACACTTAACACACTGGTCTTTTAATTGTTTGAACAGTGATTGTAGTTATAGAATTAGAGGAAGTCACTTAGAGAAGTGAGCTTGATACTTTGAGGGAAATAACTGGAGATTCATATCGAGTTTCTTTGGATTGATCTGGAAAATTGAAAGGAAGAACTGTGTTAAAGGTCACCATAAAATTAAAAGGCAGGTGCATGTTCTGCTGTGGGAGATCATTTCAAAAAATGTAATGCCAAGGCTCGGTTGTAATTATGGGAGATATTAATCTTCCTGACAGACTTGAACATACAATAGGAATCTGTATGCAAGTGGGAGTTTATTGAAGTACTGCAGCAATCTTTTCTGAAGCAGCAAGTGAAGAAATCCACAACATATGGCAGTATTAGATTTGTTCCTAATTAATGAGCAGTGAGTAATGAGCCATATTGAAATAAGGGAACATCTGCAGTTTAGTGAACGTGGTGCTACTTTTAAGGCTGAAATAAGGACAGAATAGACAATAAAAACAATCAAGAAACTGAATTTGAAGAGAACAGACTGAGGGGATGAAATGCTTACAAAAGAAATGTGAAGAACTAGTTAAAGGGAAGGATATGAAGGGAAAATGGAATTGCTTTAAAGAAGTTCGTTCACATTAGAGAGGCACTTTATTCCAGAAACAAGAGGCGAACAAAAGAGTAAAACTGACATGGATGACAAAGAACACAAAAGGCATTAGGGAGATAAAAAGAGCATATAGATTTTTCTAAAGATACAGGGAAGGGCGAGGATAGGGATAACTTCAGAATCAAGCAGAAAAATGCTAAGACAGTGACAAGAAGCACAGAAAGCGAGCAGGAGCGGAATATAGTGGAAAATATAAAGGCCAATCACAAAGTGTTCTTTAAATATATCAGGAGCAAGAGAAAGCTGCAGAGGGATGTCGTACCATTTACCAGTGGCAATAGGGAGTGTTGTGAGGATGGACGAGAAATGATTGCGGACAGGGAAGTGGCAGAATTCTAAGTCACTATTTTGTGACCATTTTCACGACTGAAAGTAGTGAAGAAATGCCTAAAATGAGGAAACAGTATAAGGGAGAGAGCAGGCGGGAAACCCTTAGCATCACAAGGAAAAGCATATTCGGGTAAAAAAGCATAGAATAAACAAAGGCTGAATTATTCCATTCATGGGTACTAATGAATTGCTAATCAATGTGTGATAATCCAAAGTGATTTGGACAGGCTATGTCAATGGGCAAGAGGTGTCAGATGGAATTCAACACAGGAAAGTTTAAAGTCACAAGATTTGTTACAAAGAATCAATAATGTGAATTAGATATTAAATAGTAACATGCTTGAGATAATAGAACAGGAATGAGATCTGGATGTTTTGCTGGATAAGTCATTAAACCATTGGGTCAGTGTTCACAAGTAGTCAAGAAAGTAAATGAGATGTTGGGATATAAAGCTAAGGATTGTGCTTTCTAAGTCATAGTATTTGGTTCTGGTGAGAATTCATGTGAAGTACTGTGAACAATTTTGGTTTCTATTACAGAAAACATATTGGACTGAGATCAGTGGAGGATGATGAGGCTCTGTACAACTGAGCATCCCTTCCTCACTTAGTCTTTCTGTATATGTACACTAGCTTTTAGTGATCTGTGCAGATGGACACTCAAATCCCTTTGCATCACCACAGCCACTAGTCTCTCACCATTAAGAAAATATTCCAAAATGTCTTTCTCACACATTGATCTCCATTTGCCATTGTTGTGCCCACTCATTTAGTCTGTCTATGTCCTTTTGTAACTTCCTACTCCCATCTACACAACATACCGTGCCTCCTAACTGAGAAGACAGTTCAGATTTTTAATATACAGCTCACCAATGAATTCATCCAATGAGAATCCAAGCCATAATGATGAGGAAGCAGGAAAATGAGCTAGTGCCACCTCCTGTAGATGTATATTGGGTAAGAATAAAATTGGCACTCAGCTGTGATGCCCACAGAAGTTGGTTTAGGGATGACAGGAGAGCATTGAATTCTGAGGAGAGAGGGCAAAGGGGATTGAGCTGGAAATTGAAATCACAAAGGATGGGGAGAAAAGAAGTCTCTAAATTGTCAGATTGCTTGTCTGACATCCAGTACTGGATGAACAGAAATTTTCTCCAACTAAATATTTGGAAGACCAAAGTATTATCTTCGGTCCCCGCCACAAACTCCATTCCTCTCACTAGCATCTGTTTGAGGCTGAATTAGAATGTTCGCAACCTTGGTGTCATATTTGACCCTGAAATGAGCTACTGACCACATACCTGCGCCATAACTAAGACGGTCTATTTGCACTTCCGTAACATCGCCCGGCTCTGCCCCATCTCAGCTCATCCATGCCTTTGTTACCTCTAGACTTGACTATTTCAATACACTCCTGGCTGGTCTCCCATGTTATACGCTACGTAAATTTGAGGTGATCCAAATCTCTACTGCCCTTGTCCTCACTCGCACCAAGTCCCGCTCACCCATCACCCCTGTACTCGCTGACCTACATTGGCTCCCGGATAAGCAACACCTCAATTTAAAAAATCTCATCCTTCTTTTCAAATCCCTCCATGGCGTCACTCTCCCTCTCGTTGCAATCTGCTCCATCCCTTCAACCCCTTGAAATATCTGCACCACTCTAATTCTAGCCTCTTGAGCATCTCTGATGTTAATCGCTCAACTATTGGCAGCTGAATCCCTAAGTTCTGAAATTTCCTCCCTGAACCTCATGGCCTCTCTCTCTCTCTCTCTCTCACTCTCTCGTTCTTTTCTCCTTTAAGACGCTCCTTAAAACCTAGCTCTTTGACCCTAAGCTTTTGGTCATCTGCCCTAATTTCTCCTTTTTGGCTCGGTGTCAAATTTTGTTTTCTAACACTCCTGTGACGTGTCTTGGGATGTTTTACGATGTTAAAGGCGCTATATAAATACAACTTCTTGTTAAGGGCAGAAAATTTGGTGAAAAAAGGCAAAAAAAAGGCTTTAATATTTCATTTATTTCTGTTTCAGATCAACATACAGACAATTCTTCAGAAGCTTGAAAATGTCCAAGAAATGTTCGAAAAGCGTCAAGCTAGCTTAAAGAAGTTAGCAGCCAAACAGACTCGTCCAGTTCAACCTGTTGCCCCACGTCCCGAGTCATCTCCAAAACGCTCCTCGCCAAAACCAATTAGAGCACCTGTCCTCAGTAAGTGGCAGAATATCCTTTTCCTCAGAAAAATTTGCAAAGTAATTGTGGTACGGTAGGGTAGAATTCAAAATAGGATGAACTGAAGGTTTATCAGCTTCATAGATTTTGACATCAGATCCTCACTACCCCATTGGGAAATGAAATTTAAGTAACTGGTCTCTATTACATCCTACAGGCATTACATCATCTGTATTCAACACAAAATAATTTTTCAGCAAATAAGCAGTAATAGTTTTTATTTCAAGCCACATAGCCTTTCATTTCCTCACTAATCTCTTGTGGCTATGTAATGCTAATGTGAAATAATGAATACCCAATTATTTTATAACTTATTGTGACATGATCAAAAGGATGTTTTTTTTATTGCTAACGACAAGAACACTTTTTAAAACTTTATCCGGACTGCAGGAAATAAATGATAGTCTTCAATTTTACTATAGCATCTATGTTCTGTTATATTTTTCGGACAAGACTTTATCTTCACTATGAATCCTAGCACAAATTTAATGTTATATAGCGCCTTTCATGACCACCGGACATCTCAAAGTGCTTTTCAGCCAATGGAGTACTTTTTTGGAGTCTAGTCACTGTTGTAATGTAGGAAATGTGGCAGCCAATTTGCGCATAGAAAACTCCCACAAATAGCAATGTGATAATGACCAGATAATCTGTTTTTTGAACACATAAGCACATTAGTGTGTCAGACTTCTTTCAATGTTTCATTCTAGTACAAGTTCCTCTATAATCTATTGATAAACTTTACCTGATGTTTTATATAGCAACTGCAAACATAGCTTAAAAAGCTTCAGAATTTTTCTTGTTGTTAGCTGTAATGTGCCTTACTATAATCTGCTTGCTAATTCTAATGCACTCCCTTATTTAACTATTGTAGTCAAGGTACTGTTATGTTTCTCCCTTTATTTCCCATATTTTAAATGGAAGTGAAAGTCTATTATACTTAAATGAGCCCAAAAGGAAATCAATCCATTCTTATCCTGAATACTGTATTAAAAGCATAATGTAAATGACCTGAATAAGAAAAATATCAAGCTGGATTTAGTTTTGGTACATGATAGCAACAGGTACAAAATGTTAATACAAAACAAAATCCTGGTGTTCTGTAGTGATTCACCTCGAAATCAAATCCCATTGATGTGGATTCTGTATAAAGTGTGTCTTATCTTTTTGAGCGCATGATTACAGAATTTAACCTTCGAAAAATGTCAACTACATATAAAATTAAAGTTATGATATGAGAACAGGTGTTCACAGATGATCCAGTCTATAAATTCACATAGCTATCAGATTAAGGGAGTAACTATTTGTACTGCGTTTTTTCTGCGCATGCGTCTGTCAAGCTCCACCCCTGATGCATTCCCGCCTGAACCAGAAGTGCTGGACCAGAGTTGCGGCCCCGCTCTCAGTCCACGCGGCCGAGAAAAGCGGTGGCGGGGGCGTCCGAGAGCGGCAGCTGGGGGGAGGCAGAGAAGCGGCGGCAAGGTCATGCACTTGTGCTGGTGTAAGGCACTTTGGCTCGGGGAAGAATGCACTTGCACTGGGGTAAGGCACTTGGACTGGGGGAGAGATGCATTGCGCTAGAGTATGGAATTTCAGCTGGAGGAAGGATGCACTAGCGCTGGGGTACGGGACTTTGACTGGAACTTGGTGTCTTCTGGAGAGATCTATACTCTGGCTTCTGGAAGTCAAAGTGGATCGCGTTACAATTTGCAAAGTCAGTGAGACATTGGGCTGGGCGGTTCCAGTTGATCATTCCAGTTAAACTTCAGGGTGTGGCTTATCCTCCAAGGGGACCGATCATTGGCAAAGGGCGGACCAGGGTGGCCATTTTCACAGTACAAATAAGCACGTCCTCAGATTAAACAAAGTGATTAATTTACCATGACAATAGCTTCTTTTCACACTGTCCTGGTGGATGGTTAGGTTACATGGCAGTCAAACAGTTAGATCAAAAATAATGATTTTGTTGTCATTTGCATCAATTTTCTCAATACTAGTGTGCAACCATAACAGATTTTCCTCATGTTGAGCTGCTAGGGATATTTTAATGTTTGCAAAGCATTGAGATTTTATGTAAATAATAAATACAGTTTTTAAAAAAAAGAGAGATTTTACTTACTGGTTCAAAGTAGAAATATGTATTTGGTTTGAGATATGTATGTTCTTGGGCTTAATTTTTTTCCTGGATCTGAAATGGCTGTCCTATACTAGTTGTCAGTATTATGGTAAAAACCAATTCCGATAGAAGAATGCAAGAAGCTGAAATAAAAATACATTTTTACCAAACTAATCATTAGTTCAATTGTTTAATTATTTTCTTTAAATGCAGAGATCTAATTAACATATGCTTTCTGTGTTTCATTCATTATCTTTGTACCTGTATTAATCAGTTTAAGGTCCAAGGTGAATGTGTTGTGGAGCAAATTCTGAAGTGTAGGAATATGAATTGTGGCATTATAGCTTACCTTAGCAGAGCAAATCTGAAACAAAAATAGAAATCTCAGGAGGTCAGGCAGCATTTGTGGTGAGAACAGACAAGATTTTTAGGGTATGGACCCTTCCTCAGAAGCGGAAGATATTGCAGATGAACACCATTTAAAAAGGAACAGAGCAAGCCTTCTAAATTGATCCAATGAAGCCCAATACAAGCTAGAGGAACTCGCACCTCATCTGTCTATTAGCCACTTTGCGATTGATTTTAACAACTTTAGACCCCAACCATAGCTCCCACTTTCTCTATGGCAGTAGGTGCTGGCAAAGTGGGTTAGATGTATTGGCATTCCCCTCCCCACACCCATCAGAGCATTATACTGGTGTCCCTTGGCGTTGATCTGCTTTTTTCTTCCACTAGACTCCTGGTCCACTGGAACCTGCTCTGCTTTTCCATGTTTTCACTCTTGCTTTCTACCTGCCTCATCCCACATCTGTAGCTATTCAAACACGGTGTCTGGTATATGTCTTTTACTTTTTAAAATTTCTCTTTCATCATCATCATCATCATAGGCAGTCCCTCGAAACGAGGATGATTTGCTTCCACGCTAAAAAAGGATGAGTTCACAGATGTTTCAATGAAGGATCTAATATTCCAGGTCCTGAACTACATCCTGAAGGGGGGGGAAGATGCCTGTGCATGGATTTTTTTAACGTGTGGTGGCCGTTGCACACCAGCCACCACACAGGCTTGACAGAACTAGGTCTTGGTCCAGTGGCAAGAATTAACCAAGACGACTGGAGACCAGCTCTGCAGGTCACACCTAGTGCGCATACATATCGCAGTGTGGGCTGGCCCATGCTGCCCCTGGGCCCTCGCCTCTTCTGGGCCCCGATCACATCGCTCTGCAAGCTCTTGCCGTTCCTTCGCTCCGACCTCACCACTCCTGCTATACCTGCCCATGTTCCAATCACCGACCTGGACCTAAAGTGGCACTACAATGGCCTGCAAGGGATCGTTAAACACTCTGGGATGAATTTTTACTTTCACCACCGGGCACAACTAGGGGGTTCTCTCTTTATGCCTCTATTGTCCCCATCTAATATCACTTTTGTCATATAACCATCGCCTGTTCTCTACTTAAGCACTTTGCAGGTCATTCCACTTATTTTCCTGTGGGTGGTTTGTGTTCTTTTCTTCGCTTCCCTTTATTCTGTTCCTTTTTAAATGCTGTTCACCTGTAATGGCCCTGAATTTGCAGTCAGAGGCATACCTCCGGAGCGCACCGCCAACCTGCAAAATATTTCTGAACTTACCTCCTGGCTCCACGGAAACGGGGAGTTCAGGTGCTGGGCCCATGGATCCCAGGGCCGCAGGTGGTTTGGAAATGTGCCTGGGATCATGTGGGCCCGGACCTCCAATGAGAAAGGAGGATTCCATTTACGAATCGAATCCCCATAAACCCTAATGGAATCCCAAAATAATTAAACAATTTAGACAACTGCGATAAAAAATAAATGTTCTCATTTTCAAATTTAATTCAAAGTCCCTTCAATACAGCAAATACAATAAAATTTATGTTTTTGAAAAATAAACATTTTAATCCTGTCCAAAATTTGCATACCAGGCATAAGAATTTCATGGGCATTTGCTGGGCAAATAGCCCAACTATGCACCAGTGAAAGTGAATTTCTAGTCGGTTCAGTAGATCTGTCAAAGCATACCTTGACAGATCGCAAGATCCAGGTTTTCACTCAGGCGGAGATCCGGAATTTGCAGGGCCTTTCAGAAGGCTTATGCTCAGCATAGGCTATCAGGACTGCAAATTCCAGATCAATATCTTCCAGTTCTGCTGAAAGGTTCATCCCAAAATGGTTTGTTTGTTCTCTCCACAGAAGCTAACGAACCTGCTGATGTACAAATACAACGGATATTTGTGATGAGTACGAGTGGTTAATCCAATCCCAGAACTTTGCGAGTGCTCATCCTGAGGCAGCACCTAGTGCATGATGCGTCAGCCTTGGCTCAGTTGGTAGCCTCTGAATCAGGAGGTTGTGGGTTCAAGTTCTACTCCAGAAACTTGAGCACAAAACTCTATCTAGGCTGACACTCCAGTGCAGTACTGCGGGAGTGCTGCACTGTCAGAGGCAACATAGAAACATAGGGCCCAAGTTTCCACATGATTTGCGCCTGATTTTTAGGAGCAACTGGTGGAGAACGGACTATTTTAGAAATCGCAATTCTCCACATTTTTTTTTTCTGCAGTTCTAGTCAGGTAGAATAGTTCTACTTTAGAACAGAATTTTTTCTTCAAAAGGGGGCGTGTGTCTGGCCACTGACGCCTGATTTGAAAGTTTCCACAGTGAAAACGTACTCCAAACTAAAGTAGAATGGAGCCAGTGAAGATTTTTGTAGAACTGAAAAAACCTGTTCTACACATTAAAAAATCAGGCGCAGGTTACAAATTAGGCGTCCAGAACGAGGTGGGGGGAAGGGGAGGGGAAGAGAACTCATTAAATTCGACAATAAATCCTTATTTATACTTCTACAAATATTATACAAATAAATCAAACCTGAATAAACATTTATAAGCCAAGAAAAGATTAAATAAACCATCTTCCTACCTGTGTGAAAGTGCTTCAGCCAGGGAGAATTCTGCAGCCGTTCGTGCCGCTGAGCGGGAGGGGGAGAGAGAGAGAGAGAGAGAGAGGGAGGGAGAGAGAGAGAGGGGGGGGAGGGAGGGAGAGAGGGGGGGGAGGGAGGGAGAGAGAGGGAGAGAGAGAGAGAGAGAGAGAGAGCGCAGGGGGGGGGGGGAGAGGAGAGAGGGGGGGGTTGGGGAAGGGAGAGGTCAGGTCGGATCGGATCCAGTCCGGGAGTCGGGAGTGGGGTCCAGTGGGGGGGGGGGGGTCAGGTCGGGGAACAGGAGCGCGGGTCGGATCGGGTCAGTCGGGGGGGGAGCGAGTGTCGGGTCGGGGCGGGGGGGGGGGGAGCGGGTGTCGGAGCGGGGCGGGGGGTGGGAAGGGAGCGGGTGTCGGGTCGGGTCTGGTCGGCGGTGGGGGGGCGGGGAGCGGGTGTCGGGTCGGGTCTGGTCGGCGGGGGGTGGGGGGGAGCGGGTGTCGGGTCGGGTCGGCGGGGGGGGGGGGGGGGGGAAGAGCGGGTGTCGGGTCTGGTCGGGGGCGGGGAGCAGGAGCTGGCCGTGGGAGGAGCCTTATTCACGCAGCCCCAGTGAGGCCATTCAGCCAGGGCTAGGGGCTGCGTGCTTCGGGCCCCTCCCACACAGTTTGGCGCCTGGAGCTACTGCACTTGCGTGCCGACTGTAGCGCGCATGTGCAGAGGTCCCGGCACTGTTTTCAGCGCAGGGACCTGGCTCCGCCCCCCCCACAGCTCGTGCTGGCTGCGCCGAGGGCCAGAGGACCTACAGGTAGGTGGAGAATACCGAGGATTTTTTTAGGCGCCGTTTTAGGCGCGAAAAACGGGCGCCCAGCTCGGAGGGGCGCCTGTTTTTTTTCTTGTGGAAACTTGGGCCCATAGAAAATAGGTGCAGGAGTAGGCCATTCGGCCCTTCAAGCCTGCACCGCCATTCAATAAGATCATGGCTGATCATTCCCTCAGTACCCCTTTCCAGCTTTCTCCCCATACCCCTTGATCCCCTTAGCCGTAAGGACCATATCTAACTCCCTCTTGAATATATCCAATGAACTGGCATCAACAACACTCTGCGGCAGGGAATTCCACAGGTTAACAACTCTCTGAGTGAAGAAGTTTCTCCTCATCTCAGTCCTAAATGGCCTACCCCTTATCCTAAGACTATGTCCCCTGGTTCTGGACCTCGCCAACATCGGGATCATTCTTCCCACATCTAACCTATCCAGTCCTTATATGTTTCTATGAGATCCCCTCTCATCCTTGTAAACTCCTAAACTCCAGTGAATAAAAGCCCAGTTGATGCAGTCTCTCCTCATATGACAGTCCAGCCATCCCTGGAATTAGTCTGGTGAACCTTCGCTGCACTCCCTCAATAGCAAGAACATCCTTCCTCAGATTAGGAGACCAAAACTGAACACAATATTCCAGGTGAGGCCTCACTAAGGCCCTGTACAACTGCAGTAAGACCTCTCTGCTCCTATACTCAAATCCCCTAGCTATGAAGACCAACATACCATTTGCCTTCTTCACCGCCTGTTGTACCTACATGCCAACCTTCAATGACTGATGAATCATGACACCCAGGTCTTGTTGCACCTCCCCTTTTCCTAATCTGCTGCCATTCAGATAATATTCTGTCTTCGTGTTTTTGCCCCCAAAATGGATAACCTCACATTTATCCACATTATACTGCATCTGCCATGCATTTGCCCACTCACCTAACCTGTCCAAGTCACCCTGCAGCCTCTTAGCATCCCCCTCACAGCTCACACTGCCACCCAGTTTAGTGTCATCTGCAAACTTGGAGATATTACACTCAATTCCTTCATCCAAATCGTTACTGTATATTGTAAAGAGCTGGGGTCCCAGCACTGAGTCCTGCGGCACCCCACTAGTCACTGCCTGCCATTCTGAAAAGGACCCGTTTATCGCGACTCTCTGCTTCCTGTCTGCCAAACAGTTCTCTATCCACGTCAGTACATTACCCCCAATACCATGCGCTTTGACTTTGCACACCAATCTCTTGTGCAGGACCTTGTCAAAAGCCTTTTGAAAGTCCAAATACACCACATCCACCAGTTCTCCCTTGTCTACTCTACTAGTTACATCCTCAAAAAATTCCAGAAGATTCGTCGAGCATGATTTCCCTTTCATAAATCCATGCTGACTTGGACCGATCCTGTCACTGCTTTCCAAATGCCCTGCTATTTCATCCTTAATGATTGATTCCAACATTTTGCCCACTACTGATGTCAAGCTAACCGGTCTATAATTACCCGTTTTCTCTCTCCCTCCTTTTTTAAAAAGTGGTCAAAAAAAAAGGAGGCGCCGTCTTTTGGATGAAATGTTAAATCGAGGTCCTGTCTGCTCTCTCAGATGGACATAAAAGATCCCATGGCATTATATCAAACAACAACAGAGGGGTTATCCTTGCCAATACTTATCCCACAATCAATATCACAACAGATTATCTGGTCATTATCATATTGCTGTTTCGGGGAGCTTGCTGAGCACAAATTGGTCGCCGCGTTTCCCACATTACAACAGTGACTGTACTTCAAAAGCACTTTGGGACATCCTGAGGTCATGAATTGCACGATATTAATGCAAGTCTTTGTTTCTAATTTGGCAATGTTGCACTGTGTTAGATATTCTTTTTACTTTTGCCCTCAGATAAGGAGAAAGCGGGCGCTTGGCATGCTGAGTGTTTTCTGCATGTCTGTGCTCGCTGTTGGCTCAGGAACATTAGTATTCAACCTGCTGTGGCCCCAAGGCCATGCGTAGGAGTAGATAATCTACTCCCAGAATTTGTGAATGCTTATCCCAAGAAAGGACCTAGTGCATTTGTGAAAACAATCATGTCAAGACATAGGTAAAATGAGGGATGAGGTCTTGCAGGAAGAATTCAGGGAGCTAGGAAGAAAATTAAAGGATAGGACCTCAAAAGGTAGTAATCTCCGGGTTACTACCAGTGCCACGTGCTAATGAGTATAAGAATGGAAGGATAGAGAGGATGAATACATTGGTGTAGGTGGGAGGACTTTAAATTCTTGAGGCATTGGGACCGCTTCTGGGGGAGATGGGACCTGTACAAACTGGACGAGTTGCACCTCAACAGCGCCGGGACCAATATCCTCATGGGGAGTTTTGCTAGTGCTGTTGGGGAGAGTTTAAACTAGCTTGGCAGGGGAATGGGAATCTGAGAACAAATTCAAACAAGAATGAAGTAAAGCAGAAATTGGATAGCAAGAATCTAGAAAGCGAATTTGTAAGACAGAGGAAACAGGGCTTAGTAAGTAGTAAGCAAGGAAGTCTTCCTGTGCTGAATGGTATATACTTTAATACAAGGAGTATAGCGAATAAGACGGATGAGCTAAGAGCACAGGTAGACACTTGGGAGTACGACGTTATAGCCATTACAGAAACATGGCTGAAAGAGGAGCAGGTTTGACAGATCAATATTCCTGGCTACAGGATTTTAAGACAAGATAGAGAGGGGTAAAAAATGGGGGGGGGGGGGGTTTGCGATACTGATTAAAGAAACTATTACAGCAGTGCGGAGGGATGATATGTTAGAGGGATCATCAAATGAGGCCATATGGGCCGAATTGAAAAATAAAAGGGGTGATCACACTGCTGGGCGTGTATTATAGACCCCCAAACAGTGGGAGGGAGATAGAGGAGCAAATATGTAGGCAAATTGCTGTGAAGTCCAAAAACCATAAGGTAGTAATAAGTAGGGGATTTTAACTATCCAAATACTGATTGGGACAAATTTAGTGTGGAGGGTATAGAGGGTGCGGAATTCTTGAAATGCATTCAAGAGAACTTTTTTTAGTCAGTATGTAGCAAGCCCAACACGAGAGGGGGCGGTCTTGGATTTAGTTTTGGGGAATGAAGCTGGGCAGGTTGAAGGGGTATTAGTGGGAAAGCACTTGGGTGTCAGTGACCATAATTCAGTCAGATACAAATTGGTTAAGGATAAGGACAAAGATAGGCCTGGAATAAAAGTTCCGAATTGGGGAAAAGCTAATTTTGCTAAGTTAAGGAGTGATTTGGCCATAGTGGACTGGAAACAGCTACTTGTGGGTAAATCAGTATCGGAACAGTGGGAGGCATTCAAGGAGGAGATCCAGAAGACTCAGGCCAAACATGTGCCCTTAAAGAAAAAGGCTGGGAAAAATAATTCTGGAGTGCCCTGGATGTCTCGAGACTTACCAGGGAGGATTAAGAAGAAAAAGGAACACTTATGTCATATACCAACAGCTAAATACTATAGAATCTTGAGGAATATAGAAAGTTAAGGGACGAAATTAAAAAGGATATTAGGAATGCTAAGAGAGAGCACGAGAAATTCTTAGCCAGTAAAATTAAGGAAAACCCCAAGATGTTCTATAAATATATTAAGAGTAAGAGGGCAACTAAAGAAAGGGTAGGGCCTATTAGGGACCATGAGGGTAATCTTTGTGTGGCGGCAGATGATGTTGGGAGGGTTCTTAACGAATACTTTGCATCTGTTTTCACAAAGGAAAGGGGCAATGCAGATACTGCTATCGAGGAGGAGTGTGATATTCTGGATGAAATAAATATAGTGAGAGAGGAAGTATTAAAGGGTTTAGCATCTTTGAAAGTAGGTAAGTCCACAGGCCTGGATGAAATGCATCCCAGGCTGTTGAGAGAAGTAAAAGAGGAAATAGCAGAGGCCTTGACCATCATTTTTCAGTCCTCTTTAGATCTGGGCATGGTGCCAGAGGATTGGAGGAATGCTAATGTAATCCCTTGTTTAAGGGGGAAAGGGATAGGCCGAGTAATTACCTAACCTCAGTGGTGGGAAAATGATTGGAAAAAATCCTGAAAGACAGGATAAATCTACATTTGGAAAGGCAAGGATTAATTAGAGCCAGTCAGCAAAGATTTGTTAAGGGAAGATCGTGTTTGACTAATGTGATTGAATTTTTTGAGGTGATAACTAAGAGGGTCAATGAGGGTAGTGCGTATGATGTAGCATATTTGGACTTTAGCAAGGCTTTTGACAAGGTCCCACATGGTAGACTGGTCATGAAGGTTAAAGCCCATGGGATACAGGGCAAAGTGGCAAGTTGGATCCAAAATTGGCTTAGAGGTAGGAAGCAAAGGGTAATGATTGATGGATGTTTTTGTGACTGGAAGGATGTTTCCTGTGGGGTTCCGCAGGGCTCAGTACTGGGTCCCTTGCTTTTTGTGGTGTACATCAACGATTTAGATTTGAATATAGGGAGTATGATTAAGAAGTTTGCAGACGACAGTAAAATTGGCTTTGTGGTTGATAATGAAAAGAAAAGTCATGGGCTGCAGGAGGATATCAATCTACTGGTCAGGTGGGCAGAGCAGTGGCAAATGGAATTTAATTCAGAGAAGTGTGAGGTGATGCACTTTGGGAGGGCTAATAAGGAAAGGGTATACACATTAAGTGGTAGGCCACTTAATAATGTAGATGAATAAAGGGATCTTGGAGTGCTTGTCCACAGATCCCTGAAAATAGGCGAGGTGGATAAGGTGGTTAAAAAGGCATGCGGAATGCTTGTCTTTATTGGCCGAGGCATAGAATATAAGAGCAGGGAGGTTATGCTTAAATTGTATAATACTTTGGTTAGGCCACAGCTGGAGTACTGCGTGCAGTTCTTGTCGCTGTATTATAGGAAGTATGCGATTGCACTAAAGAGGGTGCAGAGGAGATTTACTAGGATGCTGCCTGGACTGGAGAATCTTAGTTATGAGGACAGATTGGATAGGCTGGGTTTGTTCTCATTGGAACAGAGGAGGTTGAGAGGAGACCTCATTAAGGTGTACAAAATATTGAGGGACCTGGACATAGTGGATACTAAGTGCCTATTTCCATTGGTGGAGGGGTCTATTACGAGGGGGCATAGTTTTAAGGTGTTTGGTGGAAGGTTTAGCGGGCAGGCTTCTTTACGCAGAGGGCTGTGAGGATCTGGAACTCGCTGCCTAGAAGAGAGGTGGTTGCAGAAATCCTAACCACTTTTAAGAGATGGTTGGATGGGCACTTAAAGTGCTGTAACCTGCAGGGTTACGGATCTAGAGCTGGTAATTGGGATTAGACTGGATGACCTTTTGTTGTACGGCGCAGATATAATGGTAAGTACTGCAGGGAATAGAATGCGGCCAGGGTGATCTCCTGGATGGGTTGGAGAGGAATTTTCCTCGATTTTTTTCTCCCTAAATTGGCCTGGGTTTTTAAATCTAGATTTTGCCTCTCCCAGGAGATCACATGGCACTGGTTGGAGTGGAGTGTAGAATGGTTCTGTATAAGGGGTGTCGCAGTTGTGCGAGGCGGACTGGTTGGGCTGGGTGCTCTTTGCCTTTCAGTCATTGTTCATAGTTTTATATGTAATCTTTAGGGCTGCAGATTGAGGGCCGTGCGGCTCTTTGTCGGTCAGCGTGGACACGATGGGCCGAAATGGCCTCCTTCTGTGCTGTAAATTTCTATGTTTCTATGTCCTCAGGCCAACTTACTTGTTTGTGCAAGCTTATTTTACAAGGGCATCAAAAATACTGCAAACTGTTCCTTGCCCAATGCAACAGTTTAAAAAAAATAAATTAATAATTAATTTACAATTGGTCCTGTAGTACTTATGCTTTATTCTTCCAACAGTCTTCATAAAGAAATGGGAGGCCGGGAGGAACGCCAAAATTGGGGGAATAATTTAAAAAGTGTATGCAGACTGAAAAATGTTAAAAACAAAGAGAGAGGACATATTGCGAAGATTATTGAACTTCCATCCCATAAGAAATTGGCTCAAATGATTGCAGTCCAGTCCACGTGTGAATATTTCTCAGTTCAATGGACTTATCCACTGTCACAGGACGGGAGAGTGGAGAGCACTAGTTCAAACTGTCACAGGAGCATCCAGTCGTGCCCCGGTAACTGCCCCCAAAGGAAGTGGAGTGTGGGAAATTGCACTCCGCTTCCATTGAGGGGTGGTAAGGCCAATTCTGCGGCGGGAGCAGGACTTCCACGCTGGGGGCTAAAATTCCCTGCCTCAGAAGGTTAGCGCCCCCAAGATGGGAGCCTGTGCGGGGAGGCAGAGGGAAGTTGAGGGGAGACGGGGGCGGGGGATGGGAGGGAGAGTGGTGGAGGTGGGGGGGCGGAGAAACCCAGGGCGGGGGACAGGAGGGGCCACATTGCAGCGGAGGTCTGGGGGGGGGGGGCGACGTGTGTTGGAGGGGCGGGCCTGGGGGGCTCTGTGCCTCGGTGCGGGGAGTGTTCAGAGTGGTGGACGGGTTGACTGCGCAGATGGCGGTTGATGGATGTGGTGTGGTTGGCGTCGTGGGGGCGCGGCTCCGGGGGTGTTCGACATTTGGGAAGGATTCTGACGGGACGGGGTGGGTTGGGTATGGGGGGGGGGGGGGGGGGGAGTGTTCCCGGTGTTGGGTGGGTCCGGAGCCGGAGGGGGGGGGGGGCACTGTTTGGGGCTGGGATTGGGAGAGACTTCTTCACTCGGGGAGTTGTTGGCCTCTGGGGTTCCCTGCCGCGGAGAGTTGTTGATGCCAGTTCATTGGATGTGTTCAGGAGGGAGTTGGATGTGGTCCTTGCGGCTGGGGGGGGTCGGGGGGTGTGGAGGGAGGGGGTGGGTGATCAGCCATGATCTTGTTGAATGGCGGTGCAGGCTCGAAGGGCCGAATGGCCTACTCCTGCACCTATTTTCTATGTTTCTATGTTTCTATCTTCCAAAAAAAAAAGGGCCAAGAGATAGAACCATCAGTTGATAGAACTGTAAGCCTTATTTCCACTGTTGGGAACATATCTGACAGTTTTAGGAGGGATCATGAGCTAATCAGAGACAGTCAATTTGGTTTTAGAAGTGGGAGGTCATGCTTCACTAATTTATTTGATTTTTTTGAGGAGTTGGCAGATCTAGTAGATAGGTAGAGAGTGGATGTCACATTATCCCACCTAATACTATATGCAAGGTCCAAACCCATGGGATAGATGGGAATGTAATAACATTGATGACGTTAGTAGACAATAAGTTACTAGGGGAGTGCCACAAGATTCCATATTAGGACCACTGTTTTTAAAAATTAAGAGCAGTGGCATGAATTCAAAATGATGGCAAGCTCAATCAGTGGATTACAGGGAAATGCAAAGTTATGAGATTTGGCAAAAAGAAGATTGATGCGGATTATGAGCTAAATGGGAATGTACTTGAGGTATCAGAACAAGAGAATGATCTTGCGTTTTAGTGGGCAGGTAACTAAAACCATCAGCACAATGTGCTCGAGCTGTTAAAAAAGCAAACAGAATGTTGGATTGCATAGCAAGGGGTACAACATATAGATCCAGTGAGGTCTTTTTAAAATTGTATTTGGCCCTCATGAGCCCACATCTGGAATGCTTGATGCAGTATTGATCACCCCATTTTAAAAGAGATATTCAGTTATTGGAGGAGGTACAGAGAAGTAACTGGCCTATAGTTCCTCGTTTTCTCTCTTCCTCCTTTCTTGAACAGTGATTACATTTGCTACTTTCCAATCCATGGGACCATTCTACAATCAGGGAATTCTGCAAGATCAAAACCAATGCATCCACTATCTCTGCAGCCACCTCTTTTGAAACGCTAGGATGTAGGTCATCAGGTCTAGGGAATTTGTTGGCTTTTTATCACATTAATTTCTCCAGTACTTTTTCTTTGATATCAATTAATTTAAGTTCCTCGCTCTCATTAGACCCTTGGTTCCCCACACTTTCCAATATGTTCTTTGTGTCTTCTACTGTGAAGACAGACACAAAATATTTGTTTAACGTTGCTGCCATTTCCTTATTCTCCATAATTTCTCTTGTCTCTGCCTCTAAGGGACCCAATGTTTACTTTCACTAATCTCTTTCTTATTACATAATTGTAGAAGTTCTTTACATAATTGTAGAAGTTCTTACAATCTGTTGTTAAATTTCTTGCTAGTTTTCTGCTTCTATCACTTTCTTGCTCATTTTTGCTGATTTTTAAAACCCTCCCAATCCTCAGGTTTACAATTCTTTCTGGCAACACTGTAAGCCTCTTTTAATCTAATACAATCCCTTGCTTCTCAGTTGTATCACTTTTCCTGTGGAGATTTTATTCCTCAAGCGAATGTATATTCATTGAGAATTCTGAATTATTTCTTCAAATGTTTGCCATTGCTTATCTGCCATTATATCTTTTAATCTAATTTCTCAATCTATCTCTGCCAACTCGCCCCTCATACTTGGCTTTGTTTAAATATAAGGCTCTAGTTCGGACTCAATCGCAGCACATAAGAACATAATAGGAGCAGGAGTAGGCCATCGAGCCTTCTCCGCCATTTAATACGATCATGGCTGATCCGATCATGGACTCAGGTCCACTTCCCTGCCCGCTCCCCATAACCCCTTATTCCCTTATCGTTTAAGAAACTGTCGATTTCTGTCTTAATTTTATTCAATGTTCCAGCTTCCACAGCTCTCTGAGGCAGCGAATTCCATAGATTTACAATCCTCAGAGAATAAATTTCTCTTCTCAGTTTTAAATGGGCGGCCCCTTATTCTAAGATTATGCCCTATAGTTCTAGTCTCCCTCATCAGTGGAAACATCCTCTCTGCATCCACCTTGTCAAGCCCCCTCATAATCTTATACGTTTTGATAAGATTACCTCTCATTCTTCTAAATTCCAATGAGTAGAGGCCCAACCTACTCAACCTTTCCTCATAAGTCAACCCCCTCATCTCCGGAATCAACCTAGTGAACCTTCTCTGAACTGCCTCCAAAACAAGTATATCCTTTCGTAAATATGGAAACCAAAACTGCATGCAGTATTCCAGGTGTAGCCTCAACAATACCCTGTATAACTGTAGCAAGACTTCCCTGCTTTTATACTCCATCCCCATTGCAATAAAGGCCAAGATTCCATTGGCCTTCCTGATCACTTGCTGTACCTGCATACTATCCTTTTGTGTTTCATGCACAAGTACCCCACAGGTCCCGCTGTACTGCAGCGCTTTGTAATCTTTCTCCATTTAAATAATAACTTGCTCTTTAATTTTTTTTCTGCCAAACCTCACACTTTCCAACATTATACTCCATCTGCCAAATTTTTGCACACTCACTTAGCCTATCTATGTCCTTTTGCAGATTTTTGGTGTCCTCCTCACACATTGCTTTTCCTCCCATTTTTATATAGTCAGCAAATTTGGCTACGTTACGTTACACTTGGTCCCTTCTTCCAGGTCATTAATTAGATTATAAATAGTTGGGATCCCAGCACTGATCCCTGCAGCACCCGCTAGTTACTGATTGCCAACCAGAGAATGAACCAAGCACTCAAACTTAATATGAAATTATATCATATTATGATCAGTCTTCCCCAGAGGATCCTTTATTATAAGATTACTAATTAACTCTGTCTCATTATACTAGATCTAAAATGGCCTGTTCCCTAGTTGGTTCAACATATTGTTCTAGAAAACTGTCTCGAATGCCTACCATGAACCCATCCTCAGCTACTTTTTCCAATTTGGTTTGCCCAATCTATATGAAGATTAAAGTCTCCCAGGATTATTGCATTATCCTTGTTACATGCTCCTCTAATTTTCTGATTTATACTCTGTCCAACACTGTGATTACTGATAGGGGGCCTGTAAATTACTCCCATCAGTGTTTTTCACCGTTATTTTGTAACTCCACTCATACTGATACTACATTCTGATTTTCTGGGCTAAGATCCTTTCTCCCTGCTGCCTTTATCTCATCTATTATCAGGGATACCACACCTCCTTTTCCACTTTGCCTATCTTTTCTAAAGGTTAAGTACCCTGGAATATTTAGTTCCCAACTTTGGTCACCTTACAACCACATCTCAGTAATGGCTACGAGATGAAACCCATTTATCTAGTTACAAATGCATTGTGCATTCATATATAGCACCTTTTAATTTTCACTTTTTACTATTTTTCCCTGATATGGCCTTAGTCACGAACGTCATGTTACCATTGTTAAACTCTGTCCCCTCCTGACACAGTCTGCTTGATTTTACCCAAAATGCTGCTCGGCTCTACAGACTTCACTTTTCGCTTCAGACTTCTAAATTGACCCTTACCTGAACTGTCCCTCCCCTTTATTAGTTTAAAGTGCTATCACCCCAGTTATTCAATCCGCCAGGACACTGGTCCAAGCCCAGTTTAAGTGGAGCCCGTCCCAATGGAACAGCTCCCTCTTTCCCCAGAACTGGTGCAAGGGTCCCATGAATTGAATTGTGTACAGAGTTTAAGCAGAAGAACTCAACAGCAACTTGCATTTACATAGCGCCTTTAACATAGTAAAACATGCTAAGACACTTCACAGGAGCGTTCTCAAACAAAATTTGACACCGAGCCACAAAAGGAGATTAGGACAGATGGCCAAAAGCTTGGTCAAAGAGGTTTTAAGGAGCCTCTTAAAAGGAGGAAAGAGAGGTAGAGAGGCGGAGAGGTTGAGGGAGGGAATTCCAGAGCTTAGAGCCTCAGCGCCTGCAGGCACAGCCGCCAATGGCGGAGCGATTAAAATCGGGGATGCTCAAGAGGCCAGAATTGAAAGAGCGCAGATATCTCGGGGGCGGGGGGGAATTACAGAGATAGGAAGAGGCAAAGCCATGGAGGGATTTGAAACGAAGGATGAGAATTTTAAAGTCGAGGCGTTGCTTAACCGGGAGCCAATGCAGATCAGCGAGCACAGGGGTGATGGATGAACTCAAACAAATTAACTCATTAACAAATTAAAAACAAAATGAAACTAGGAGGAGGAGGATTTTTCTTTAAATTAAACTAAAAGGGTGGCAAGCATGTGAAACAGATTATTAGCATGTTAAAACAAGAATCCTTAATGGACTTCAAGAGGAAATGAAGACAGGCACTCTTCAACAAATAGAATTCAGGGTTATTAGAAATGCACCAAGGGAATACTGTGTAAAGGTAGGCTAGATGGACCAACGGTCATCTCTTGCCTGAAACTGTTACTATGTAGAATGTTACCGTTAACAGTGAAATGGTTTAAGACTCATGACAAATGCTGAGTTTATAGATACCTTTCTCAAACAATTTACCAGATAATTTCAGACTGAAGTTTATTGGAGTGCTGGGTTCTGCCGCTGTAAAATAATATACATTGTGCAGTAATATGCATAAAAAAGTTAATTATTTATACCTATTATGTACAAATGTAACAGATTAAAATATACCAGGGGTCTTCATTTTTTTTATATATATATATAAAAAAGTACACCGTCAAGTGCTTCTGCCTCTATCCTTACATTTTTGTAATATGGCACATCATTCCCCTTCGATCAGCTTTTGTTTATATTCCGCAGCTCCCAGTAGAAGAAGTTTAGATAACATTTGCAATTCAAAGCTGCCTACAGAGACAGAATTAGCAAAGAAAAGAAATATAAAGAAACCAAAAGGAAACTTAAAGGTAAGTAAATACCAGTTGGTATTTGTATTGATTGAGTCCCAATGTTATCACAATGTTTACATGCACCTACATACATTCAAACATGCACAAGAGGACATGATAAAATAAACAGTTTCAAGCAAAACACTTATTTTAACAATTTATATTAAAGATGCATTTGAGCAGTAGCCTACTTTGAGAGGAAACAGCAATTTGATACAGATTATAGCTACTACCAATGACTCAGTAAAATATAACAAGGACTTATCACCCATCACAGTTCCCTTTGACTTAACTTTGCTATTGCTTTGCTTCCTTTAACTCTGTACCTCATCACCTTCAAAGTCAGTATCGGGCTGCAGAGGAACAAAGCTAAATTGAGTAAATGGAAACAACTCGTGCATACTGCTTAGCAAGCATGAAACTGTTAAAATCTCTAGGAAAAACACACTGGTCTCACACTTTTCTAATATTTTCGATGAAGAGTATGTAGCTTTGTTTTAAGGGAATTTACATTTGCTTGGGTGGCATGGTCTTTCAACCTAAAAGTTGGTTAGGAATGTGGCTGATCGATCAGTAAATAAGTAACTCATACTAAACAAGTAATAGCCAACATTCAGAACACGAAGTCTGCAACAAAAAAAGTGTGGTTCTGATGTTATATCATGACTAGAATTAAAGAAAGGCATTTTGAATTGTATAAAAATGATGTCTAGCATGAGACTTGGTCTGCCTAATCTTGTAGAGACAAGCTTTTCTAAATTAATTTCTGTAAGAGCAGAAAAACACAGTAATTAAATGAAGTTTTCAATTCAATACTAGCCATTCTCCTAGATCGTAATAGTTATGCATTTAATGCATCCAGCCTGTCAAATTCTTTGCTGCATTGGTGGCTTATTTGAAGAATGCTCTATGCAGTTACAAGACTTCTCTCTCCCATCCCCTCCCTTTTAGATTGAAGTGATGCATGAAGCCAGTCAGGGGGGATCCAGTCATGTTCAAGTAATAGCCGAAAGTGAAGAGAACCTGTCGACAAGGAGGAGGTAAGATATCTGTTACTGTTCTTTAGGTCTGTGCAGGAATTCCCTATATTAATGTGTACTGCACACAATTATACATTACATTTTCCAAAAGATTCTGTCTACCAATACTGTAGCTAAACAAGCAAACATTTAATGGAGAGCTCTACCTTTCATTAACATTTGGTTTTAACAAGTCATGCATCTGATGTAGGAAAGGAACTACCTTCTCACCTTTTAACTTGCTATATTAAAGGATGATAACACGTCATCACTTTTCTTAATGGGTTATGCTACAGAATAATCTTGTTATAATTATCCTGATAAATTATATGGTGATCTTATGTTATTAATGGTTTAAGCGGGAAAGGGAGAGAAAAAGGGCCGTTGTAGGTAAAAAGGAGGCTTCTCTCCCTCGGGCGGACTACCCGATATAAGTAGTCGACACCTCGCCCGTCTGTTGGGCTAAAAGGAAGGCTTCTCTTCCTTGGGGTGGATTTACTGATATAGTTAATCGACACCTCACCCAGCTCCCACTATATAACGACCACGGAAGTAAACAAACGAAACCTCAGGTTTACTGGCTTTATTACGAGCAATGCACAGGAAGGTTCAGTCTAAACCTCCGAAATACAAGAGATTTCAAGTATAATTTATACAGGTTTTGGAGAGGAGCTACCCTCCTACAAAATCATCGATAAGTCTATTGCTATTAGTGAAGTTACATTGATTTGTCAACTCTTATCAGACTGACTGAGTGGTATATGCAATTGTCCATCTCCCATCATTGTGTTGTTCCATTATTTGCCCTCTACCTCAGTCTTTGTGTCGCCTAGAGTAACTGTACCAAAATACTGGCTTCCTTATCTCTTCCTCAGAGACTTCTAATCAAAAACTGCTGACTTCGGCTGTTTAAGTGTTACTAAGGTTAAGGATACAGTTCAATGCGTCATTGCTTTGTGCTATACCTACATAAGCAAGTGTTACATACATTGGCAATTTCTCAGGCCTAATATTGATTAGTTCACTATTTTCAGCATTGTTCTGACCACCTATTTGCAACTCCTACAATTCATCCCTTACAGCCGTATACATCAGTATACAGTGAAACCTGTACATCCACTTCCCTTACTGACAGTCCTAAATAATTTTCAAGCTTGTCATACAAGCTGCACCTTGAAACCATGGACACTCACAAATTACAAACTACAAGCAGTCTTCAATGCATCAAGTCAGTTTGCAACTTTAAACACGGCATGCAGGTAAGGGCAAGGCGGCACAGGGTGAAGAAAACCTTTTTACCCAGCATCCACAGTGGCAGAGAAACCGCTCTCTCTCAGGAAGAGCGGTTGCTCTGTTGCTATGGATGCTAGGTGAAGAACTCCTCATTCCACAAAAGCTGGAACTGTTGGTCGTTGGTTCTCAGGAATCAGGGGCCCTGAAATCACACAGGAGAGGGCCCTAAAATCATGGGAAGAGGGCTCCGAAATCATTGGGTGGGGGGGCACTGAAATTGTGAAGGGCTGGAGAGTTGGGGGAGCGGGTGACTGGGGAATGGGAGTTGGTGGGGCGCGGGCATTTAAAGAGACACTGGTGAATAGTGGCTCAAGAGTGAGGGAGGCAAGGAAATGGTGGCGGTGGGTGCAAAAGAGGGAAACTGGGCAATGGCAGCTGAGGCAATAGGGAAATAGTAGCTCGGAGAGAGGAAGATTGGGGAATAGAGTTCGGGGAGAGATGGAGACGAGACTGGGGAGAGGGAGATGGGACTTGGCGAGAGGAAACTGGGAATAGTGGCTCATGGGGAGAGGGAGGCTGGGGACTAAGTGCTCATGAAGAGAGAAAGACTGGGGATTAATGGCTGGGGGGGGGGGGGGGTGTGGCAGGGAGAGGGAGACTGGGGAAATAGTGACTCAGGAAGATTGAGCAACGAGGGCTTGGGAGAAGTGATGGAGACACGGGAAAGTGAGAAATAATGGCTGAGAGGGGGAGATTGGGGAATGGTGGCTGAGGAGAGGGGAGACTGGAGAATGGGGGAGGGTGGAAAAATGGAGAAATGGTTTCCCCTCTCCGTCTGCTCACAGGTGGCCTCCTGTTTCTTCTCATAACAGCTACTGGTGTGAAACCATAAAGATGGTCATATCCAGGGGACTTAACCTTTAAGGTAAATCCAATAACATTTGTAGAAGTCATGCAGTCAGATGACGTGGTCTGATTATTGCATGAACAAACTTCCATTAATGCCTCCAACCAGAGTTGGCAATCCTACTCCACCAGTATGTCAGGTATTGATGAGCTGCTAACAAGCCTTCTATCCACCGCCCAGCACGTCAAACATTAGCAGCTGCAGCACAGAGGGAGGGGATCCTGGACAGGGGTGTGCGAGACATTAATCTCTCCTTTCTCTCCCCCGCCCCCCCCAAACGCCAATTTATCTGGGATCTCCCAGGCACACTGGCCCGTCATCAACCACGCAGCTCTATGCAGGCTGCCAAATTCTAGGATCAGGACACCCTCCCTCATTGGAGAAGGACCCCAGGATTGCAATGAACTGGGGAACCCAACAAACAGAAAGTGAACTGAAATCATATATCACTGGCAGGGCTCCAGAATTAAGCAAAAGTGAAAAAAAGAATGCTGCAGGAGATGCAACCAATCCCAGGATATTTGACTCATCCAGTTTACTGTACAATGACCATTTTGAAATTATGGATACAAATCCCTTAGATGTCCCTAATTTACAGGTTTCACTGTAAAAAGAAAATTGTCTATTTAAGTTTTCAAGAGAGCTTTTTCATCTGCCTGCCATAATCATCAATCCCTTCTCGAAGGCCACAAACCTTCAGTCTTTTTTAACTAATGTCCCACATCTAACCTTTTCCTCTCCAAGATCCTTGAATTCAGTCACTCAACTCCTTGCTTAGTAAGTGTTTATGCAGCTTCTGCCCTGCCCAAAGTAGAAATCTGCTAGTCAGTCACAAGTCTGACTCTCATCCTCCTGACCGCAACAGTGATGAGTTATCCCCCTCAACTTTGTAAATTTCTTGAATTTAACACAAACTTGGTTGCAAATAATCTTTATTGAGATCGACTGAGTCTTAACACACTCAATGTCTTAATAGTCATACAAAGAAATAATCTATTTTACCTGCTTTTGTTCTGGCTGAAGAATGTACCCTTCATCAACTCTTTTGTTCTTGTCTCTACAAATTGTGAAGGAAAGTTTAAAATCTTTATAGGACACCAGTTGCGCACCCTTAAAAAAAGGAGTGGTTTCAGTTTCCCAACTGTTGATCATGGTCTTGTTTGCTCGTGATACAGGTTACCCTCTTATCTAGGAGACCACTGACCCCTCGTCAGCATTCCTTGCTAAATGTCATCCATACCCTGAAGAATTTTGGAAATTAGCAAATTGACTATTTTTAGCTATAGTACAAGTCTACAAGCTATTTTAAATGAAAACCTTAATCATGAGATTAAACCAAATCTTACGTATATAAGAGTATTTTGCAGCATGCTCGCTTGGCCGGCCTCCTATCTTCCACCCTCTAAACTCTAGCTTATCCAAAACTCTGGCGCCCATATCCTAGCTCGTATCAAGTCCTGTTCACCCATCACCGTGTGCATTGAGCTATATTGGCTCCTGTTTAAGCAACGCCTCGATTTTAAAGTTGTCATCCGTTTTCAAATCCCTCCATGGCTGACCTTTATCTCCAACCTCCTCCAGCTCTATAACCCTTAAAGATCTCTGGGTTCACTTCAATTTTGGTTTCTTGCACATCCCCGATTTTGAAATTGATCCACCATTAGTGGCCATAACTTCAGCTGCCTAGGCCCCCAAGCTCTGGAATTCCCACCCTAAACTTTTCATTTCATTCCTCCCTTAAGCTGCTCCTTAAAATCTACCTCAAGCTTTTGGTCAACTGTCCCAATATGTGGCTCGGTGTCAAATAGGGAAATTAGGGATAGTTTTAAATCCAAGGAAGAGGCATATAAATTGGCCAGAAAAAGCAGCAAACCTGGAGATCTAGGAGAAATTTAGAATTCAGCAGAGGACTAAGGGTTTAATTAGGAGAGGGAAAATAGATAGGTTAGGTGAGTGGGCAAATGCATGGCAGATGAAGTATAATGTGGATAAATGTGAGGTTATCCACTTTGGTGGTAAAAACAGAGAGACAGACTATTATCTGAATGGTGACAGATTAGGAAAAGGGGAGGTGCAACGAGACCTGGGTGTCATGGTACATCAGTCATTGAAGGTTGGCATGCAGGTACAGCAGGCGGTTAAGAAAGCAAATGGCATGTTGGCCTTCATAGCGAGGGGATTTGAGTACAGGGGCAGGGAGGTGTTGCTACAGTTGTACAGGGCCTTGGTGAGGCCACACCTGGAGTATTGTGTACAGTTTCGGTCTCCTAACTTGAGGAAGGACATTCTTGTTATTGAGGGAGTGCAGCGAAGGTTCACCAGACTGATTCCCGGGATGGCGGGACGGACCCATCAAGAAAGACTGGATCAACTGGCTTGTATTCACTGGAGTTCAGAAGAATGAGAGGGGACCTCATAGAAACGTTTAAAATTCTGATGGGTTCAGACAGGTTAGATGCAGGAAGAATGTTCCCAATGTTGGAGAAGTCCAGAACCAGGGGTCACAGTCTAAGGATAAGGGGTAAGCCATTTAGGGCCGAGATGAGGAGAAACTTCTTCATCCAGAGAGTGGTGAACCTGTGTAATTTTCTACCACAGAAAGTTGTTGAGGCCAATTCACTAAATATATTCAAAAAGGAGTTAGATGAAGTTCTTACTACTCGGGGGATGAAGGGGTATGGCGAGAAAGCAGGAATGGGGTACTGAAGTTGCATGTTCAGCCATGAACTCATTGAATGGCGGTGCAGGCTAGATGGGCCGAATGGCCTACTCCTGCACCTATTTTCTATGTTTCTATGGATCGGTACAAGTCAGCTTGGATTTATGAAAAGGAAATCATGCTCGACATATCTTCTAGAATTTTTTGAAGATTTAACTAATGGAGCGGATAAGGGAGAACCAATGGATGTGGTGTATTTGGACTTTTAAAAGGCTTTTGACAAGGTCCAACACGAGATTAGTGTGCAAAATTAAGGAACATGGGATTGGGGGTAATGTATTGACGTGGATAGAGAACTGGTTGGCAGACAGGAAGCAAAGAGTGGGAATAAACAGGTCCTTTTCAGAATGGCAGTCAGTGACTAGTGGGGTAAGGCAAGGTTCAGTGCTGGGATCCCAGCTATTTACAATATATATTAATGGTTTAGACGAAGGAATTGAATGTAATATCTCCAAGTTTGCAGATGACACTAAGCTGGGTGGCAGTGTGAGCCATGAGGAGGATGCTAAGAGGCTGCAGGGTGACTTGGACAGGTTAGGTGAGTGGGCAAATGCATGGCAGATGCAGTATAATGTGGATGAGATATTATCCACTTTGGTGGCAAAAACAGGAAGGCAGATCATCTGAATGGTGAGATTAGTAGAAGGGGAGGTGCAACGAGACCTGGGTGTCATGGTACATCAGTCATTGAAAGCAGGCATGCAGTAACTGCAGGTAGTTAAAGCAAATGTTGGCCTTCATATAGAGAGAGGATTTTAGTATAGGAGCAGGGAGATCTTGCTGCAGTTGTACAGGGCTTTGGTGAGACCACACCTTGAGTATTGTGTGCAGTTTTGGGTCTCCTAATGAGAGGAAGGACATTCTTGCTATTCAGAGAGTGCAGCGAAGATTCACCAGACTGATTCCTGGGATGGCAGGACTGACATGTGATGAAAGACTGGATCGACTAGGGTTATATTCACTGGAATTTAGATGAATGAGGGGATCTCAGAAGCATATAAAATTCTGATGGGATTGGACAGATAACATGCGGGAAGAATGTTCTCGATGTTGTGGAAGTCCAGAACCAGGGGTCACAGTCTAAGGATAAGGGGTAAACCAGAAAGGATCGAGATAAGGAAAAACTTTCACCCCCAGAATTGTGAAGCGATGGAATTCTCTACCACAAAGTTGTTGAGTCCAATTCGTTGGATATATTCAAAAGGGAGTTAGATGTGGCACTTACGGCTAAAGGGATCAGGGGGTATGGAGAGAAGTCAGGAGTGGGGTACTGAAGTTGCATGATCAGCCATGATCGTATTGAATGGTGGTGCAGGCTCAAATGGCCTGCTCCTGCACCTATTTTCTATGTTTCTAATGCTCCAGTGAAGCACCTAGGGACATTTTACTATGTTAAAGCCACACTATAAATGCAAGTTGTTATCATATATGACATAGCCAACCGCTCCACCCTTTTCCTATGTGGTCCACCTATGGTGGTCTGCTCTTATCTGGTCCATCCATGGCTAGCAATGATTACCCCTCCTGCAGTCACCAAGTACCACAAAATTGTACCCTTTCTTTGTTTACATTGCTCTTTAGGATCAGTTTCCACACGTATGACAATGACAACCACCTCTATCTAACCACTGGTTCCTTATTTGCCAATGCATTGGATTCAAAGTCCTCATCGTATCAGAACAATTCCTCCAGCCTATACCCTTGTCCATATCCTTCATCTAACTTTGTTCTCTGTCAGCTTTCCCAATGATGGCAAAGCCTTCAGCTATCTTGGCCCTGCTCCCCGAAGTCTTCCTTCTTATCCATGCCTTCAAACCTAGTCAGCTTTCCATCATTTCACTCATGCAACATGTTTCCCCCTCTATATATAAAGAGTTTTTGTAAAAGTAATTTAAAAATGTTAACACAATGTCCACTAAACTGCAATGAAACACCCAGCACTACAATTATAAATTTTATTCTAAACTGTGTGTCCAGTGTATTTTGAGCTATGCAACACTAGGTAGTTTTGCATTGTAAATGTGTAAAACAGCAGTGAAATTGCCCGATTTTTAAAAATTCCAGTTTATCGCCTGTGGAAAAGCACTAAACTGCTAGTGTTCTAGATGAGATCAAGAACTTGCTATGTAGCATCAAAAACACAAAGACTCTACCACTCAAGCCACAGCATTATAGTATGCTGGGACAAACAGCTCATTTCAGACTCCAAATTATTAATTGCAATATACAGAACTAGACCAGGCTTCTGCCCACAGTAATATATAAAAGGAGCTGCAGCAAGGAGATTGCAAAGGCCTCTCATGTGGACAGATTGGAAAGTTTAAAAAAAATCAATGCTATGGATAATCAAATAGGATATACATTACTTGTGAAAAATCATAATAATCAAAAATGTTCATAAAATTACTTCATGCAGAGCTTGGATCAAAAGTTGAAGATATCTGGAAAGACAAGTGTGATTTTATACAACTTTATTTTTTTTTCGGACAAACAAAATATCCAGAAAACACACTGAAATGTCAACATACAAAAATATATTTTCTAGATGAGCTAGAAAATTTAAACAGGTGCAAAACTAGCATTAGACTTGCAACACAAGTATATAACAAAAACAGCAAACCCTTTCATTTCAGTTTAAATACATCATCCAGAAGTAGGTTTACAATGTCATAAAAAATTCTGTAGGTGGTAAAGTACACATTTCAAACAACACAGCTAGACAAACCATGAAATAGTGCCACTGCATTTCAGACCACTTTTGTGCTACTGTAAAAACTACTTTGGCTTCAAAAAACTCAAATTTGTTGAGCTGAAGGGTCAGAGTTATCCATGAAAAAGCTTGGGCGAGGTAGGTCACAAATACTGAATCGAGGGGTTTAATCAATCGTCCCATGTTACGTGCAGCCCTCTACCCCTCCCCAGTTAGTGCTAAACTGCTACTGTGTGGATAAAATATATTCCTTTACTAGCAACATATCTTAAAGGGATTTAATGTACAGCCATTAAATAAGGTAATAAAATGCAAGTTTTTTTTTTAGGAAAATACAATCAATAGTTTATTTTTTTTTTAAAAAAGGAATATTTTAGGGAGTGCTAAAATTGTCACTTGTTAAATTTAAATAGTTCTTGTCCCAGATTTCTTCACTTAAAAACTGAACAGATAATCTGAATCTACAAGGATTGGAGAGATTTTATTTTAATGTTTGAGGTTGGCTGATATGTTTCCATTTTAAATTACCCATGGGCGCTTCTTGGGTGAGAAACCAGAGAAATGCTTTTACATGGTGTCCTGTCCCCCACTATCCTAACAGCACAAACAGAAACAAAATTTCCACTTGTAAATACAACATGGGAGAAAAGTTACAATCTGCCTTATCCAATCCAACATTTGAAGAGAGATTGTACTATGTTGTCAAGTATGGGCTAGATATTTATGATCTAAAACATTATCCAACCTACATACTTTTCCCAATACATTATCCACCAAATTAATAGACCTGGCATTTTTGAAAATACCAGGTCCAATTTATTTTATACCAGTTTAAAAAAAAAATCAGGTGAGAATTATTTTGCATGGCAAATTTCCCTCTTCTGGCAACATTAAGTATTCAGTAAGCAGGTATGATAAAGCAAAGCTCAGATGCATAGCAAAAGTCCCTGTCCAACTCAAAAATTGAAAGTGCACCCCTTATTGCACCAATGCATATTTTTGACATCTTGCACCATCTAATTGTGTGTCCAGAGTGAAAATGCCAATTTGTATAGAAATAATGGCAATTTTATTGGAGTGAATCACTATGTGATAACTGGGTAAAGTGTGCCCAAACTCATTTCACGAACAGTGAAGAGGCTGTATTGTAATCCCCTGCTCCACTTAGTCCCCTAAAATCATAAGTAAATCAATTAATCCATTAAAAAAAGGATATTTAATTGTAATGGATCAAGCAGATTTTAGTTTGAATTAATCTAACAAAATGATGCATTATTTCCTTAAAAACAAATCTAGATTTACTAAATCACTTGTTGACGAAGGAGAATAGCAATTACTACAAGCCATTTGTGCAATTGCTTTACTTTTTTAAAAAAAAACAAGCACACCAAAAAAAACTTCACAATTTCAACTGTTCTCTAGGTGATACATACAACAAATGGACCAAAACCAAAGAGTCAAGAAAACCTATAAAATTGCATTAGAATGTTTAAAAACAGTAACGCAGGGTTGTTTAATAGGAATATATAAAAAACTTTTAACTTGTCAGATCGTATGGGCAAACCCATTGCGAACAATGTAGACGGCAATGGTACAACGTGGCAAATTTTAGGGAAAGAGATTTTAGTTCTACGTTTGCTTTAAACAGGTGGTGAAATTTCCCTTTCACTCCCCATCCAAGCTGCCAGAGGAAAGAAAAATCACATCCATGTTTCAAGTAAACCTTTACACTCGCTTTCACAAGTGTGAAGATATATTTAAATTCCTAAATGCATTTAAAACCACAAAATCCTGGTGTCATACCATCACACTAACTCAAACATGGTCCCCATTTAGTGCTGTTTGTACAGCTGAGCATTTACATTCAAAATGTGATACAATTATCTATATCATTTAGACAGGATCCTTACTACTGCGCAACAGAAAACACTGCAGAAATGCTCTCCTTTCCCTTGCCTAGCTTTTCCCCTTTTGTATTGCATTGGGCCCCCATTAATAAATGCTCCGAATCTAAATAGTGTCACTGGATACCAATCTCCTAATCTTCATTTTCATATATTGCAAAATTCGTCTGCAAGCAAAAATGTATGGATTTAGCACAACAGATCTCAGCCCCTTAAACTACTTTTTATTGTGGCCTTGTTTTGAATCTTAGGAGCCAGCTCCAAGTATGTACACTGCTGAATCCTGCTTTTATCCACACAGGAAACCTGCAGAACCAGTTTCTTTTTGTACGAGTCTGCTGCTGCAAGCAGCCAGATTCAGCATTGTAAATATAAAGAAGCTGGTCTCCTGGAATCAAAATAAAGGCTGTGATAAGAGCTTATATAAACTGGCTTTGCAGAAAATCAATCCAAGTGTGAAATACATGCAGAGTTAACAAATTGCACATCAATGGGGCATTAGAAGACTATGTCACTCAGACACAGGACACCAGATAACTAGTTACATGTCACCTAACTTCATGTGGGCAAATCAGACAACCAGGCATTGAGACATGGAGTGCAGCAAAGCAGTTCTTGGGCTACATCGCCCAATCACAGTATAGTTTAAAAAGGCAAGTCAATTTAGCACTTTAAAAAAAAAGTATTTTCATTACATCAAGATGGCTTCAAACCCCATAGATGTTGCAAAATCCATGCTTGTGCCATAGAATTTGATTTAGTTTGCAGAAAATCTCTACAGGCCCCAGGATAAAGAGCTATTGAAAGGCATGGTAACATTTGCTACTTTCCAGGGTCATTGAATTTTACCATAAATGTCAATCGGAAACACACTGAAGGCTTACAAAACTTGAATGATTGGTTAAAGCAGAAGTGCTTGGTTCATTTCAAATGTTAATTTAATGAGTGCAGGACAGAGAATCAACTTCAGTTTTAAAACTCAATTACATGTGCAGGGGAAAAAAGAGAGAAGGTAGTGCACGGTGTGACTTCTAATCTAACAGAATGCAAAGACCATTTAAATCATTAAAATTCTCAGTTAGACAGATGGTCAAGATAGTCAAGAAAAATTAAAAGTCTTGGTGGGGTGGTGGTCATGTGGAGGGCACAAGAAAAACTAGGAATTTGCACTGGTTAGTGCAGTGCCTCTGCACTCAGATTCAACTTTTTAAACCTGGAGGACGATAGTTATGCCGGTAGGGAATTAAGTGTGGAGCACCAGTGTTTATATTGCCATGTTGATTATAGTTCCCAAAAAACATTTGCCACTCCCCTCAACCATACAGAACTTCCTCTCATTCAAATTAAAGGCAAAATGGTGTAGTTAACAATAGGAGGAGAATGGTTTGCAAAGCAGAATGGGTTTACTCAATGACTGGGACTAGTTGCATGCTGAGAGAAATTTTGCAGGTCTCATTAATTAGAGCTACCTGAAGAACTAACAAAATAACTTAGGAAGTGCAACAAGCTTGGTGGTGGTTTAGGATTAATAAGCAAAAATAAGTAAATGAGTAGCAAGTGTATTCATAGCATATTGGGATGCCAGACATTTTCTATACTAGAGTTTTAGAAGCACAGATTGTACATAAAGAAACACTTTCTAATAAAATCAATAAACATTTGACAATTATATTTTGGCATCAACATACCAGCAAACTTAATTTACTATGAATACTTTATGTTTGAACTTTAAAGAGGCATTGGTTTTTAATCAGATTGCTAGCAGGCAACCTTCATCTACCAGTGCAAGACATGCATTAGTAGAAAATTTGTGCACAAAAAATTGGTGAGTTTTTCCATAATGCAAAGAGTTTTGAGACACAAAATCTCAATATATCCTGTAAACTGTCAGAGGCAAGGCAACAAGCTAGTTCAAAAGCTTTCATGCCTAATAGGAGTGTTTACAAATTCACATCTCTAGTATGTTCATTACTTGGAATGGGGAAACGCTCATTTTTTTAAAAAAGGTACAAAAAAACTTGCTGCACTTCAAATTGCAACCCTTCTGCCATGAGCGATTGTAATTTAGCATTGATGGCAGTCAAGAAGAAGTTAGTGACCCAGATTACTCAGCTTTTAAATGGAGAAAATATGATGGCAAAATGAGAAAACGAAACTTGGAGATTGCAGTACATTTCTCTTCCCCCTTTAATTTCTTCACAGAAATAGCTCTGTTTTAATCAGAAAGCAAACTGAAACTTTTCCAAATGCCATTTGCTCTTTGCTAACACCTTTGGCTCAAATTTGCAAACTATGGAAAAAAATAAAAACCTATGTACATTTCAGAAATATTTAGCAATCATTTTACTGCATGCAGATATCAAAGCAGAATATGTACAATACAACATTTAGAACAGCATGGCGCACACGATGTCCCAATATCCCTCAATGAATCCAACTATTCTGAACATACCATGTAACCAGTTTGTACATGCCATTCAACCAATTTATCTTTTCAGAAATTAAAAAAAAAATAAAGATCCAGATTTAGTCACGTATACAGGCCACAATATTGTGATTTTACCAATGAAGTCCATACATTTCATGGAAAATGTAATGGGTTTTAATTTTAGGAGGAACACCATTTACTGGATATTAAATTTGTAAAGTATCAACGGGCTTAAAAGTGCAGTGGAATTTTAATTTCATATAAATTTTAGCTCACCCAAACAAAAATTACATTTTGTGGTCATGAATGAAAAAGACAGTTGCTTGAAATATCCAGGATGCAAATATCAAGTTAATGCAATAGTTATTGATCAGCAAATTGTTATTCGGCACAAAATGTAACCTGAGTAAGCCTAGCTTTATTCTAACCAAGTTTTGTGCAGTTAGGCAGCGGTATTAAATGCTGCTCATTACATTAATAAAAAGGTATGGTGTACAATTTAGAATTTATAGGCTAGTTGGTGAAATGCTTCATGGCAGAACAATCAGGGATGGCCAGATGATGCCATTAAATCTCCCTACATTTGTTCATTGCTCATCATTTTCCCCAACGAGATCTTTGCAGACTTAGCTCCTACAAAAATATACCAGCAGTGACTGGTACAAGTCCCCATTATTCACCAGTCTTTAATCCTTTTGTTTGCCAATTTGTAAAAACTGTTGATACTCAGTGCCTTGTACTTAATTTTGAAAAAATAATTTAATAATTTAATAATTTTATAGGCAAAAAAACACTGGCAAGAGCGGTTACAGGTCAATTTGTTCTGAATTACAACTGCTTCTTTTGGTGTCTCTATTGCCCCGCCAAAAGAAAAAAATAAACTCAGTGCTGTTTTTTCTGTGATTACTGTACTAGGAAAATGCAGCAATACAAGGATATGTGTCTACGTAGTATGGTTTGCAGAGAAGAAACACTTTAATCAGTCGACAATAAAGTTGTCCCCAAAATCCAGAGGAAAGAGAAGTCACTTTTGCATGGGTAGCCTCCCTCCACAAATGGCGGATATCTTTCACATGGCCGTGAGAGGTCATCATTTGGCTATAAATACAAGGATGATAAGGGGTCTTTCCTTCACCAGCAAAATATATATGTTGTTGTGGTGATACTCCCATCTTTTTGGCACATATACCCATAAAAACATCATCTATATAAAGGCTGCTGTTTAGGGTCAATAAGGCCTCATAGACTTTCACTGCCACATCCTGAGACACAACATAAGCAGCACCGGCTGTATAATCTGGATAAGCAGGCCACTGATACATTTCGTAGGAAACATAGTACTTGCTTTCTTTGTTTCTTATAGGGGGTGCACCTCTGTGCACTCGACCTATCCAGAAATTACTTAACCCTTTATCCAGCTGTCGCAGGTAGTTTACTAGATTTGGTGTGTGTACAAAAACATCATCATCAGAGGACATGACGAATTTAGCATTTTGGCAGAAAGCATTTGCCCACGTGAATTGGAAGATTAGTTTCAATGTAAGGTTGTGAAAGTCATCATAGAAATCCTGCTGGATAAGGTCAGAATGCTGCTGATCTTCCATCAGTAACCTATCCTGTACAAGGTCTCTTTGGGAGGGATCTTTATGTACTCCCAAAACAAAAATCACTTTTACAGTGGTCTTTAACTCTGAATTTATAAAGTGTTCATTGCCCCACGTCTGACGAATAGCATCCCGCCGAGGACGGTTTTCAGGAGATGACTTCACAAACAGAAGGAGCAACACGTCCTGATCTTGGCATTTGTTTTCATGTTTTATCAAGTACTGGTAACTGGGAAGGCTAGCTGCTATCTCCTTGTTTAGAGTCAGGCTATCATTCAAAAAACTATACCTATTGATGAGATACCTGTATGAATAAGACTTCACATGACTAACGACATTTGCATCCAGCTGCTCCCAATAAATTAGGATAAGGGAGAAGAAAAAACAAGTAAAAACTAACTGTAGAAACTGACGTTTTCTTCCTCTTCGGTATACAGTAGTCATCTTGCAATTTTAGTTTTTATTTGACATGAGGAATTTAGGATGTTTTTGTACTTAGCTTCCTGAGACCTTGGTGACGTCTTGCATAGCTGATACAACCAAACAGACTAACTGTTGTAGAATTCTATCCAATACGTAAACCTGGATGTAAATGGAGTTATGTAAACCAGGGAATCATCCTCTGCTGTTCCTTGAGCTATTACAGTAGTAGATGCTGCACCCCAGTTCCTTCATTCCCAGGAACAAAAAACGAGGCCATGTGAAAAATCAAAGAACAGAGTCCATGTCAACAGTCTTCATTTTGGTGCAGCTTTTAATCATGCTATTTTGCTTCTGAATCATTCCAGCACATCATAGAACCTGTCAAGTAAACAATAATTCATTTTAGACAAAGTGCTTCAGATACAACTACAAACTTAAAAATTCTGTATCACAAAAGAAGAAAAAATTATGTAAAGTTTAATCCACAATATATAAATGGACCAGGTTTCAGTTTTTGAAAATATCTCCTGCATGAATACTTGTTTATATGCAACTAAAGCCATACTCATTCACCAAAAGAAATGATTTGGACCGGATAAAGATGGACAATTTCAGTTTTACCTTTCAAAAATACCTAATTTTACTTTTTAAATTATAGCTTAATTGAGCAATAGAAAAATCAGCATACATTTCTCGGGGAGGCAACGAATATCCATTCCATTTGAAGGTAGGTTATTGTCACAAAGCCAAAAGTAGCTCAAAGCTCTCAGCCTCTCTCCTCCTCCCCCTCAAGCTTTCAGACTGCCCTGACAACCACTCTGCGATGAGCTGCAATTTCCTCCAGCTAGATAAGAGGACCACCAGTCAACATCTTCAGCCCCAACCACAAACTTATATCCTTATAAGGACTCCAATGCCCTCCTGGAATTGCCTCCCTAAACTCCTCTGCCTCTCTTGTTTCACACCACCCCCTTGAAGAACCTTCTTACAACCCTCCCTTGATCAAACCTTTGGTCATACCTCCTACTCTCATTTGGCTCCGCATCTCATTTTAATTTGTGATTATACCCCTGAAGCATGTTAGTGCCTTTAATGTAGAATTCCCTATGCAAATACAATTTGTTGTTTGGAGATCAGCAGAAGCAACAGCTGCCCTGTAATAGGAAGCCAAGATAAAAAATAATATACACCCTTCGCTTGTTCTGTGGTATCCCTTTGCGGACAAAGAGAGTTAGAGTCATCCCTTTAGCCTCCCTCTGCCTTTATTCGAGCTGCTACTGTCCCCAGTATGTGCCTCCATAAGCAAAATGTAGTTCATGCGTGCATTATAGGCTCACCACTGTCAACTTAATGAAATCAGCGAGGCGAGATGTTGAACTATTTTAGACTTGTGTAGCTTTCCAATCTGGATAGCTAAAGTTCATAGTCCACTAACGGACTATGGGGTGTAGTCTGGACACCCTTGGCCTCATTACAAGTCTACCTAAATGATTAACTCTCAATCCAAGAACAGTTCCGAGAGGCCCCAACAAGTGATAGACAGAACAATATCACAACAATAGGGAGATAGCAGAAATCTTAAATCATTATTTTACTTTGGTATTTACCAGAGAGATAGAACAGGTGGACATGACATTGGCTGATTGGCTGATGAGATGAAGTGCATTTAAAATATAAAAAAGGGGATATATTAAATAAACTAATCAAACTCAGGATAAAACCCCTGGTCCGGATGGATTGCATCCACGTATTTTAAAACAATCTAGGGAAGAGATAGCAGAGGCATTACAATACATTTACTAATTTGTTGGAAAAAGGTGTAGCGTCAGAGGACTGGCAGATAGCTAACATCATACCTATATTAAAGGGGGATAGAACATGTCCAGGGAATTAAATACATCCAGGGAATTATTTGTTCCTCTAACCCACCTAGACTCGCACCTTCAAAGCAATAAGTGACCTCCCTATTCTTCCTACCAAAATGTACTCTCTCATTTATTTGGGTTGAACATTTGCCAATTATTTGCCCATTCTGTAAGTTTATTAATGTCCTCCTGTAATTTGTTGCCGTCCTCCTGACTATTTCTTCTCTCTTCCCCCCCACCGCAAACCCCAACTTGGTATCATCCGCAAATTTAGAAATTGTGTTTTTGATTCCAAAGTCTAAATCGTTAACATCGGTAGTAGTAAAAATAATGGAATCCCTACTAAAGGAGAGAATAGAAGAACATCTCGAAACGACAAGTATAACAATGAATGTCAGTATGGATTTCAAAAAGGAAAATCTTGCTTGACCAACCTTTTTGAATTTTTTGAAGAGGTAACAGAGAGTAGGCAATGGTATTGCAGTAGATGTAATTTATCTAGATTTTCAAAAGGCCTTCGGTAAAGTACCCCATAATAGACTAATGAATAAGGTCAGAGAATGCAGAGTTAGGGGACAAGTAGCAGAATGGATCGCTACGGGAGTAGGGAGTAGGGAGTAGGGAGTAGGGAGTAGGGAGTAGGGAGTAGGGAGTAGGGAGTAGGGAGTAGGGAGTAGGGAGTAGGGAGTAGGGATTCATAGTGGCAGCAGGTGGGTAGTGGTGTTCCACAAGGATCAGTGCTGGGACCACTGTCATTCACAATTTATATTAACGATTTAGACTTGGGAATCAAAAACACAATTTCTAAATTTGCAGACGACACCAAATTTGGGAGGGGAGGGTGGGGGAGGATAGTCAGTACTGAGGAGGACTGCAACAAATTACAGGAGGACATTAATAAACTTACAGAATGGGCAAATAATTGGCAAATGAAGTTCAACCCAGATAAATGTGAGGTAGTAAATTTTGGTAGGAAGAAAAGGGAGGTCAAATAACTTCGAAGGTGAAAGTCTAGATGAGGTAGAGGAACAAAGGGATCTCGGAGTACAAATACACCAATCACAAAGTTGAGCCACAGATTAGCAAGATTATAAAAAAAGCAAACCAAGCACTAAGGTTTATTTCTAGAGGGATAGAATTGAAAAGTAGCCAAGTTATGCTAAACATGTATAGAACCTTGGTTAGACCACAGAGTATTGCGGTCGCCATATTATAAAAAGGATATAGAGACACTGGAGAAAGTGCAGAGAAGATCTACAAGGATGATACCAGAAATGCAAGGGTATACATATCAGGAAAGGATGAACAGGCTGGGTCTATTTTCTCTTGAAAAAGGCTGAGGGGTGACTAATAGAGGTCTTTAAAATTATGAAAGGTTTCACAGAGTGGATAGATAGAGCATAACTAGAGGCCATCAATACAAGATAGTCACCAAGAAATCCAATAGGGAATTCAGAAGAAACTTCTTTACCCAAAGAGTGGTGAGAAAGTGGAACTCACTACCACAACGAGTGATTGAAGCGAATACTATTGATGCATTTAAGGGGAGGCTGGACAAGCTTGAGGGAGAAGGGAACAGAGGATTATGCCAATAGATTTAGACAAGGCTCGAGTGGAGCAAAAACTCCAGCATGGACTGGTTGTGTTGAATGGCCAGTTTCTCTGTGCCGTATATTCTATGTAAATCTTCACAGTACGCTCTTTATGGCTTTCATGGACTTTTTATAATACAGCACAAAAACTGCACACAGAACTCTTCAGTGTGGCCTAACAAATGCCCTGTACACAGGGATGGATTAAGGGTACCTCAGGCCCTGGGCAGTACCCGGGCCATGAGCCCCTACTCCCATTCACATCCTGCAGTAAATTGCATTAGTGAGCTAAGTCACAGGGCACTATACAGAGTATGCATCAGATCAGGGCCAGGTCAAGTCTACATCTCAGGTTGTGTTCTCATTGATAAAATATTAAATGAGTGTCTTCATAGTATGTTTCCAAACAATGAAACCAATACCTTGATGAAACCCTGTATAAACAGTAAACACCACCACTTTAATTAAAACAAATCCTTACATTTTGAAACAAAATCAACAATGATAATTTAGAACAAGCCAGCACAATTTTTTTGAAAGATCATTTATCATTTGCATTCCATTTTGTCCAGAGACAACGACAAGTATAACAGTACATTGGTCTTTTCCAAGATTTTTGGTGGCTAAACTCGTTAATGATTCGAGAAGTCAAGTCCTCTCAATACTTTGCTCTCGATGCTCATGATTGAAAGACTATTAAGTCGACCTTGTCCCATTTGGTTCCTGACATCATCCTTGATGCGTTTTAGTTTCGAGAAGGACTGCTCACCACTGATATTTGATAACAGATATATCTGAAGAGCTATTTCAATGTTAGAAATGATTTGGATGAGGGCGTGTGAATGGAGGAATTAGTACATTCTCAGCTCTGCTGACTGAGTTTATTTGACACAAATTGAGGTTTGAAGCTCTTGAGGATGCCACCAAGCTAGAAAACTAGATAAATTCACTTTCAATCATAGGTTCCAGGTCTTTGGGATAGGAGCAGGCAAGATTTGCTGTAGCTTGCTTGATCTCATAAGTCAAGAGAGCAGCTAGTTTGGACAGGAAACAAACTTAGTTGATCTCCTTGTATGCTTCAAGGCGGCGTTTCAAGATACTGATTAGTTGATCAATGATGACAAGGAACACTTCAGTTTTGAATTTCTCCTTGGGTGACAGCAGTGTTTTCAGCATCTCCATCGTCATAGAGGCAGTTGCGTACCTAGACATGCCTCGGAGCTGAATTGTACTCATTGTGGCCATACAGTTTAACCCCTTCAAAGTCCTCAAACTGTGTCTGTTGGGTCTTGACAAAATCGACAAGGGACTCGAGTAAGGACACCATGACATTCAGATTAAAGCCAGGCTCTTGAAGTGAGAGATTGGTCAGGTGAAAATGCTTCAAGGCTGTGTTCCAAATAACAAATGAGAATAGCTGAATCCAGTTTGCCAAGGATCAACTGAGCTTCATTTTGGCATTCAACTTTCTGCTCCACGTCAGTTGCCAGGGATTCAACACTTTGCATATGGGAGTGTAACTATGTTTCTATGTAATCTTTGAGTAGGGTTGATACCTTGCTGACCATCGAGTAGCAGAAAGCTGTTTGACAACAGACAGCCCTAAAGGCTTTAGTTTTTCATAAAGCAGTCGCCAGCGATAAGTCGATGCTGAGAAAAGTGTATTTGTACAGTCAAAAAATCTGACGATCAATGGGCTGCATTCGGCACGGTCTTCCCCCACCAGGGTTGAGTGAGTGCACTGCACATGGTATAAACATCGCATATGGACATTGCTCTTTGCTGATAGTTTGGACATCAATATATTTCCACTCATATTTGAAGCATTATCATAAGATAGTCTGCAACAACTTTGTATGTCGATCCCGTTCTCATCCAGAAAGGCCAGTATTATTTCTGCTATTTCTTGTCCAGTATGACCAATTATCGGTAAGAACTTTAGGAACCTTTCCTCGGGACAAGTCGCTAGAACATAGCGGACAACAAATGACATCTGGCGTTGAATCAACAGATATTGAATAGAACTTCAATGGTTTCAATTCCTGGATAATCGTCTCAAGTATATGCTACCCATCAGACTAATCAGTTCTTCACAAGTGTTGGAAGACGTGGAGTATGCTCCTTGCCTTTGTTGGCGAATCACTTGATGTGTTCAGCAAGAATTTCATCGTAGTTTGCAAGAACCTCCGACACACCTAGATAATTACCATTACTTGGAGACCCAATGATTGTCTCTGCCTCACAATGAAAGACCTCGTTCAGAGAAATGTTATCAGACAGCCCGCACTAGCACCTTGCGTCAGTATTGCCATTCATTTTCAAACTGGAAGACAATATGACCATCCACACAACCAGTGCTTGCTGGCTAGTGCATATTACTACCATGGCTTCTCCATGCTGGTGGCTGTTTGAGATGAAATCCTCTCATCTCCATGCTTAGTCATTAAACCCATGAGTAAAGTGGCTACTTGTTCGTGCTGTGACCTTGCAAGCAAAGCAGTATAGTCTACCATTTGAAGGTGAATAACAGAGCCACGTTCTCTCCACACGTCCCCCTCAATGGGTATACACGTGTAAAGAAGGACTTCGAGCCGTATCTGCAACATCCTTCCTTGGCATGAATCACACTAGAGTTTTGGAAGTCCGAGTTTCGGCAGTCCTTACTACCTTTTGCAAACCAACGACACTGCATGTCTTCTGGGATATTGTCTCCCCACAGCCCAATGTCATTCGTTAGTTGCACCTCTTTCAGCTCAGTAAGTGCCAGCTGGTTTTCAGCTTCAGCTTTTTGGACTTGGAGCTCCAACTTTGGGTCTGGTGCCACTAGTGGTTTCGTTGTTGAAGTTGACTGCAGAGTTACCTTGGCCTTCATCTTCATGATCTTGAGTGTTTCTAAGTTGGAAAAAGTTATCTAGTTTAAGCAGTTTAGCTACTTCTCGTTTCTTTTGCTCCTTGCGTAGCTGGTGCTCTTTCCCTTTTTTTTGCCCCTGATGTGTGTAGAATGCATCTGTAGAAAAAGGGCATCTTGGAGTAGAGAATAATATGCACCTGAGCCCTCACAGCTTCACTCCGCTCTTGCTACTACGTAACATATCAATACCGTTTACCCTTACCCCGACCCTGTATGAGACCCCCCCAGCTTATGGTTACCTCTTTTCTTTTGTATAGTCCTCCATTTATAAAACCCAAGGTCCCATTAGACTTATTTTCAAAAATTGACTATCTATTTGCATTCATTTTCAAGAAATGTATATATTTGAAACCCTAAGTCTCTTTATCCACTGCCTTCAGTTTAAGAGCAGACTGTATTTGCATTTCTACCATGTCATATCACAGCAACTTCAAAATGTAGTACAATTACTTATGCAAACAAATGTACACCAGCAATCGCCCACAAACAGGAATTCAATTAATATGTTTTTTTTTTCCCCCCATTGGTTCCATCGAAGGAGATTTCCAGAATCTAGTTAGAAAAGGTGAAAAATTATTTTGGTTACTCTCCCAACCAGGACCACTCACTTCACCCTGGAAGTACTTCTTTCTCCCATCACTCCTGCCCCCTACTCCATGCAAGATATCAAGGAAGAGCTGATTCCAAGCTTATTTTATAACACGGTCTAGGGTCCTTTCAAAAAGGTCTTGGGCGAGCAGCACACTCACACTTTACTTGTAAATCATGCTACAGATTGAACCTCCCTTATCCGGGACTCCCTTATCCAGCACCATTCCCAGCCGCTCCAACATTAACAAACTGAAGTCCTTCCTCGCTGCCGACTCACACAATTGCTGGCCTGACCCTGCGATTCACTGCCCGCTTCCCCATGATCTCTCGGCTGCACTCCCAGCCCCAAGCCAGCCAGCCCCGATATCTCCTTGCCGAGTACCTGTACCATCCAATTTAATGTGACCTCCCCTCATCTGACAAAATCCCATATCCAGCAAAGGCCAGGTCCCAAGGATGCCAGAGAAGAGAGGTTCAACCTGTACCAGTTTTCCTGTTACTCTACAGCAAAGGGGAAACCTGTGAATAATGGCTGTGACAATTGGTCACTATCAGGATGTAGTTCAGGACCTGGAATATCAAGTCCTTCATTGAAACATCTGTGAACTCATCCCTTTTTGGTGTGGAAGCAAGTTATCCTCGATATGAGGGACCGCCTATGATGATGATGTAGTATGCAATATCATCATCATCATAGGCGGTCCCTCGAACAAGGATGACTTGCTTCCACGGGTTCACAGATGTTTCAATGAAGAACCCGATGTTCCAGTCCTGAACTCCAGTTGAGGGGGTGGAAGATGCCCGTGCGTGGATTGTTTTAACGTGTGGTGATCGTTGCACATCAGCCACCACCTTGACAGAGCAAGGCCTTTATCCAGTGGCAAGAGTTAACTAGGACAACTGGAGACCTGCTCTGATGCATGGACCTAGTGCGCACACATATCGCAGTGTGGGCTGGCCCGTGCTGCCCTTGGGCACTCTGTTCTTCTAGGCCCCGTACCCTCATTCGCCGCAACTAATGAGAGCAATGATGGCAGAATTGAAGTGGCATGCCTGGATTACATGGTCACCTGCTTAATGCTTTTGTTTGGCTTAATTAGAACAGTAGCAAGTGCCAAAAACCAGACTTCCTGGCTAACACAATTCAGAAGTTTTAGGCTTGTCAGCCTACCAGCTGAGAGACACTGAGGCTATAGGAGCTAGGCCAAATATTATAAAATCAGCTTCGGTCAAGTTTAAAAATTGCAGTCAATGTCAAAGTAATTTAAACTAAAAATGCCTGCAATGTGTTCACACCTCCAAGAACATGACCTCCTGCTGTTTTTCATTTACTGCACAACTGTTTAGCAAACTCAAGTTCATAACTATATGCAAGAACTGAAATATCGTATTTCCAGCCCGTTTGGATTTACTCATATTCATTCAATGATTTGCACTGCAGAGAAATACATGGATTATTTGCAAAAACAGAAATGCTTTTTGCATTTACAACTGAATGTGAAACTTTAGGTTTTACAGTGACTCTAAAGGGAAAGTACCAAAAACAGTCAATAACCATTACAGAACAACTTGAATTGCTGAGTGAGTGTTATGGAAACAGTCAGACTGCAGTTTTCATTGTCTGGCTACACCACAACACAGACACAAAATAGCAACAAAGCTGCAATGCAATGACAATTTTATTTTGAACATTAAGCAGAAAAAAACAAACAAAAACACAGTATCAGCCCATGTCCCAGACTCATCCACCATCCCGAGGTATGTCCAGTCTCATCAGGAGTGGGGACACAGTAGTGTATAGTCAAGTGGGAGTGGCCTGCAAGTCCTCAACATTGACTCCAACGCCATGAAGTCTTGTGGTTTCAGGTCAAACATGGAGAGTTGGGATAAATGGTTCATTCTCTGGTTGGCAACCAGTAACTAGTGGGGTGCCACAGGGATCAGTGCTGGGACCCATTTATAATCTATATTAACTTGGAAGAAGGGACTGAGTAACGTAGCCAAGTTTGCTACGATACAAAGATGGGAGGAAAGGCAATGTGTGAAGAGGACACAAAAAATCTGCAAAAGGACATAGACAGGCTAAGTGAGTGGGCAAAAATTTGGCAAATGGAGTATAATGTTGGAAAGTGTGAGGTCATGCACTTTGGCAGAAAAAAATCAAAGTTATTATTTAAATAGAGAAAGATTGCAAAGTGCCACAGTACAGCAGAACCAGGGGGTACTTGTGCATGAAATATAAAAAGGATAGTATGCAGGTACAGCAAGTGATCAGGAAGGCCAATGGCATCTTGGCTTTTATTGCAAAGGGGATGGAGTATAAAAGCAGGAAAGTCTTGCTGCAGCTATACAAGGTATTGGTGAGGCCACACCTGGAATACTGCGTGCAGTTTTGGTTTCCATATTTACAAAAGGATATACTTGCTTTTGAGGCAGTTCAGAGAAGCTTCACTAGGTTGATTCCAGGGTTGACTTACGAGGAAAGGTTGAGCCTCTATTCATTGGAATTCAGAAGAATGAGAGGTGATCTTATCGAAACGTATAAGATTATGAGGAGGGCTTGACAAGGTGGATGCAGAGAGGACATTTTCATTGAGATGGGAGACTAGAACTAGAGGGCATGATCTTAGTATAAGGGCCGCTCAAGACGAAAATAAGTAAGCATTAAGAAATGTATGGGTGAATCAAGTCCTGACAGCGTACATTTGTTAAATGCACTAAATTTAACAAATTAGTACAAGTGACTCATTGGATAAAGGGTATGCAGCAATCGTCAGCTTGGCTCTGTGGTAGTACTCTGGCTTTAGTCAAAAGATTGATTTCAAATCCCACTTCATAGTTTTTGAAAAGCAGAACGTTCTCCTGCTCTCCTAACCAACGTTCCTCTCAAGCAACACTACTGAAACAGATTAACTGGCCAGTCATCTCACTGCTGCTTGTGGGATCTTACGGTGCGCAAATTGGCCACTACATCGGTCTACAAAAGTAGTGATTTACACTTCAAAAGGTAATTATTGGCTGCAAAGCACTTTGGGATGTCAGGTCATGAAAACTGCTACCATAGATTGTAAAAACTGGGGCAAAATATTGTCACCATACTTTCATCCTTGTGCATTGTTTGGCCCGTATTTAGCCATGTGCCTCCCTCTAAAGTTTGTTTATTTTTAATATCTCTATCCACAGAACTTTGTTCTTTGATTCTCCCACCACCCCTCCCCCAAAACCATCTTTCCACCTTATGGGAATACATCAATTTGGTACTCTAACCACCTCATGTTTGAATAGTCCCCACTGCTGATCAGTGATCTGGTTTACTAACTTTTATGCCCAATCTTTTATAATTTCATTGAACTTAGTCAGATAAGGATGCTGGATTGGAAAAATACTATTTTTTTCTAGTTTTCTGCCCCCATAAATTGGATTCAGGTTATAGTCTGATCAAGGTTTTGAAATAGTTCTCCTACTCAGTTATTTGCCCCAATCCAGTTCCCAGAACTAAATCAGGCAGTGCTTTTTTCCTGGTTAGACCACAACCATTATCCAAGCAGCAGTATGGATACACTCTGAAGTGTTTCCCCACTTGGATCACATCCACTAGCTTTATCCTAATCTTCAGATAGTTCAGATCACCAATTAGTACCCCTTGTCCATTGTTCTTTCAGAGCTCATCAGATCGCTCCCTCCCTCGAAATCACATCTCCACCATTTGGTGGCATGTAATGCACAAGAATTGATTTATTCCTCACCTTCGGTCTTAATCCTCATACTGTACTACACATCTGCGTTTTTCCTTTTGTCTCTTGAAAACATTTTAAACAAAAATGCTAATTTTCTAGTCCTGTTCAAAGAAATCAACACCTTCATTATACCTATATCTATCTTCGCCACGCCTCCCCCCCCCCTTCCCCCCACCCCAACTTAACTTCAAACTCTCCAACCAGTGTAATGAATAGACATTTTAAATTTGTGTTTCTAGGACCATTGCTTTGGTCATTTATAAATGACTTGGACTTTGGTATAGGGAGTACAATTTTGAAGTTTGCAGAAGCTACAAAACTTGGCAACAGAGTAGTGAGCAGGATAGCAGCAGACTTCGGGAGGACATAAGACTGGTGAAATGGGCAAACACATGACAGATGCAATTTAATGTGGCTAAGTGTAAAGTGATGCATTTTGAGGGGAACATTGAGAGGCAGTTTGATCCAAATTGTACTATTTTGAGGCAGGTGCAAGAGCAAAGGGACCTGGAGATGCATATTCACAAATCTTTGATGGGGGCAAAGCAAGTTGATAAGGCGGTTAAGGTTAAGAAAGCAGACTGGATACTTGGCATTATAAATAGGGGCATTGAATACAAAAACAAGTAAGTCATGCTAAACCTTTACAAAATCACTGGTTAGGCCTTAGCTGGAAAATTGCGTACAATTCTGGACACCACACTTTGGGAAGGATGTCAAGGCCTTGGAGAGGGTACAGAGGAGGTTTCGCCAGGATGATACCAGGGATGAGGGACTTCAGTTTTGTGGAGATTGGAGGAGCTGGGATTGTTCTCCTTAGAGCAGAGACCCAATAGGAAGTATTCAAAATTATGAGGACATTTAATAGAGCAAGCAGGGAAGAAAACATCTCTGGCAAATGGGTCAGCAACCAGAAGTCATAGATTTAAAATAACGGGCAAAAAAGTAGAGAAATGAGGGTTAAGATCTGGAATTCTAAAAACCATAATTGTCCGAAAACCGGACATTGGGCAGATCGCAGGAGTCGGCACCCGGAATCTGGAAATCTGTTCCGAAAACTGGACATTTTAATTTTTTTTTTAAATAGATAAACAGCGCAAATACAAACCTACTCCTGAGCCTTTCAGAATGCCCCATTCCTCGACCCACGTGAGACTTGAGCCGAGCCGACCGAACCTACGTGCGACCCGAGTAGATGCCCACTTGACTCACGTACTCCCCTCAATCACTCTGGGTTGTATCCAAAACTAGGCCCGAGGGTTTCCGGATTCTGGATGTCTGATTTCTTCTCCGAAATCTGGAAATACCCGAGAAGCGACCAAGGGATTTCCAGATTAGAGACGTCAGATTTCTTCTCCGAAATCCAGAAAAAAACAAAAACCAGAATGGCCTTAGCCCCGAGGTTTCCGGTTTCGGGACATTCTACCTGGGACGTTCTACCTGTACCTGAAAGTGATGAAGCAGATACCACAGGAACTTTTGAAAGGCAATTAGACATGTACTTGAAGAGGACTCATTTGCAGGGTTATGGGAAAAAGCTGGGATGTGGGACTAAATTGGACAGCTCTTTCAAAGACCCGGCACAACAGGCCGAATGGCCTAATTCCGTGCTACAAGATTCTATGATTCTAATGTCCCATTGACTCAACATTAAAATTCATCCAATAGTTGGAGTCGGTGTACAGATCTCTGCATGCACAGAACACATCTCTCTGGCTGGAGAGTACTTATTTACAAAGTTTTCTACTCTATTTGAGAGAGTCCCCAGTTATCACCTATTGGATGCAACACTCATGATGGACAATGTTGCACCTTCAAGCACAACAGTAACTGTACCACAATGGCAGTACCCAGAGTGCACAGAAGCAGAGAAAACCATCCATGTCCAACATGTATGGTCTGCCACACGAGCAAGATAGCTCTACAAATGCACTGGTTAAATTCCACCATGCATAAATGGCACAAATGGTTACAGGCAGAGCAACAAAACTAAGCAGCTATAAAAAAAAAAATTCGGTAGAATGGAGCATGGTTTAATGAAAAGCTTTACAAAATACTACAAAAACAAATAAAGGGCAGGGCCACTGATTAGAGTGACCAAATAAGTCAAATTCCATTTTATCATATAGAATTTCACAATCTTTAACCATTTTGGGGATTGTGCTCTTTTTCATCAAAACAAAACAAAAAAATTAGGCGGCCGTGGTTCAGGATTCCTTGGCTCTGGATTAAAATCAGTGGCGACATGGATAGCTGACTAATGAGCCCAGTCATGACGCACTGATTTCAGCAACAGCAAGTTGATGTAATGAGAAAAGGGTGTTACAAATCCCAGTGTGCCTTCAATGCAATGCTGCTCCCACAGATTGATCACTGAAAGCAATGGACATTTCCTTAATGCAGAGTGCTCGGACTGGTAATTCATAATTCATGAAACCAAACTTCTGAAACAGATATTGCACTTGCTCTGTCTAAATGAAAGATTGTCTAGTGTTTTTGCAACCAGGGAAGCCTAGTGAACACACCAGCAAAAGTCTTGATTGTAGCCAGTTTCAACTGTAAATCACATCTGATACTTAAAGGGTTGACAGTGGATAGGCAATGGCAAACATTTAAAGATCACATGGATGAACTTCAACAATTGTACATCCCTGTCTGGAGTTAAAAGTAAAACGGGGAAGGTGGCTCAACCGTGGCTAACAAGGGAAATTAAGGATAGTGTTAAATCCAAGGAAGAGGTATATAAAATTGGCCAGAAAAAGTAGCAAACCTGAGGACTGGGAGAAATTTAGAATTCAGCGGAGAAGGACTAAGGGTTTAATTAAGAGGGGGAAAGAGAGTACGAGAGGAAGCTTGCCGGGAACATAAAAACTGACTGCAAAAGCTTCTATAGACATATGTGAAGAGAAAAAGATTAGTGAAGACAAACGTAGGTCCCTTGCAGTCAGATTCAGGTGAATTTATAATGGGGGAACAAAGAAATGGCAGACCAATTGAACAAATACTTTTGTGTCTTCCTTCGTGAAGACAGAAGCAATAACCTTCCGGATGTACTAGGGGACCGAGCGTCTAGTGAGAAGGAGGAACTGAAGGATATCCTTATTAGACAGGAAATTGTGTTCGGGAAATTGATAGGATTGAAGGTCAATAAATCCCCGGGGCTTGATAGTCTGCATCCCAAAGTACTTAAGGAAGTGGCCCTAGAAATAGTGGATGCATTGGTGATCATTTTCCAACAGTCTATCGACTCTGGGACAGTTCCCATGGACTGGAGGGTAGCTAATGTAACAACACTTTAAAAAAAAAAAGGAGGGAGAGAGAAAACAGGTAATTATAGACCGGTTAACCTGATATCAGTAGTGGGAAAAAATTTTGGAATCAATCATTAAGGATGAAATAGCAGCACATTTGGAAAGCAGTGACAGGATCGGTCCAAGTCAGCATGGATTTATGAAAGGGAAATCATGCTTGACGAATCTTCTGGAATTTTTTGAGAATGTAACTAGCAGAGTGGACAAGGGAGAACCAGTGGATGTGGTGCATTTGGACTTTCAAAAGGCTTTTGACAAGGTCCCGCACAAGAGATTGGTGTGCAAAATCAAAGCGCATGGTATTACGGGTAATGTTCTGACGTGGATAGAGAACTGGTTGGCAGACAGGAAGCAGAGAGTCGGGATAAACGGGTCCTTTTCAGAATGGCAGGCTAGCAGAGTGCCGCAGGGCTCAGTGCTGGGACCCCAGTTCTTTACAATATACATTAATGATTTAGATGAAGGAATTGAGTGTAATATCTCCAAGTTTGCAGATGACACTAAACTGGGTGGCGGTGTGAGCCGTGAGGAGGACGCTAAGAGGCCGCAGGGTGACTTGGACAGGTTAGGTGAGTGGGCAAATACATGGCAGATGCAGTATAATGTGGATAAATGTGAGGTTATCCAGTTTGGGGGCAAAAACATGAAGGCAGAATATTTCTGAATGGCAGATTAGGAAAAGGGGAGGTGCAACAAGACCTGGGTGTCATGGTTCATCAGTCATTGAAAGTTGGCATACAGGTACAGCAGGCAGTGAAGGCAGCAAATGGTATGTTGGCCTTCATAGCTAGGGGATTTGAGTATAGGAGCAGGGAGATCTTACTGCAGTTGTACAGGGCCTTGGTGAGACCGCACCTGGAAGATTGTGTTCAGTTTTGGCCTCCTAATCTGAGGAAGGATGTTCTTGCTGTTGAGGGAGTGCAGCGAAGGTTCACCAGACTGATTCCAGGGATGGCTGGACTGACATAGGAGGAGAGACTGGAACAACTGGGCCTTTATACATTAGAGTTTAGAAGGATGAGGGGGGAATCTCAAACGTTTAAGATGCTGACAGGACTGGACTGGACAGGTTAGATGCGGGAAGGATGTTCCCGATGTTGGGGGAAGTCCAGAACCAGGGGACACAGTTTTAGGATAAGGGGTAGGCCATTTAGGACTGAGATGAGGAGAAACTTCACTCAGAGTGGTTAATCTGTGGAATTCCCTGCCGCAGAGAGTTGTTGATGCCAGTTCATTGGCTATATTCAAGAGGGAGTTAGATATGGCCCTTACGGCTAAAGGGATCAAAGGGTATGGAGAGAAAGCAGGAAAGAGGTACTGAGGGAATGGTCAGCCATGATGGTGCAGGCTCAAAGGGCCGAATGGCCTACTCCTGTACCTATTTTCTATGTTTGCTACTGTAAACTGTTTGGAACAACTAGTTTCAAAATAAACACGGATATAAACTGGACCCACCTCAGAGGCAGGTCTCGTGCAGCTAATGCACAGAAAAATTACTAGCAGACTCACAACTGAGATTATCACCCTATATATCAGTCAATATAGTTTTCTTACCCCTACTTTATTGCTCCCATAGTAGCCAAACAAATGTTCCAATTTAGAACTGTGGATTGACTTTGCGTACTTGTGGAAAGTACAATTTGCACTGTACCAAACATCGACATACTTAAATACAAAGAGGTATGGGTCCTTATTGTTCCCTGATGGAAGAGAATATTTTCCAAATGAGGGTCAGACGTGAGCACATTAAAAAAAGTACACAAAGGAAAACTTTAAAACTCAAAACTGGTTTAATCTAATTACAACCCTCGCATGTTAATTGTGAAATGACTCGCATTAATGTTCCCTGAAAACAAAAATAAGTCAATACAAACACCTTGGAAGTGCACCCAATTTGTCCTGAGCTTCACTGTTGAACCCAAGTATTACCAGATCATTTATATAGTTCCTTTACAGTAGAAAAATGTCCCAACACACTTCTCAAATGCGTAATGACAAAAATTAATGTCGAGCCAAAAGGAGATATTCGGAGGGGTGACTAAATGCTTGGCCAAAGAGGTAGGTTTGAGGAGGATCTGTTTATATATAAAAAAAAGGTGTAGCGGGATGTGGAGGTTGAGATAGAATTCCAGAGCTTATTGCCCAGCAGGCTGAAGGTACATCCAATGTGGGGGTGCAAAAGAGGCGAGAATTTTCATAAGGTGTTAGGGATGTTGAAGGTTACAGAGATAGGGAGGGGCAAGGCTATGAAAGGATTTAAATACAAGGATCAGAAACTTAAACTGAAGGCTTTGGGAGATCGAAAACCATCATACAAATATTCGACTGGGGAAAGAATTTAGTGATATAAATTGTTCTGCAGGTTTAGAAAGGATGAACTGGGGAGAGGGGCAGGAGGAAAGAGGGATGTGGCTTTTTGTGTGAACAGACAAATTGGGATTATGCACAGATAAAGTAGAAGCATTGTGATCAACATAAATAGCATTAAGGTGGAAAATAACTAATGGGATCCTTTACAGGTGAAGAAAAAAGAAAAGACCTGAAATGTTTCCCTAGAATAAAGAAACATATGATGAGACAATTGTTTGGGAGACTTTGGTTTCCCAGGAGTAAATCAGGAAATTCATCATGGGTAAAAAGATAGAACTCATTTTTGGAAATGATACTGGACTGCGACATGGTTTAAATGGTGTGCAACCGAAACAGTGGGGGATTTTAAATCTCAATGTGCAATAACCAGGGGATGAGAGAGATCATAGATGGACAGCACCTCAGTAACTTGAATCACAATGAGAAGTGTGGATTATTATAAGGAATATTTGCTGTATTGTTCCTCCTCCTTTTCAGCAGGTAGACTTTCAGGGACAAGAAGAGAACTAAAGCTGTTTCTAAATTGGGTTATGTGCTACGCTAATACCACCTTTAAAAAACAAATTCTTCCCAGCTGCTGGCCTTAGCAGAGTTGCCAAGTATATGTAAGGACTATTGCTAGTTACACAAAGCCCACAACTGACCTATGTAAAAGCATGAGGGCTAGACAAACAGTTAAAAAGGGAAAAATAAAAGGGAAAAAATTGAGTACTTTTGGGACTACATTACTGTGAATGCAATAACCAAAAGCTGCAGGGAAAGAAGTGCAGCAGATGAACAATGAAACTTGCTGGCAACATGGAATAAACGCAAACAATTTAAAGTTTAAAACTATGGCTACAAAAAAAGGAATGATGAATGCAAAAATGTACAAAAGGTTGAAAAATCTGGTCAGGATACTTAACATCCACATTGCAAGCACTATAAAGTATACAAATGGGTTTTAGAAATGGTTCAACCCTGAAGATTTCCACAGTCCATCCAGTTCACCTTCTACCATCCTGGCAGTCACATGACAATGATAATGGAGTTGTTGACCAATGTAACCAATCTCTATCAATTAGTCTACAACAGACCCAGACATAGCACAAGGAAAACCCCAGTAGTGGAAAGCATTATCTTCCATGCTGTTCATGCATATGATTCCAATGCTCCTATCCCTCCTTCATTGCTTCCATCTAATAGTTACTTTCACTTTTTGTTCCTTTTTAGAGTTATCCATATGTTTTGCATCTGGGTCAACTAATGGAAACATATATACAAGGTCCTTGTGAGACATTGCAATTTGGTACCCAATCACTGCCTCCTCACCCGCTAAATGCATTGAGCCAATTCAGTATACAGTGAGGCAGTGTAAAAATGCAAGCAAACTGATGCATGGAACCAGGCTCACTGAAGTCACCCCATCTTAAGAATGTCATGATGTGGAACAAATACACATTGCCATGTAATTGTGAAAGAAAAGGTTTTCCAAATGTCTTCTCAGGAGCCACTGGGGAGCAGAACACCAAACTCTTTTTGATTTTACTCTCCATGGACCTGACTGTAATGATAAAACAGGCAAATATTTCAAACAGTGAACTGACTTAATTAACATTTAATTCCCAAAGCTTCTCTGTTCCCATCTCCCTGGTATCAGGAAGATATAGCCTGTCAACTCTGGTTCCTGAACTAGTAGATTAGCATGATGTATTAGTATAGCTTTAAAATTTCAATAACCCTGCAATGACAAGTATGCAAAACGTAACTAAACACTGCCAGACATTCCTGAAATGTGCATGCCAATACATTTTTGTCTCCCTTTCTTTCCTTTCTCCAATTTTAACCAGGTGAACATTTTAAGTGCAGTCAACCCACCAGGGTATTGAGTTCCATATTAGTTTTCATATTGTAAATACTTATTCAGCAGTTATTTCTGAGTTACCTTCTGAAACTAAAGTCAATTAGCCTATCCCACTGATGCTCTGCTTCTCAAACAATTCTTAAGACTCACTCGTCCTCTAAAAATTTATCCAAATCCATATAGTAGAAATCTGGAACTCTCTTTCCTCTTACCCCCACAATTGAAATTTTGAAAACTGGGATCACTAGATGTTTGTTAGACAAGGGTATCAAGAGATATAGAGCAAAGGGGAGGGATAAATCAAGTTGAGGAATAGATCAGCCAATGTCTAATTGAATGACGGAACCAGCTAGATGGCCTGGATTGTCCACTGTTCATGAAGCAGATACAAAGTTCCAAAAATGTTTAAATCTTGTCATTTAACTTCTTCTATAAATTTGGAAACAAAAAAAAAAGCAATATAAACTAAAAGGTATAATTTTAAAGGGGGTACAGGAACAGAGAGAACTGGAATGTATGTACATAAATCTTTGGTAGTGGTAGGACAAGTCGAGAAGGCTGTTTAAAAAAAAAAGCATATGGGCTCCTTAGCGTTGTAAATAGAGGCAGAGTACAAAAAGAACGTATCAAGTTACTGGTCAGACCTCAGCTGGAGTTTAATGTTCAATTCTGGGCACCACACTTTAGGAATTGTCAATTGTCTCAATTGGCCCCAGGACACCCACACAGATGCATCAAGCTTAGAAGGAAATTAGGGATGGGTTATAAATGTCAGACTTGCAAGCACAACACCCAGTCTGCAAAAGAACAATGAAAAAAAAGAGCTTTAAATCTAATCTTATTCACTATTGATATGATAAATTTTAGTCATAGTCCTTTGGCTGAGAAATTACCATAAACTGTCCTTAAATTACATGCAGCACTTAGATAGTTTGAACCGCGTGTAATAGTTGCAGTCTCCTCTCCCGACCTCGGAAAGGCATGCTTCTACAAGGATCCCATGGGGAAATAGATTCTATTTTTCAAAAAAGGGAAGTAGAGAGACACACCCGAACTCTAGCGCGTATTTAGTGGCATGGTTTCCATTCCCGTGCGCTTCCCCGCCCGACCGGACGGCCTCGTCACAAGTTTCCCCCACAACTTCCAGCAACTCTGCAATTTCTGTTCGTTCGCGTAACCGGAAAAAAAGAAAACCGTTACATCCAAGGCGGGGAGGGGGGGCCTTGATAACCAAATACAAAAAAATATCGGCGATAAAGTCAAAGTAAGTCGCCGACCCTTACCCACGATCCTAATCCGTGTGCGAACCGCGAGCACAGCTCTTGTGCAGAGCAGAACAGAGCCTGATTGCTGGAAGTGGAATCAGCAGCCTCCTGGCACCACGCCACAACGGGGAGGGGAAAATGTCGGCTCAACCCAGCCGCTGCGGCCTTCAGAGCATGCGCGCCTGCTGCCAATCAGGCAAGGGGAGGCGGCCTCGGCAGCGAGGAGCGCGTGTCACACTAACCAGGGCAAGGCTGTCAAGATCTCTCAACCGCAATGTAAAACACGTAGCTTTAACACCTGCAGCCATGATTTTCTTGTTAGTGATCGTCGCCTTGGTAAACAGAATGCTTCCCACTCAACTTCATTTCCGTGCTAACACCTCCACTCTTCAATCACCAGGATTCTTTAATGCGCATCTATTTAATCTCCTTATTTCGTTCTCTTGTATTTTTTGGGAGGGGAAACTGAATAAATGTTTTAGGCACAATCCAAAGCCTCTCTGAGCACAAAGCAAGCTATGAATCACCACCTCACACGGTAACCACTCATAGAAACATAGAAACATAGAAAATAGGTGCAGGAGTGGGCCATTCGGCCCTTCGAGCCTGCACCACCATTTAATGAGTTCATGGCTGAACATGCAACTTCAGTACCCCATTCCTGCTTTCTCACCATACCCCTTGATCCCCCTAGTAGTAAGGACTACATCTAACTCCTTTTTGAATATATTTAGTGAATTGGCCTCAACAACTTTCTGTGGTAGAGAATTCCACAGGTTCACCACTCTCTGGGTGAAGAAGTTTCTCCTCATCTCGGTCCTAAATGGCTTACCCCTTATCCTTAGACTGTGACCCCTGGTTCTGGACTTCCCCAACATTGGGAACATTCTTCCTGCATCTAACCTGTCTAAACCCGTCAGAATTTTAAACGTTTCTATGAGATCCCCTCTCATTCTTCTGAACTCCAGTGAATACAAGCCCAGTTGTTCCAGTCTTTCTTGATATGTCAAGTCCCGCCATCCCGGGAAGCAGTCTGGTGAACCTTCGCTGCACTCCCTCAATAGCAAGAATGTCCTTCCTCAAGTTAGGAGACCAAAACTGTACACAATACTCCAGGTGTGGCCCCACCAAGGCCCTGTACAACTGTAGTAACATCTCCCTGCCCCTGTACTCAAATCCCCTCGCTATGAAGGCCAACATGCCATTTGCTTTCTTAACCGCCTGCTGTACCTGCTTGCCAACCTTCAATGACTGATGTACCATGACACCCAGGTCTCGTTGCACCTCCCCTTTTCCTAATCTGTCACCATTCAGATAATAGTCTGCCTCTCTGTTTTTACCACCAAAGTGGATAACCTCACATTTATCCACATTATACTTCATCTGCCATGCATTTGCCCACTCACCTAACCTATCCAAGTCACTCTGCAGCCTCGTAGCATCCTCCTCGCAGTTCACACTGCCACCCAACTTAGTGTCATCCGCAAATTTGGAGATACTACATTTAATCCCCTTGTCTAAATCATTAATGTACACTTCCTGGCCTTCAGACCTCTTGCACGTGTAGAACCGGTACCTCGCCATCAGAACGCTTTCCTTCGGGTTCAGATGCTCCCGGACCAGTGTGCACAAATCATCATTCAATTTCTCTGTGGGTTTCGCTGGAGCAAGCAGATTTTTCGTGATGCCATACGTTAGTGCCCCGCAAACGGTGAGGAGAATCGCCCTTTGTTTGGCAGCTTTCGCTTCTCCTTCCAGCTCGTTGGCCACGAAGTATTGGTCGAGTCACTCCACGAAAGTTTCCCAATCATCACCCTCTGAAAATTTCTCCAGGATGCCCACTGTTCTCTGCATCGTTGTGGTGGGGGTCGTCATCTGTATCTCGTCGCCAGTTGTGGTGTATGAATAAAGAGTCTGACCAAATATTGTGAGCTCGAAGTAAAGGTCTCCAGAGTGCCTCTCTAGCCTGTGAGGCCTCCTTAAGTACAGGTGCTCCCAAGGGATTGTGGCATCCCTTGGGACTCCAGGGGATGAGCCCTCTAGTAGTCAAATAAGGTACTTACAGGTTTACATATGTAACAACTTCTTTAAAATATTAATCTTTATGAATGAATTAACTAAGGATAAAACTGGCACTTGCTATACATGTGAATTGAATTTACTGTGATGTTTTCAAAATGTCCGAGTGAGAGCTATTGGATTTAAAGTGCCTTAAAGCTGTAGTAGCTGTTGCTGCACTATTAATTTGGATATCTAAAAACTTAAGTTTAGAAAAAAAGTTCTCTCAGTTTCATTAATTATAGATATCTAAGCATTTTTGCTGCAGAGCTCATTTTTTGGAAGATATAGATGGAACACATGCTGATCTAATCCAACCGTCACCAATCAACCATCGATTTCCATAAATCATAGCACTGGAAACAGAGACCAAAGTGTGGAAGTCAATGCGAGTACAAAATGTATAAATTTAAATTTCCTTTGCCAAGACTATTTTAATGCCTACCTGTACCTCGAACAGAAAATGTAGCAAGTGTGGGGTTCTACAGCTTTAAGTTTCTTTTTTAATTATAGAAACATAGAAAATAGGTGTAGGAGTAGGCCATTCGGCCCATCGAGCCTGCACCACCATTCAATAAGATCATGACTGATCATTCCCTCAGTAACCCTTTCCTGCTTTCTCTCCATACTCCTTCATCCCTTTAGCCGTAAGGGCCATAACTAACTCCCTCTTGAATATATCCAATGAACTGGCATCAACAACTCTCTGCGGTAGTGAATTCCACAGGTTAACAAGTGAAGAAGTTTCTCCTTATCACAGTCCTAAATGGCCTACTCCTTATGCTAAGACTGTGTCCCCTGCTTCTGGACTTCTGCATTATTGGGAACATTCTTCCCGCATCTAACCTGTCCAGTCCCGTTTATAAGTTTCTATGAGATCCCCTCTCATCCTTCTAAACTCCAGTGAAAAAGGCCCAGTTGATCCAGTCTCTCCTCATATGTCAGTCCCACCATCCCGGGAATCAGTCTGGTGAACCTTCGCTGCACTCCTTCATGGTCACATGGTTTTTAGAGTGCTTTTAGAATAAATCACTGCATATCTTGGTTTTACTGGTGTGATTATGCCAATGCGGAGATCAATGCATTCTGAAGGATCAAAGCAATATTTTTGTCACATCATCTGGGTTTCAGTAAGCTTCTCACCATACATGTGATCCCGAGGGGGAACTCTGTACATAATATACTATAAATGACTCACGTACTAGCTCACCAGGCTGGTTGAAAAGTTTTTTTTAACTTCGGAGTAGCTGCCGGCATTGGGAAAGTGCGAAGAGCAAACCGAGTTCAAAATAGTTCATGGGAGAACGTCATTTTTTTGTGAATTTGCAAATTTAAATTGGAAATTTGCAATGTTGAAATGGCAGTTTCTTTTTGTGATTATATCTTCACTCCACTGAGTTACCCATTCAAATTTTGTAGGCCTGAAAATTTGGAAAGAGCCATTCAAAGCAACAATTCCTCAATGGCAGATAAACCTGTAAATCCACCAATGAGAGTGCAGCGCTGAGAATCGGCCTTCAAAATTCAAACAGGTCAAAGAAGCAGACCAAGATTTAGAGAGAACCACAGACATACAGGACAGAGAGAGAAAACCAGACATAGATCAGAACATAGAAACTGGAATTGGTCATTCAGCCCTTGAGCCTGTTCCACCAATCAATTAGATCATGGTAATGTTCCCTTTAAGCTGCGCATCCAAGCAGCGCTCCAGGCGTCCCGTCAGTTGGTGAGCTAGCTTTTAAATTGAAAAAAACACGCATGCGCAGACTTTTGAATGGACCGTGCAGCCCGTTAAAGCATCTCAAAAAAGATTATGGGGAACATTGATCATGGCTGATCTGTGTCTTAACTCCATCATCCCACCTTCGTACCATAACCATTAATACCCTTGCCGAACAAAAATCTATCAATCTCAGTTTTGAAATTTTCAGGTGACCTAACTTCAGCAGCTTTTTGGGGGAGAGAGTTCCAGATTCCTCTACCCTTTGTGTGAAGAAGTGCTTTTTGACATCACCCCTGAACAGCCTAACTCTAATTTTAAGGTCATGCTTCCTTGTTCTGGACTCTACCATCAAAGGAAATTATTTCTCTCTATCTACCCTTTCTAATCCTTTAATCATTTTCAACACTTTAATTAGATCACCCCTTATCTTCTAAATTCAAGGGAATACAAGCTTAATCTATCCAGCTTGTCCTCATAATTTAATCCTGGATGCAGAGAGAGAATTGCAGACAAATACAAATAAAACTAGTATTAAAACACTCTACCTAAACGCACGCAGCATTCGAAATAAAGTAAATGAGTTGACGGCACAAATCATTACAAATGGGTATGATTTGATGGCCATTACAGAAACGTGGTTGCAGGATGGCCAAGACTGGGAATTAAACATACAGGGGTATCTGACGATTCGGAAAGATAGACAAGAAGGGAAAGGAGGTGGGGTAGCTCTGTTAATAAAGGATGAAATCAGGGCAGTTGTGAGAGAAGATATTGGCTCTAATGAACAAAATGTTGAATCATTGTGGGTGGAGATTAGAGATAGTAAGGGGAAAAAGTCACTGGTGGGCGTAGTTACTAGGCCCCCAAATAATAACTTCACGGTAGGGCGGGCAATAATCAAGGGAATAATGGAGGCATGTGAAAAAGGAACGGCAGTAATCATGGGGGATTTTAACCTACATATCGATTGGTCAAATCAAATCGCACGGGGTAGCCTGGAAGAGGAATTCATAGAATGCATACGGGATTGTTTCTTAGAACAGTATGTTACAGAACCTACAAGGGAGCAAGCTATCTTAGATCTGGTCCTGTGTATTGAGACAGGAATAATAAACGATCTCCTAGTAAAAGATCCTCTCGGAATGAGTGATCACAGTATGGTTGAATTTGTAGTACAGATTGAGGGTGAGGAAGTAGTGTCTCAAACGAGCGTACTATGCTTAAACAAAGGGGACTACAGTGGGATGAGGGCAGAGTTGGCTAAAGTAGATTGGAAACACAGAGTAAACAGTGGCACAATTGAGGAACAGTGGAGGACTTTTAAGGAGCTCTTTCATAGTGCTCAACAAAAATATATTCCAGTGAAAAAGAAGGGCGGTAAGAGAAGGGATAACCAGCCGTGGATAACCAAGGAAATAAAGGAGAGTATCAAATTAAAAACCAATGCGTATAAGGTGGCCAAGGTTAGTGGGAAAATAGAAGATTGGGAAAATTTTAAATGACAGCAAAGAATGACTAAGAAAGCAATAAAGAAAGGAAAGATAGATTACGAAAGTAAACTTGCGCAAAACATAAAAACAGATAGTAAAAGCTTTTACAGATATATAAAACGGAAAAGAGTGACGAAAGTAAATGTTGGTCCCTTAGAAGATGAGAAGGGGGATTTAATAATGGGAAATGTGGAAATGGCTGAGACCTCAAACAATTATTTTGCTTCGGTCTTTACAGTGGAAGACACAAAAACCATGCCAAAAATTGCTGGTCACGGGAATGTGGGAAGGGAGGACCTTGAGACAATCACTATCACTAGAGGGGTAGTGCTGGACAGGCTAATGGGACTCAAGGTAGACAAGTCCCCTGGTTCTGATGAAATGTATCCCAGTGTATTAAAAGAGATGGCGGAAGTTATAGCAGATGCATTCGTTATAATCTACCAAAATTCTCTGGACTCTGGGGAGGTACCAGCGGATTGGAAAGCAGCTAATGTAACGCCTTTGTTTAAAAAAGGGGGCAGACAAAAGGCAGGTAACTATAGGCCAGTTAGTTTAATATCTGTAGTGGGGAAAATGCTTGAAACTATCATTAAGGAAGAAATAGCGGGACATCTAGATAGTTGCAATCAAGCAGATGCAACATGGATTCATGAAGGGGAAATCATGTTTAACTAATTTACTGGAATTCTTTGAGGATATAACGAGCATGGTGGATAGAGGTGTACCGATGGATGTGGTGTATTTAGATTTCCAAAAGGCATTCGATAAGGTGCCACACAAAAGGTTACTGCAGAAGATAAAGGTACGCGGAATCAGAGGAAATGTATTAGCATGGATCGAGAATTGGCTGGCTAACAGAAAGCAGAGAGTCGGGATAAATGGGTCCTTTTCGGGTTGGAAATCGGTGGTTAGTGGTGTGCCACAGGGATCGGTGCTGGGACCACAACTGTTTACAATATACATAGATGATCTGGAAGAGGGGACCGAGTGTAGTGTAACAAAATTTGCAGATGACACAAAGATTAGTGGGAAAGCAGGTTGTGTAGTGGACACAGAGAGGCTGCAAAGAGATTTAGATAGGTTAAGCGAATGGGCTAAGGTTTGGCAGATGGAATACAATGTCGGAAAGTGTGAGGTCATCCACCTTGGGGAAAAAAAACAGTAAAAGGGAATATTATTTGAATGGGGAGAAATTACAACATGCTGCGGTGCAGAGGGACCTGGGGGCCCTTGTGCATGAATCCAAAAAAGTTAGTTTGCAGGTGCAGCAGGTAATCAGGAAGGCGAATGGAATGTTGGCCTTCATTGCGAGAGGGATGGAGTACAAAAGCAGGGAGGTCCTGCTGCAACTATATAGGGTATTGGTGAGGCCGCACCTGAAGTACTGTGTGCAGTTTTCGTCACCTTACTTAAGGAAGGATATACTAGCTTTGGAGGGGGTACAGAGATTAGCATGGATCGAGAATTGGCTGGCTAACAGAAAACGGAGAGTTGGGATAAATGGGTCCTTTTCGGGTTGGAAATCGGTGGTTAGTGATCCATGCCTTTGTTACCTCTAGACTTGACTATTCGAAAGCACTCTTGGCTGGTCTCAGTTGATGTCATCCAAAAATCAGTTGTTCATCTCCTAACTCGCACCAAGTTCCATTCACCCATCAGCCCTGTGTTAGCTGACCTACATTGGCTCCCAGTTAAGCAATGTCTCGATTTCAAAATTCTTATCCTTGTTTTCAAATCCCTCCATGGCCTCACTCCTCCAGCCCTACAACCACCCCCACCCCCCACCCCCCAAGATATCTGAGTTCCCTAAGTCTGCACTCTTGAGCATCCCTGATTTTAATCGCTCAACCATTGGTGGCCGTGCCTTCTGTTGTCTTGGCCCTAATCTTTGGAATTCCCTGCCTCAACCTCTCCGCCTCTCTATCTCTCTTTCCTCCTTTAAGACACTCCTCAAAACCTACCCCTTAAACCAAGCTTTTAGTCACCTGCCCTAATTTTTCCTTATGTGGCTCAGTGACAATTTATTTGTCTTATAATACTTCTGTGAAGCACCTCGAGTCATTTTACTATGTTAAAGGCACTATATAAATACAAGTTATCTGGAACCTGATCCCCATGTCTTAAATATAAAAGGGGCAGCATGTAGATGAGGAAGACGAGGGTCCCAAAGATTGATCCTTGGGGAACTCCAGAGGTGTGGAGATGCTCTGGTTATGACTAAATACGTAAGAGTAGAGCCAAGTGAGTGCAGTTCCGCTCAGTCGGACAACAGAGAGAAGGGATTGAAGGAGAATAGAGCGGTAGGCCATATAAAAGTCTGCAGATCGAGAAAGAGGAGGAAGCATAATGCACCAGGGTCAAAAGTCACAGAAAATGTCATTTGTGACTTTCATAGAATCATAGAAATTTACAGTATGGAAGGAGGCAATATCGGCCCATCGTGTCCACATGCCGATAAAGAGCTATCCCGTCTAATCCCACTTTCCAGCTCTTGGTCCATAGCCTTGTAGATTACAGCACTTCAGGTACACATCCAGGTACTTTTTAAATGTGTGGGTTTCTGCCTCTACCACCCTTGCAGGCAGTGAGTTCCAAACCCTCACCACCCTCTGGGTGAAAACATTTCCCCTGAAATCACCTCTACCCTCCGACCAATTACTTTAAATCTATGCCCCCTCGTTTTTGACCCCTCTGCAAAGGGAAATAGGTCCTTCCTCTCCGCTCTATTTAGGCCCCTCATAATTATACACCTCAATAAGGTCTCCCCTCAGCTTCCTCTGTTCCAAAGAAAACAAACCCAATCTATCCAATCTTTACTCATAGCTAAAATTCTCCAATCCAGGCAACCTCCATGTAAATCTACTCTACCCTCTCTGGAGCAATCACATCTTTCCTGTAAAGTGGTGACCAGAACTGCACACAGTACTCTAGCTGTAGCCTAACTAGTGTTTTATACAGTTCAAGCATAACCTCCCTGCTCTTGAATTCTATGCCTCGGCTAATAAAGGCAAGTATTCCGTATGCCTTCTTAACCACCTTATCTACTAGGCCTGCTACCTTTGGGGATCTGTGGACATGCACTCCACGGTCCATTTGTTCCTGTCAGTGTCGTACCATTTAATGTGTATTCCCTTACCTTGGTAATCCTTCCCAAATACATTATCTCACACTTCTCTGGATTGAATTCCATTTGCCACTGTTCTGTCCACCTGATCAGTTCATTGATATCTTCCTGCGGTCTACAGCTTTCTTCTTCATTATCAACCACATGGCCAATTTTTGTATCATCTGCACACTTTTTAATCATACACCTTACATTCAAATCTAAATTATTGATGTATACCACAAAAAGCAAGGGACCTAGTACTGAACCCTGCAGAACCCTACTGGAAACAGCCTTCCAGTCACAAAAAAACCCATCAACCATTACCATTTGCTTCCTGCCTCTGAGCCAATTTTGGATCCAACTTGCCACTTTGCCTTGGATCCATGTAGGACCTTATCAAAAGGCTTGCTAAGATCCATATGCACTACATCAAACGCACTACCCTCATCGACCCTCAAAAAATTTAATTAATTTAGTCAGACACAACCTTCCCATAACAAATCCATGCTGACTTTCCTTGATTAATCCATGTCTTTCTAAATGAAGATTTATCCTGTCCCTCAGAATTTTTTCCAATAATTTTTCCACCACCAAGGTTAGACTGACAGGCCTGTAATTATTCGGTCTATCCCTTTCTCCCTTTTTAAACAACGCTACAATGTTAGCAATCTGCCAGTCCTCTGGCACCACACCTGTAGCTTGAGAGGATGGTAAGAGTCTCTGCTATTTCCTCTCTTGCTTCTCTTAACAGCCTGGGATACATTTCATCCAGGCCTGGGGATTTATCCTCTTTCAAAGATGCTAAACCCCTTAATACTTCCTCCCTCACTATGTTTATTTCATCTAATATATCACGCTCCTCCTCCCTGATTGCAATATCTGCATCGCCCCTCTCTTTTGTGAAACAGATGCAAAGTATTCATTAAGAACCACACCCACGTCTTCCGCCTCCACACACAGGTTACCTTTATTAATAGGCTCCACTCTTCCTTTAGTTATCCTCTTGCTCTTAATGTATTTCTAAAACATCTTTAGATTTTCCTTGATTTTACTTGCCAAAATCTTTTCATGCTCTCTCTTTGCTTTCCTAATTTCCTTTTTACTTTCACTCCTGCACTTTCTATACTCCTGTAGAGTTTCGGCAATATTGAGCCCTCGGTATCTCTCATAAGCCTCCCTTTTTTTCTTTGGTTATGGCCGTTTCAGTGCTGTGGCAATGGCAGAAACCTGATTGGTGACACTCAAACAGGAATTGAGTAAAAGATTGGCACAGTTTTGGGAGGCAAAAACATATTCAAAGACTTTGGAGAGGAAAGGGAGGTTGATGATGAGATGCTAGTTTGCAAGGCCAGAAGGAACAAGTGTGGGTCTTTTGAGGGGCGGGGAGGGAAGGGAAGATGATGGTGGTTTTGATAGGGAGGGTGACAGTACCTGAGGATAGAGAACTATTTACAATGTCAACAAGCATGGGAGTCTCACTGTCAAGTTGAGCTTTAAGGGAAGTTAGAGAAATATGTGGGTTCAGGGTTAGGCGGGGGCGGGATGGGGTGGGGGGGGGCGGCGTTGATGGGGGAAGTTTGTTTTGGTGGGCAAGGGAAAGTGGGGAATGTGGGCAGAGGCAGCTGAATAGATCCTCTCTATCTTAGTGACAAAGATGATCTTCCCACACTTGTTGGAGGTGAGGATGCAAGGCAGGGCACCTTTGCCTTGCAAATGTTTGATTTGGGGGTCTTACATTTTTACTAGACAATGATACCAAATGCCACCTACTTAACGTGGTGTCAAATCTACACGTGTGCGATCGTGAAAGGGAATGTTTGCAATAGATAATATAAAAAATAGTTGACATAATGATAAACGATAGATAATGCAAGAGGAAATGACATTGAACAAATATAAACATTTCGAGAGGGTTGTAAATCTGTGGAATTCGCTGCCTCAGAGAGCTGTGGAAGCTAGGACATTGAATTAATTTAAGACAGAGATAGACAGTTTCTTAACCGATAAGGGAATAAGGGGTTATGAGGAGCGGGCAGGGAAGTGGACCTGAGTCCATGATCGGATCAGCCATGATCGTAGTAAATGGCGGAGCAGGCTCGAGGGGCCATATGGCCTACTCCTGCTCCTAGTTCTTATCTTATGTTCTTATGAAACACCAATGTTATTTTTGTATATGAACATGAATGACATTTCAGAAACTAGTTTTTTGTGCTTGACATGCAGTGCAGTCTTTTCTAATATCTGAGTAATTAACTGCTACTTGCAGTTTGTAAGCACTCTGGGATAAATACTGTCATGTATCCTACATGTTTACTGCTTGTACTATTACATATGATGTGCCACGAGAGGGCACTAATATGGGAAACTTGTACAGCAGCTGTATGGTCACTAAGGTGTGCCACCAGTGGGCACTGGGAGATTTGTCGGTTACCTGTACAGGTGTTCCAGGCCTATTATAAAAGGCAGGCCACCATGTGTGACCCTCACTCTGGAGTTACATTAAAAGGACTAAGGTCACTACAGTTCAAGTACAACACATTGTCTCGTGGAGTCATTATCAGGGCATCTAAAGACATAACAATTGGCGACGAGATTACAGACTTTCACACGAAAATGGCTAGCCTTGGTATGTTGCAGCAGTTCGCCGATGGTGATGATTGGGATGCCTTTGTAGCGAGGCACGGCCATTTTTTCACAGCAAACGACCTGGCAGGCGACAATCCCGCCACACTGGCTGATAAGCGCAGAGCTATCCTGCTAACCAATTGTGGGCCCACCGTCTATGGCCTCGTCAGTGACTTGCTGGCACCAACGAAGACAACGACCTAGACGTACGAGGAGCTTGTAATGTTGATCCAAGAACAACTCAAGCCCAAAGAGAGCATCCTCACAGCCAGACACCAGTTTTATACCCACCGACAGCCCTAAGGCCACGAAATCGCGAAATATGCTGCAGATTTCAGGAGGCTGGTGGCACCGTGTGATTTCGGCGACCACCTCACCGGAGCGCTGTGGGATATCTTTGTCATCGGAATCGGCCATGAGGGCCTTCTTCACAGGTTGCTATCTGCAGATACCACAGTCACACTGCAGAACGCCATCACCATGAGCCAGGCATTCATGGCCTCGACCTGCAGCTCTAGGCAGATGACTCATCCTCAGGTCTCAAACCCGGCAAGTACTGTACACAGAATGGCGCCTTTTAGAGGCTAGACTGTAGAACGTGAATCTCCTCGGGAGAGAGAACAGGCCCCCGAGTCCCTTAACTCAAAGTCCGCCGAGGGGGGCTAATTGAGTAGCACCATGCTGGCGTTGCGGAGGGAATCACAGGGCTCGCCAGTCCCGTTTTAAGGACTATGTGTGTAAAGGCTGCAGCACAAAGGGCTACCTCTAGCGAATGTGTCGATGAAGAGTTTACAGATGGCCATGAATCCAGAGCAGATTATGAAACGATAGGCAGAGAGGCAGCTCAGCCCCACGATGAGGTGTATGGCATGTTTACCTGCACCACCGAATGTTCCCAGTTGAGGATGGAAGTTGAGATAAATGGCGTTCTAGTCTTCATTGAAGTGTACACGGGGGCGAACCAGTCAATAATGAATCAAGAAGCTTTTGAGAGGCTATGGGACAACCAGGCTGAACGACCCAAGTCCTGGTTCAGGCAAAGCTGCGTACCTACACCAATGAACTCATCCCAGTCATTGGTAGTGTGGATGTAAAGGTACTCGATGAAGGCGTGGTGCACAAGTTACCTTTGTGGATTGTTGCAGGGGATGGACCAACGCTACTCGGAAGAAGGTGGATGGAGAAGATCCATTGGAGCTGAGAAGATTTCATCCCTCCAGCAATCGACATCCCCCGCACTCAGAGGTAAAGCAAGCCCTCACCTGAGGTTGGATCCGGCACCAGAGAGCAAACCAGCACAGCACCCGAGTCACAGACAGCTCAGCACGACTGCGTGGAAATGATCCAGCTGAGATGACCCAAACGCACCTTCCAGGCTCCAGTGGCAGAACCCGGGGTGAAGAGGATCACAGCAGCCGACATCGTGGATGGAAGAAAGATGGCGCCCAAACCACGAGGTGATGCGCTGAAGAAAAATTTGGCGGCGGCCAGACCACAAGGTGCAGCGCTGATGGAGCAATACATGGCACCAAGCAAAGAAGAGGATTAGGGTAAAGATAGCAAGGCTCTCTTAAAGGAGGCCAGCAACCCACCTCACTTAAAGGGACAGTTCCACATTCTCAATCAATGTAATAGCAACTGTGAGTTAAATGTAAAACATGTAATTGATGATCAGAGTTTCATACATGTAATAAGCAAAGAAAAGTCGTGCGATTGCGATTGGAGGTACAGTTTATTTACCATGCGTAATGAAACAATGTAGGATTTCAACTGCATTCAGTCAATGTAGCGGGCAAACACCCATCGGGAGCACACAGGTCCAGCGAGCTACCCAATGCTGTAGCCTGCATCCCTGGGACCAGAGTGATGCACCACGGAGTGTGGCCACAAGCAGCTAATATAGACAAGCTGCAGAGCAAGCGCTCTCAGGAGGGCAACGACACAGGTATCGATAACCTGCCCCTGATCGGCTCCACCTCTCAGGCACCCGATGACACCAACCGCGAATGAGCCTGAAAGAACAAACTGCGCTAAGGCGCAGCCCCCAGATCCTATCGCCACCAAGGCTACACCCGGGAACAAAGGGTCACTCGCAACGGTTCTCCCAAATGGGACCGGGACCAGCCAGGATCCCAAACCAAATAACGCCCAGGCAAGCGAATCATCAGTTCCCTGTGCACTGCCAGACAACTGCTCCTCAGGGAGCAGCAGCGACCCGGGACACAAGGAAAGGACAGGGAGGTCACAGGCATCTGTGAACCTGCCCGACACTAGGAGCAACGGCAAAGATCCTGAGAGCAGGCAACTTGAGCCAACCGGGTTCCCACTGCCAGCACTGGGCACCGCGTCGCCACCAGATTACCTGGACACCATCCAGCAGTTCTGGTACCAGTTTGTCCTCACGCACTGGGGCTGACACCAGCACTGATTCCAAGTATGTACCTCACCAGTCAAATGTACTTGCCTCACAATGGTACCACAAATGTAATGCTGTAAAGGTAAAACATTTTTCTGAACTTGAATGTATGTGAATGTAATGAGCCACCGGCAGAATCTATATGTGGGGACGGGGGGAGAAAATGGAGTGGTCATGGACGCACAACCAGAAACCAGCAGCACCTCTACTGCCAATGAAACACCACCTACTCACCCAAGATGGAAACGACCCTCCAAGGGTCAATCAGATAGAGCTAAGCCCAGAGCATAGTCAATGAATGAAGGCGATTTGCACTAAGGACTTGGAGGAGAGTGATGTCATGTATCATACATGTTTACTGCTTGTACTATTATATATGATGTGTCACCAGAGGGCACTACTATGGGAAACTTGTACACCAGCTGTATGGTCACTGCAGTGGGAGACTTGCAGGTTACCTGCACAAGTGTGCCAGGCCTAGTATAAAAGGCAGGCCAGCATGTGTGATCCTCACTCTGGAGTTACATTAAATGGGCTAAAGTCACTATAGTTCAAGTACAACACATTGCCTTGTGAAGTCATTATCAGAGCATCTAAAGTCATAACAAATACTATCTGTCCCCAGTGATGTTTTTTTTTTTGTCTTTTTAGCCTATTTAAGATTTCCACCTGATTTATATCAATGTAGTTAATTTCACTTTGGTTAACTCTATTTGGGGAGGACATGTTGCTTGTATCTTCCCTTGTGAATACTTGGAGATAAAGAAAAAAAGGGAGACTTATGACAGATACCGAGGGCGAAATACTGCAGAATCTCTGGAGAAGTATAGAAAATGCAGGAATGAAATTAAAAAGGATATCAGGAAAACAAAGAGAGAACGTGAAAAATTCTTGTCAAGTAAAATCAAGGAAAACCCAAAGATGTTTTATAAATACAGGTTGAACCTCCCTTATCCGGTAACCTCTGGACCTGGCCTGTGCCGAATAAGGGATTTTGCTGGTTAAAGGGAGGTCAGCCCGAGGGGCGGGGAGGCAACACGAGGTCGGGGAGGGGGGGAGGAGGTCGATGCCCCAAGCAGGCCCGAAGTGTCGGCAGGCCGTGAAGTGTCGGCGGGCCCAAGCGAGTGTCGGCTCGGCTCCAGCGGGCCGAGTGTGGCAGGCCCCCGGTGGGCCGAATGTCAGCGGGCCCCTGGCGGGCCGAGTGTGGCGGGCCAAGTGTCAGCGCAGCCCCAGCGAGTGTTGGCGGGCCCCAAAGTCAGGGTGGAAGTCAGCCGCGTTCTGCGCATGCACCTCCAGCCACCAGAATCATGCCGGACGAGGGGTGGTGCCGGATAAGGGAGTCCCGGATAAGGGAAGTCCAAACTGTATATGAAGAGCAAGAGGATAACTAAAGAAAGAGTAGGGCCTATTGGAGACCATGAGGGTAATCTGTGTGTGGAGGCGGGAGATGTGGTTATGGTTCTTAATGAATACTTTGCGTCTGTTTTCATAAAGGTGACGGGCAATGCAGACACTGCTATCGGGGAGGAGGAGTGTGAAATATTAGATTAAATAAACATAGTGACAGAGGAGTTATTAAGGGGTTTTGCATCTTTGAAAGTGGATAAGTCCCCAGGCCTGGATGAAATGTATCCCAGGCTGTTAAGCGAAGCAAAAGAGGACATTGCAGAGGCTTTGACCATCATTTTCCAATCTTCTCTGGCTTCACGTGTGGTGTCAGAGGATTAAAGGACTGCTAATGTGGTACTTTTGTTTAAGAAGGGAGAAAGGGATAGTGAGTAATACAGGCCAGTCAGCCCAACCTTGGTGGTGGGAAAATTATTGGAAAAATTTCTGAAGGACAGGATAAATCTTCATTTAGAAAGACACGGATTAATCAAGGACAGCTAGCACGGATTTGTTAAGGGATGGTCGCGTCTGACTAACTTAGTTGAATTTGTTGAGGAGGTAACAAGGAGCATTGATGAGGGTAATGCGTTTGATGTAGTGTATATGGATTTCAGCAAGGCTTTTGATGAGGTCTCATGTGGCAGACTGGTCCCAAAAGTAAAAGCCCATGGGATCCAGGGCAAAGTGGCAAGTTGGATCCAAAATTGGCTCAAAGACAGGAAGAAGAGGGTAATGGTTGATTGGTGTTTTTGTGACTGGAGGGCTGTTTCCAGTGGGGTTCTGCAGGGCTCCGTGCTCGGTCCCTTGCTATTCATGGTATACTTTAATGATCTAGACTTGAATGTAAGGTGTATGATTAAGAAGTTTGCAGATGATACTAAAATCAGCTGTGTGGTTGATAATGAAGAAGAAAGCTATAGACTGCAGGAAGATATCGCTGGACTGGTCAGGTGGGCAGAACGGCAAATGACATTTAAACTGGAGAAGTGTGAGGTAATGCATTTGGGGAGGGCTAACAAGGAAAGGGAATACGCATTAAATAGTTGGTCACTGAGAAGTCTAGAGGAATAAAGGAACCTTGGAGTACATGTCCACAGAACCCTGAAGGTAGCAGGCCAGGTAGATAAGGTGGTTAAGAAGGCATACGGAATGCTTGCCTTTATTTGCTGAGGCATAGAATACAAGAGCAGGGGGATTATGCTTGAACTGTATAAAACACATATTAAGGCCACAGCTAGAGTACTGTGTGCAGTTCTGGTCGCCGCATTACAGGAAGGATGTGATTGCGCTGGAGAGAGTACAGAGGAGATTTACAAGGATGTTGCCGGGAGTGGAGAATCTTAGCTATGAGGACAGATTGGCTAGGCTGGCTTTGTTTTCCTTTGGACATGGAGACTGAGGGGAGATCTCATAGAGGTGTCTAAAATTATGAGCGGCCTAGATACAGTGGATAGAAAGAGTCTATTTCCCTTAGCAGAGGGTTCAACAACCAGGGGGCATACTTTAAAGTAATTGGTAGAAGGTTTAGAGGGGATTTGAGGGGCAATTTCTTCACCCAGAGGGTTGTGGGGGTCGGGAACTCACTGCCTGAAAGGGTGGTAGAGGCAGAAATCCTAAACACATTTAAAAAGTACCTGGATGTACACTTGAAGTGCTGTAAACTGCAGGGCTACAGATGAAGAACTGGAAAGTGGGATTAGGCTGGATAGCCTCTTATTAGCTGGCATGGATGCAATGGGCCGAAATGGCCTCCTTCCGTGCTGTAAATTTCTATGATTCTATAATTACATGATTGACTCCCTTGTGCTCATTGCATACTTATACTGATCCAATAAAACCCAGATTGAGCAGGTATCATATCTGAACCATAGTCAGATCTATTAATAAGGTGTGTGGCCCTTGTCTGAATATGACTGTCTTGGGGACGAAATTGCCCCTTCCGATAAGGCCTCTGGCCACCTGAAAGCGGCAGCCATGGGATGGAGGGGTCGCCATTTTGTAAGTTGCCCTCCTTTACTTTTGGAGTGGTGTCTGGGTATGCGCATACGGACCCCTTACTGACCGGCGAGGGCCCCCTAGCAAAATTGCCCCTCGGGAAATTGCCCCTTTCCTGATATTGCCCCACAGGAGCGGCCCTACCGTCGATCAGTGCCCTAACTGCTTTTGCTGTCGGTACACTCTCTGCGGCATGGCGGCCCGGCCGCCCTTGAAGGGCACTGCTGCTGCCGCCATGTTATTTTTTTTGTCAGACGACTGCCAGGTCGGTACAACAATTATGCCCAGCAGCCTGGCACCCCCTTTTGGCCCAGCCGAAACCCTTCCTGTTGGCCCTGTGTTTGCCACTAATGTGGCTGTAGAGTTCACAGCGGCCCTCCCCTTTAACTGAAAGGGGGAGATGTTGTGACGCGCCAGCGCAATGACATCATCAGAGTGGCACTGATGACTGACAGCCTTGGATATTCCGCCCAGCCCCACTTCTGCCCCGCTACTGATGGCCACTCCGCCCCACCTCCACTTCTGCCCCCATCATAAGGCCACTTCCACCATGCTGGAAAAAAAACTCCAAACTGCTGTATTTCAACAGTGAGGCCGCCCCAAAGCATGGGGCAGCCAGAATACATCAAAAACAGTAGATGCGCCTCGTTTCTGGTGGTGGCCAATTTCGGCCCCTCTTATGTTTTACCACTGGATAAGGAATGCATTTGATTGTATCATTTTAAATTCAAATTTATAAATTTATGAATTTTCTAAAGGATTGCTTGACCTGGGCTCCTCTCCTAGACAATCAAGTAGCCACTGGGTGCTCCATGTTTCATTCCTTATTTGCTAATACACATCAATCATTTTTGGAACCAAGCAACGATAAATTTGCATTACAACCATAGCTCTTGCAGCTTTAGTGTTAAACTATACCAAAATAACGTAGTCATTCATGTCACTGGTTATAATTATGAGTATTGCGCTCTGTTTCCTCTCCACTTTGACTGGGAGTCCCCACCTATAATGTAAACCCAATCCACTCCCAGATTGCCACAGGATCTGAGAGTAAAGATGGCAACTGGATCACTGACGACAATTTGTATTTATATAGCACCTTTAACATAGTGAAACGTCGCAAGGCGCTTCACAGGAGTATTATGCGATAAAACTTAACACCGAGCCGCATAATTAGAAATTAGCGCAGGTGAGGAGGTATGTTTTAAGGAGCGTCTTGAAGGAGGAAAGAGAGGTAGAGAGGTGGAGAAGTTTAGGCAGTGTATTCCAGAGCTTGGCACCTAGACAATAGAAGGCACGGCCACCAATGGTTGAGCGATTACAATCAGGGATGCTCAAGAGGGCAGAATTAGAGGAGCGCAGACATCTCAGGGGGTTGTGGGGCTGGAGGAGATGACAGAGATAGGGAGGAGCGAGGCCATGGAGGGATTCGAAAATAAGGATGAGAATTTTGAAATCGAGGCATTGCTCAACCTGAAGTCTTTATAATAATAATGTGCATTATAGTATCGTGTACTGATAAGCAAAGGCTTTCCAAACAACTATGGATACAAAATTCTTCTGAGCGTACAGGCAGTCTTTTTTTGCGGATTTGCAGAAATTACTTAGGTCAATGTAGGTCAGCGAGCACAGGGGTGATGGGTGAGTGGGACTTGGTGTGAGTTAGGACCCTGTCCACTGTGCTGCTCTTTATTTCCCTAACATTCCTGAGCCTATTGATGCACTCTCCAAAGCACAGAAGAGAGGTCTGGTGGCAGCATTCAATAACTATTGCTCTGAGGTGCTTAGAGATCAGCTACTATTATTACATAGATGTCCTTTAACCAAATCTACTCTGTTGCCTTGACTAGCCAGAGGACCCCTGCAATCACATGGGTTGCATGGCTTAACGCTCCTATGGCGGTGGGGGCTGGGATACAGGTTCAAGGAAATGGTAATAGAGAAAAAAAGCTGAGGGTTATCTTTGCATTTCAGGGTGATCCTGAAGTAGTGAGCAGTTTTCACAGAGAAGAGCAGGACCTGATAGTGCTTGGTGTGGTCCAACTAGATCTGATGATGAATGGTGAAACCAGTGGTCCGACAGATATGTTCAAGTTTGCACCCCTTGCACTTGAGTGAGCGAAGATGGAGGCCATACCAGGGAATGGCCAGGGTAGAAGGAATAAGGTTTTACTTGGGACAAAGGCATTAAAGGTGCCTGTAAGAGAGTGATTGGCCTGGATTTTTCTGCAAAAGAATGGCATTTGCCTTTGACTTTGTAAAAAGCTGGCCACAAACGTTCAGCGGGCTCTAGAACACAGACTTCCTCTATTCCTGTGTCATTTTTAATTCAGCGCCTCGGCAGGGGATCTGTGGCGTCCAGCAACAGGGCAGGCAGCAGGGAGGCTTATCAACCTATCGGATTGAAGAATTCTCACAGATAGCAAAGCAGGAAGTAAAAAGCATGGAATTTCGATCACATATAAATAATTGCACAGAAAGCAAAATAAAGATTAGGATATACACATGGGATTAAGGCAGAAATTTAAATAGAAAAACACAAACTAAAAAAAAAAATCCATTTCTGTTTTTATTAAATCTACAACATTTACATTTCTTCTGAGGGAAGGAGACTCCATGCTTATAAAATTAATTTTTCAGGGCCAGGGACATTCAATGTGAATGTGGGGCCAAGCACTTGAGAGATGATGGGGTCTGATAATAGAGCAGACAGGTCTGGGACTACTTAGAAGGTAGTCTTAAGGGCCCTCAGGTATGGGCACCAGGACAGTCAAGGTGGGCGTGAAGCTTATTCGTAGGAACCCTTGCAGTGTGCATGGGGTCTGGGAACATTCAGGGTGGGTGTGGGAGTTGGGAGCACGCAGTGAGTGTGAGCCTTAGGAGTAGTTGAGGTAGGGGTGGGACCAAAAGGAAGCAGTTGGGCTTGGGAGTACTTGAAGGAGGATGAAAGCTGGGCCTACTGTTAGCATAAAAGAAATGCGGCCAAAAGCACGCAGATAGGGAGAACTGCAGAGAGAAAGAAGGGTCCTGAGTCACTTGGGTGAGGAGCAAACAGTCAGAGGGAACAGGAAGCAGAGCAACACAACCATGGAGCAGCCAGAAAGAAGGAGGAAGGCCTAAAGTTACCCAGAGTAAAAGCAACCTCAGCGATGAACAGTAGGGCCTGGAGTTGTTCAGAGAGGAAACAGTCAAAAGGTAGGAGCAGAAACGGGGGACGAAACCTGGAGACGACTACGACCATAAATAGTAGGACACGACTGCTGCCAAAGGAACGGAAAGGGACTGCGCATGCGCACTGCCAGATCGTCACAGGAGTGCGTTCGTTAAAAAAATATAAATGCCGGGATGGTGCATGCTGCTTCAAAAATGCCGGGAGAAAGCGGGCTGTTAGGCAAAATGCCAGGAGGAAACAGGCTGTGAGGAAAATTGCCAGAAGGACCGCTTTAAAAATGCTCTGTGGAAATAAAAGAAGCTTCCGGTTCCAGATTAATGCGCAATACGCTTCTGCGCAGCTTCCGGTTGTTGGCAGCAGTTACTCCGTAAATAGTATGTTACCAATCAAGAATAAGATCAGATAAATTTATAATTATTAGGTTTACAACCAATGCTTAATTATTTGGTTTACAAACTCACACACTCAGGAAGACTGGGTGCAGTCTCTTTACTTCAATTCATTTTGCATGTATGTCTTTCCAAGTAACTGGTTTAGTCTGGATGCTTCTGTATATGTGCAAACATAGATGTGACTCAGCAGTCAATTATTTAGCTATTAACATTATGCCATGTATGTCAGTTATCACAACAAAAAGGAATGGGGCTCAGAGTCATCCAGAGTGGGAGCAACATGGTCCTGAGTCACTCAGAGTAAGAATGGCAGCGACCTGTGTCTGGGCTGAAGCTGACTACAGAGGGAGTGAATGAGGTCGTAGTGTGAATGGAGGTATTAAACATAAGAACATAAGAAATAGGAGCAGGAGTAGGCCATTTGGCCCCTCGAGACTGCTCCGCCATTCAATAAGATCATGGCTGATCTGATCCTGGCCTCAACACTTTCCTGCCCACTCCCCATAACCCTTGACTCACTTATCATTCAAAAATCTGTCTTATCTCCACCTTAAATATATTCAATGACCCAGCCTCCACAGCTCTCTGGTGAAGAGATTTCCAAAGATTCATGACCCTCTGAGAGAAGAAATTCCTCCTCATTTCCGTTTTAAATGGGCGACCCCTTATTTTGAAATTATGCCCCCTAGTTCTAGATTCCCCCACGAGGGGAAACATCTTCTCTGCATCGACCCTGTCAAGCCCCTTCAGAATCTTATATGTTTCAATAAGATCCCCTCTCATTCTTCTAAACTCCAATGAATATAGGCCCAACCTGCTCAACCTTTCTTCAAAAGACAACCTTTTCATCTCAGGAATCAACCTAGTGAACCTTCTCTGAACTGCCTCCAATGCAAGTATTTCCCTTCTTAAATAAGGAGACCAAAACTGTACACAGTACTCCAGGTGTGGTCTCACCAAGGTTGGAGCAGGACTTCTCTACTTTTATACTCCATCCCCTTGCAATAAAGGCCAATGTTCCATTTGCCTCCCTAATTACTTGCTGTACCTGCATGCTAACTTTTTGTGTTTCATGTAAAAGGACCCCAGATCCCTCTGTACCTCAGCATTTTGTAATCTCTCTCCATTTAAATAATAATTTGCCTTTTTTATTTTTCCTACCAAAGTGGATAACTTCACATTTTCCCACATTATACGCTATCTGCCAGATATTTTCCCATTCATTTAGCATATCTATGTCCCTTGCAGATTCTTTGCATCCTCCACACAATTTGCTTTCCCACCTATCTTTGTATCATCAGCAAATTTGGCAACATTACACTCGGTCCCTTCATCCAAGTCATTAATATAAGATTGTAAATAGTTGAGGCCCCAGTACAAATCCCTGTGGCATCCCACTAGTTACAGTTTGCCAACCTGAAAATGACCCATTTATCCCAACTCTCTGTTTTCTGTTAGTTAGCCAATTCTCTATCCATGTTAATATATTACTCTCAACCCCGTGAGCTCTTATCTTGTGTATCATCATCATCATCATAAGCAGTCCCTCGAAATCGAGGAAGACTTGCTTCCACTCTAAATGAGAGTTCTCAGGTGACTGTAAAGTCCAATACGGGAATTACAGTCTCTGTCACAGGTGGGACAGATAGTCGTTGAAGGAAAGGGTGGGTGGGGAGTCTGGTTTGCTACATGCTCCTTCCGTTGTCTGCGCTTGTTTTCTGCATGCTCTCAGCGACGAGACTCGAGGTGCTCAGCGACTTCCCAGATGCTCTTCCTCCACTTAGGACGGTCTTGGGCCAGGGATTCCCAGGTGCCGGCAGGGATGTTGCACTTAATCAAGGAGGCTTTGAGGGTGTCCTTGAAACAATTCCTCTGCCCACCTGGGGCTCGCTTGCAGTGTAGGAGTTCCGAGTAGAGCGCTTGCTTTGGGAGTCTTGTGTCGGGCATGTGGACAACGTGGCCCACCCAACGGAACTGGTCAAGTGTGGTCAGTGCTTCGATACTGGGGATGTTGGCCTGATCAAGAACACCGATGTTGGTGCATCTAACCTCCCAGGGGACTTTCAGGATCTTGCGGAGACATCGTTGGTGGTATTTCTCCAGCGATTTGAGGTGTCTGCTGTATATGGTCCACGTCTCTGAGGCATACAGGAGGGTGGTATTCACTACAGCCCTGTAGACCATAAGTTTGATGCCAGATTTGAGGGCCTCATCCTCAAACACTCTCTTCCTCAGGCGACCATTTCGGCTGCCCCCAAAAGTTTGTCACCAACCTCCGCCTTCTCCATGATGACATGTAAGCCGTGATCCTGACCAACGGATCCACCACAGTCCCAATCCATGTCCGGACTGGGGTCAAGCAGGGCTCCGTCATCGTGCCAACACTTTTCTCAATTTCCTCACTTCAGTGCTCCATCTCATGCTCAACAAGCTTCCCGCTGGAGTGGAACTAAACTATAGAAGCAGTGGAAATCTGTTCAACCTTTGTCGCCTCCAGGCTAGATCCAAGACCATTCCATGTCGTTGAACTACAGTACGCGGAGGACGTTTGCGTCAGCGTACATTCAGAGGATGAACTGCAAGCCATCGTTAAATGATCAGGATGTTGAAATAGTTTGGGTGGGGATAAGGAATAATAAGGGGAAAAAGCCATTGGTGGGCATAGTCTATAGGCCCCCTAACAGTAGCAACTCTGTTGGTCGGAGTATAAACCAAGAAATAGTGGGGGCTTGTAAAAAGGAAACAGCAATAATCATAGGTGATTTTTAACCTCCATATTGATTGGACAAATCAAATTGGTCAGGGTAGCCTTGACGAAGAGTTCATAGAGTGCATAAGGGACGGACGGGTTCCTTGAACAGTATGTAACAGAACCAACCAGGGGGCTGGCTATCTTAGAACTTGTCCTGTGTAATAGAATCATAGAATTATAGAAGTTTACAGCACGGAAGGAGGCCATTTCGGCCCATCGTGTCCATGCTGGCCAACAAGAGATTATCCAGCCTAATCCCACTATCCAGCTCTAAGTCTGTACAGATTACGGCACTTCAAGTGCACATCCAAGTACTTTTTAAATGTGGTAAGGGTTTCTACCTCTACCACACTTTCAGGCAGTGAGTTACAGATCCCCACTACCCTCTCCGGAAATAAATTTCCCCTCAAATCCCCTCTAAATCTTCAACCAATTATTTTAAATTTATGCCCCCTGGTTGTTGACCCCTCTGGTATCCTCTATATAATGAGACAGGATTAATAAACAATCTCCTAGTAAAGGATCCCCTTGGAATGAGTGATCATAGCATGGTTGAATTTCAAATTCAGATGGAGGGCGAGAAAGTTGGATCTCAAACCAGCATACTAAGCTTAAATAAAGGAGACTACAAAGGTATGAGGGCAGAGTTGGCTAAAGTGGACTGAGAAAATAGATTAAAGTGTAGGACGGTTGATGAACAGTAGCATACGTTTAAGGAGACATTTCATAACTCTCAAGAAAAATATATTCCAGTGAGGAGGAAAGGGTATAAGGAAAACATAGTCATCCGTGGCTAACTAAAGAAATAAAGGATGGTATCCAATTAAAAACAAGGGCATACAAAGTGGTCAAAACTAGTGGGAGGACAGAAGATTGGGAACCAGCAAAGAATGACTAAAAAAATGTTTAAGAAAGGGAAGATAGCCTATGAAAGTAAACTAGCACCAAATATAAAAAGAGATAGCAAGAGTTTCTACAGGTATATAAAAAGGAAAAGAGTGGCTAAAGTAAATGTTAGTCCCTTAGAGGACGAGACTGGGGAGTTAGTGATGGGGAACATGGAGATGGCAGAAACTTTAAACAAATATTTTGTATCAGTCTTTACGGTAGAGGATACTAAAAATATCCCAACAGTGAATAGTCAAGGGGCTATAGGGGTGGAGGAACTTATCATAATCACAATCATTAAGGAGGTGGTACTCAATAAGATAATGGAACTAAAGGCAGATAAATCCCCTGGACTTGATGGCTTGCATCCTTGGGTCTTAAGAGAAGTAGCAGCAGGGTTAGTGGATGCATTAGTTGTAATTTACCAACATTCCCTGGATTCTGGGGAGGTCCAGCAGATTGGAAAACTGCAAATGTAACGCCCCTATTTTAAAAAAAGAGGCAGACAAAAAGCAGGAAATTATAGACCAGTTAGCCTAATATCTGTGGTTGGGAAAATGTTGGAGTCCATTATTAAAGAAGCAGTAGCAGGACATTTGGAAAAGCATAATTCAGTCAGGCAGAGTCAGCATGGATTTATGAAGGGGAAGTCATGTTTGACAAATTTGCTGGAATTCTTTGAGGATGTAACAAACAGGATGGATAAAGGGGAACCAGTGGATGTGGTGTATTTGGACTTCCAGAAGGCATTTGACAAGATGACACATAAAAGGTTACTGCACAAGATAAAAGTTCAACGGGGTTGGGGGTAATATATTAGCATGGATAGAGGATTGGCTAGCTAACAGAAAGTTGGGATAAATGGTTCATTCTCGGGTTGGCAATCAGTAACTAGTGGGATGCCGCAGGGATCAGTGCTAGGACACAACTATTTACATCTGGAACATCGGGTCCTTCTTTAAAACATCTGTTAATTCTTGTGGAAGCAAGTCATCCTCGTTCGAGGTACCGCCTATGATGATGATATTAACGACTTGAATGAAAGGACCGAGTGTAACATCCAAGTTTGCTGACGATACAAAAATGGGAGGAAAAGCAATGTGTGAGGAGGACACAAAAAACCTGCAAAAGGACATAGACAGGCTAAGTGAGTGGGCAAAAATTTGGCAGATGGAGTATAATGTTGGAAAGTGTGAGGTGATGCACTTTGGCAGAAAAAATTGAAGAGCAAGTTATTATTTAAATGGAGAAAAATTGCAAAGTGTTGCAGTACAGCGGGACCTGGGGGTCCTGGTGCATGAAACACAAAAGGTTAGTATGCAGGTACAGCAAGTGATCAGGAAGGCCAATGGAAACTTGGCCTTTATTGCAAAGGGGATGGAATATAAAAGCAGGGAAGTCTTGCTACAGCTATGCAGGGTATTGGTGAGGCCACACCTGGAATACCGTGTGCCGTTTTGGTTTCCATATTTAAGAAATAATATACTTGCATTGGAGGCAGTTCAGAGAAGGTTCACTAGGTTGATTCCGGGGATGAGGGGGTTGACTTATGAGGAAAGGTTGAGTAGGTTGGGCCACTACTCATTGAAATTCAGAAGAATGAGAGGTGATCTTATCAAAACGTATAAGATTATGAGGGGGCTTGACTAGGTGGATGCAGAGAGGATGTTTGCACTGATAGGGAAGACTAGAACTAGGGGGCATAATTTACAATAAGGGGCTGCCCGTTTAAAACTGAGATGAGGAGGAATTTCTTCTCTCAGAGGGTTGTAGATCTGTGGAATTCGCTGCCTCAGAGAGCTGTGGAAGCTGGGTCATTGAATATATTTAAGACAAAGATAGACAGTTTCTTAACCGATAAGGGAATAAGGGGTTATGGGGAGCAGTCAGGGAAGTGGACCTGAGTCCATAATCGGATCAGCCATGGTCATATTAAATGGCGGAGCAGGCTCAAGGGGCCAAATGGCCTACTCTTGCTCCTATTTCTTATGTTCTATGTTCTTACAGTAATCACAAACTCTACTGTTCCACCTTGGAATGTAATTACAATCTTTGCTATTTCCCCTTAGAATGCAGTAAGATTTTAAACAGTCGCTTCTCCTTGGTATTTCATGTGCACCTGATGCTGTGCACCCGAGCTGCCAGATGATGCGCCAGTATCGCACCACCCTACACCAGCAGCACAAATCATTCCCGCAATGCCCAAGTCATTCCTTTCACACTCACCATTGTGCAGGGTACCCTTATGACTGACCATTCACTACAACTCACTAAGCCACTTCCAAAGGTGCACACAAATCTGTCTAAGAACACAAAGTGTTCAAAATAAACATTTCAATGTTTGACAACACATTAGCAGAAAGTCTACATGAACATTGGCTAAAACACCCAAGTGCCTACCCTTGCGTTTTGTTAGTTGGCATGATTGGAGAAGGATGAGGGCGAGTGTGAGAGGTGGCTAGTGAGATGGGTAAGTGATAATGTAGATAGAGAGAGAGGGATGGGTGAAGGTGCAAGGTCAGTTGGTGTGAGTAAGGATGTGATGAGTGGCACAGCAGAATGAGGTTGAATGTGGATTTGCAGTAACATTTTGTTATCTACTGAGATAATTGAAAGATTTGTGCCACTGCAGTCAGATCCTTCTGACGATATCGCTGCTTGTGCTCTACTGTGCAATGTGCACCCAGGCTGCGTTGGTGTCCTGGGGAGGTCTCTTCCGTTCATTGGAAGGGAAGATAACCTCCCTGTGTGCTGTGACTCCCTCCATAAGCATCTGGAGGGAGTCATGGGAGAGCCTGAGTGCAGTTGTGTACCTTTGTGCAGTGCTTGTCAGTTTTTGCAGCAACTCAATGCTGTAGAACACTGACAGAAGAACTGTCAGAAAAATATTGGCCATGGTCCCTTTTAAGAAACCGACTGATAATGCGTCATCAGATGATTTCATTCGACCGGCTTCCTGTTAATTGGCCGGGAACACCGCAGGGCGGGCTTAACAAGCCCCATCAATGGGAGATTGCTGTCAGAGGATGGGCTAGAACTGGGAGCGAGTTCCCCACGCACCACTGATGCTGCCCGCACCCAACTTGTACCCGTTGGCGAAATCACGGCCAATAGGTGGATCAGCACTTTGAAACTAATGAACAAAGCAAACAGCTAAACAGCTTGCAATTTAAGGTATTTACATATGTAGGATTTCCTGATATACTTATAAACAATATATCAGGGACAAATTCCATATGCATTTCCAGGGATTTCCCTAAAATGAGCAGCAGAGTACTTTTGCCTGGAAGCATGTAATTGTTTTGTAAAACATTATTCATTCTTAGTATTTGGGCATCACTAGCAAGGCTAGCATTTATTGGTCATGAGAAAGTGGTGGTGAGGTGAGCTGCTTGATTGAACTGCTGCAGTAATGCAACACTAATGACATCAACATACCTCCCATCTCATTCTCTTGGATCTCCCCTCTGTGAAGGCCCAAATGCAGCAGTGCCCATTGCAAGTTGGCCGTTGCAGGTAATTGAATGTGACATTTTTTTTTCATGTGCAGGGGACCTTTCTCCCTTTCCCAGCACTAAACAGGGCAGTGTAGGGAAGAAAATTGGTGCTGGGATTTCTTGCTCGCCCTCATTGCCATAATGAGTGCAATTGAAGGTGCTCTGTTTGACACTGTGAGGATCCTGAGAGGAAGTCCCAATGCTGCATAGACCTTAACGGCAGCAGCACTGTTAAAGAGGCAGGTCAAATGGAAGTCATGCAAGATATCCAGAAGATGTTTACTTTTAAAGGCAGGATCTTTACAGCGCAAAATTTTGATGAATTGTGGTAAAATTGTCATTTAAATTATGTGTGCTAACCTATGATTTGCATGTTGATAATTTGCATATATATATCAAGGTTCTGTTCCCCTGTGAATGAGTTTTTGCCATTCTGTCATGGCTGGGACGGCAGCAGCACAGATGCCCCTGCTATCCACTAACCTGGTTCCAGGGATGAGAGATTGCAGTTATGTGGATATACTGGAGAAGCTGGGGTTGTTCCTGTAATGAATGGAATGACTCAAAAGACTTGTTACTGTAAATGTCTCAGGTGTAAACCTGATCCAACTTTATTCGTGCCCAAAGTAACCTGCATGACATGGTACCCGCGCTTATATACCAATGATCGCGCACGTGCACGTACAGTCCAATGGCGACCGACAGTGGTGCCCCCTGGTGTCTGATGACCCCAAGCATAAATACATAACAACATCCCCTTTCGAGATCTTAATATCAGTGTTTTTACAAACTAAGACTGTCTGGCACTTTCCGCTCACGAGTTGATCGTCTCAGTTCAACTTCAGTTCGAGGCGAGCCGTCTGAGTCAGTTGTGACTGAAGGCTGAGTAACCGATCTGATGGGAGTGGTAATGACCACATCAGGGACTGGAGGTCCAGTTTCAATAATGACAGCAAAGTCCTCTGATGAATGATCATTGGTTGGTTGATCACTGACTGCATCTTCCTCAAGCGGTTCCAGTTCATCCGTGTGCCACAGTTTTATCTGATCCACATGTTCCCTGCATGTTTGCCCATTCTTGAGCACGACAATAAAAACTCTGTTATCCTCCTTGGCTGTAACAGTACCGGCGATCCACTTTGGACCTTGACCATAGTTCAGTACATAAACCGGATCGTTGACAGATGCCACGTGACACAGCAACACGATCATGATACCCTTGCTGACTTTCACGTCTGTTTTCAATACGATCATTCAAATCAGGATGAGCAAGAGAGAGCTTGGTCTTGATTCTTCTCTTCATCAGTAGTTCAGCAGGGGAGACCCCAGTAACTGAGCAGTATACGGGACAAGCGAGTCTTCAGTGAACCCTGAGTTACATGTTTCATACTCTGCTTGATCGTTTGAACAGCACGCTCTGCTTGACCATTAGAAGCAGGTTTGAATGGGGCTGACCTCACATGTTTAATATTATTGAGTTTCATGAACTCCTGAAACTCCAGACTTATGAAGCAAGATCTGTTGTTGCTTACAACAATGTCACGCAAATCATGAGTAGCAAACATGACATGAAGGCTCTCAATAGTAGCTGTAGATGTACTGGATGACATAATAATACACTCTTTCCGCTTTGAATATGCATCCACCACAACAAAAAACATCTTTCCCAGGAAAGGGCCTGCAAAATCGATGTGGCTCCTCGACCATGGTTTAGGTGGCCATGACCAAAGACTCAGCAGAGATTCCGCTGGTACTTTACTTAGCTGCATGCAAGTATTGCACTGATGCACACATGATTCCAGATCAAAGTCAATTCCAGGCCACCATACATGAGCTTTTGCAATGGCTTTCATCATGACAATACCAGGATGAGTGCTATGTAGTTCACATACAAATTTCTCTCTACCTTTCTTAGGCATGACAACACGATTGCCCCACAGTAGACAATCTGACTGAATGGACAATTCATCTTTGCGACGGTTGTAAGGTTTGGTCTCATCACACATTTCCATAAGAATTGCAGACCAATCACCACTGAGGACACAACGTTTCACAACCGATAAAATAGGGTCATGGCTGGCACAGATCCTAACTTGTTGAGCAGTGACAGGTGTTCCTTCACTCTCAAAAGCATCCATTACCAACAGTAGATCTGCAGGCTGAAGCATCTCCACCTCAGGTGTGAGCAACGGCAGACGACTCAGTGCATCGGCACAATTCTCAGTGCCAGGTCTATGACGAATAACTTAATCATAGGCAGACAATGTTAATGCCCACCTCTGGATATGGGACGGTGCATTGGTATTAATCCCTTTGTTTTCCGAAAACAATGAAATGAGTGGCTTGTGATCCGTTTTGAGTTCAAAACGAAGACCAAACAGGGACTGATGCATCTTTTTGACCCCATACACACATGCCAAAGCTTTTTTATCTACCATACTGTAAGCTCTTTCCGCCTTTGACAAACTTCTCGAAGCATACGCAACAGGTTGTAGCTTACCCGACTCATTTGTTTGTTGGAGTACACAGCCAACCCCATATGATGAAGCATCACAGGCCAATACAAGACGCTTACACAGATCATAATGAACAAGCAACTTGTTTGAACAGAGCAGATTCCTAGCTTTCACAAAGGCTCTATCTTGAGACACACCCCAGACCTAGTTGTTGCCTTTTCTGCGTAGCACGTGCAGTGGCTCAAACAAAGTGCTCAATCTGGGTAAGAAATTACCAAGGTAGTTGAGTAGCCCAAGGAATGAATGCAGCGCCGTCACATTCTGAGGCCTGGTGCATTTTTGATGGTTTTCGAATCAGTAGGTCTGATGCCATCAGCAGCAATCTTCCTCCCCAGGAATTCAACTTCAGGTGCCATGAAGACACACTTTAAAAGTTTCAGCCTGAGCCCAACTTTGTCCAGACGATGTAGAACTTCTTCAAGATTGTTCAGATGTTCAGTAGTGTCACGACCTGTGACCAGAATGCCATCTTAAAACACGACAATTCTCGGAACGGACTTCAGTAAGCTCTCCATATTCCTCCGAAATATGGTTGCAGCCGAACGAATTCCAAAAGGACACCTGTTGTAGACAAACAGTCCTTTTTGGGTGTTGATGCAGGTGAGTTTCTTCGAAGTGTCGACAAGCTCCTGTGTCATATAGGCCGACGTCAGATCCAGTTTAGTGAATGACTTTCCACCAACGAGCATGGCTTCGGTAACGGGTACTGATCCTGTTTCGAAAATCAGTTAATCGTAACCTTGTAGTCTCCACAAATCCTGACAGTGCCATCATTCTTCAACACAGGAGCAATAGGACTGGCCCATTCGTTAAACTCAACCGGTGATATGACCCCTTCACGTTGGAGTCTGTCACGCCCAATTTCAACCTTCTCCCTCATCATGTAGGAAACAGACCGAGCCTTATGATTGACAGGCCTTGCATCCAAATCCAGGTGAATCTGCACCTTGGCTCCAGTAAAATTACCAATGCCCGGTTCAAACAAAGAAGGAAACTTCTTCAACACTTGAGTACATGAAGTGTCAAGACACCGCTTTGATGTCATTCCAAATTCACTTGAGTTCTCGAGCCAATTCCTGCCGAACAGCGTTGGACCATTACCTGGGACGATCCATAATGGTCGATCATGAACCACACCATTATATGACACCTTGACTACTGCACTGCCAATCACCAGTATGAGTTCCTTAGTGTAAGTACACAACTTAGCATTGACTGAACTCAGCTTAGGCTTCACAGCCTCAGTGTCCCACAGCTTGTCGAATGTCCTTTAGCTCATTATCGACTGACTCGCATCCATGTCCAGCTCCATTGATACAGGCATGCCATTCAGTTTCACATTAACGATTATTGGCTGGCTCTTTCCCAAGAACAAATACAGATCATACACTTCCTCCTCGGGTTGTGTATCTGGGCCAGCACTGGACTGGTCATCGTCAGCTATGTGATGAGCGGCAGCACATTTGCTCAGTTGTGGGCACATTCTCTGAAGATGCCCCACTTTCAAACAGCCATTACAGGAGTACTGTTAAACCGACACTGATGAGGCCGATGATTGCCCCCACAATGCCAACAGGGTGAAATCGGATTCGTACCAGTTGGCGGACTTTGAGCAGCTACAGGTTTCACATAAGCATTCGAGTAGGCCCTGCCATAAGCAGCCCTGCCAGACGACGACACAATCTTGTTTACAGTACTTGCCGTGAAGCTCCGACTCTTCAATGATACCTGCCTCAAATTATCATCAATCGTCATGCATGCCTGGGCAGTCGCAATGGTCTTGCTCAAATCCAGCTTCTCATCGGCCAATAACTTCTGAAGAATCACATCTTGGTTGATGCCTATCACGAAGAAATCTCGCGGCATGTCCTCCAACACGTTCCAGAACTTACACGGCTCAGCAAGACGTCGCAGGTCGGCAAAGAATCCCGACACATCCTGGCTCTCAGCACGAACATGTGTGTAGAAGCGATAGCGTGAGATGATGATCCCCTCTTTTGGCTTAAGATGGTCACGCACCAAAGCACACAAATCGCCATATTCTTTGTCCGTTGGACGTAAAGGCGAGAGAAGATTCTTCATGAGACCATAAATTTTTGGACCACAAACGGTGAGGAAAACCGCCCTGCACCGAACTGCGTTAGCATCTCCCTCCATTTTGTTGGCCACAAAATACTGATCCAGGTGGTCGATAAAATCCGCTCAATCCTCGCCATCCGTGAATCTCTCCAGAATTCCAATAGTGCCCATTGTACATGCGAAGGTTCTTAAGTTACCTCGTCGCCAAATGTAATGAATGTAATGACTCAAAAGACTTGTTACTGTAAACTGCCTCAGGTGTAAACTGATCCAACTTTATTCGCGTCCAAAGTAACCCATGTGACATGGTACCCATGCTTATATACCAGTGACTGCACACGCGCGCGTGCAGTCTAATGACCTCCGACAGTGGCGCCCCCTGGTGTCTGGTGACCCCAAGCATAAATACATAACAGTTCCCCTTAGAGCAGAGAAGGCTAAGAGGAGATTTGATAGAGGTGTTTAAAATCATGAAGGGTTTAGATAAGAGTAAATAAAGAGGAACTGTTTCCAATGGCTGAAGGGTCAATAAACAGAAGGCACAGATTTAACTTTTATACACAAGTTTTTGGAATGCACTGTCTGATAGGGTGGTGGGTACAGATTCAATAGAAGCCTTCAAAAAGGAATTGGATCAATACTTGAAGAAGAAAAAAATTGTCGGGATATGGGGAAAGAGCGGGGGAGTGGGACTAACTGGATTGCTCTTTGAAAGAGCCGGTGCAGACTCAATGGGCCAAATGGCCTCCTTCTGTGCTGCACTATTCTATTATTCTATGATTTAAAATAAACATGTCTGAAATTTGGCCACTAATATCATCAACAATAATTTCTAGGCTGAAAAGTGTACTGGTCATCTGGGCCATAATTTTTGTTATAATTTTTGTAAATAACATCCATTTTGCAAAATGTGACACAACCAAAAATTAATTCAGTTTTGCTTCAGTGGATTCCCTTCCCCCGACAGTGATAAAATCTCATAATTTCAGAGGGAAATTGAGGCCCACTCCCCAACCTCCTTCTGAGAGGAAAATTCTTGTTCAGGAAAAGGAAGAAGAGTGAAATTCCACAGCTCTCCACCCGCTAAGATGAAAATCCAGGCCTGCAGGAAGGTCCATATCTTTGAGAGAGCTTAGTGGCTGACCCCACCCTGCTGAGGTAGTTTTCTTGCCTTTGCTGCTTCTATTCCTGGTCCCTTTTGCTATTCCTCCATTCCCTGCTCTTCCCCCACCCCCCTTTCTCTTTCTTGCTTCCATCCACCTTCCCACATGCTCATTCTCTCCCCCTCTTCTCCACCCAACATCTTCCCATCTCCCCCTCCTCCTCTTCCCCTACCTTTCTAGTCTCTGTCATCAAACAGTTCAAAACATGATATAATGCACATTTATGCACAATAACCATTAGTTCATTGAAAATAAATGAGGAAAGGAGTTCTGTCACAATTCAATTCATAAGAAAGTTTATATATTAATATCTATCTATGAGATATGGTTGGTCACTTTTAATCTTCTGCTACTGTAGGCTTGGTGTCTGTGGGTGAGATAAAATCTGCATTCTTTAGGTGTAGTTAAAGTTTGCTTTGTAGACGAACCAGTCCACAGACGATGCAATCATATATGGCTACCTTGACACTACATAGGTTTTGATTTGTAAAGACTTTTCAAGTTGCAAAGCCATTACTTTTCTTTCACCAGAAGCACTCCCAGATAACTATCTGCAGAGTTATCAGTCTATTTAATCTGACTGATATCAGCAAGTCTCCTTGGTTGGCTAGGGACAGGTTTCTGAGAGGTAGGGCCCTTTGCCTTGACATCTATTGGATAGACAGCTTGGTAGTTGGAAACTGCTGACTCTGAAGGGGAAAAAAGGACAACTTTCCCCAGTTCATCAGGTCTTCTGGGTTCTTCAAGATAGAGACAACTACCGAAGTGACAGATAAGAAACTCACATATACGTTTTATGTTACAAACACTAGTCCAGGTTTAGTATTACTGAGAGTTAGCAAAGTGTCATATCTTTGTTTTCTCTATGAGATATACATTTTTTTAAATTGTAAGCAAGTTGAGTTGTTGTATTGACTTTATGGTGCTGTTTAATTTTACTTTTAATAAAATTTGAGATGTATTTTATAATCTAAGACACGGCCTAATGGAGTGTTTATGCTTCTGTTATCCAAAGAACACAAGAGGGCTTTTGTCAATCCCAGAAATCCACTCCAGTAACAAGGATTTCTGTTTAATCCCCGCTTGTATAAAGTTCCATTTTGGTTCACAAGGAACAGGGACTCACTGGGAGTGGCACCGAGTCCAAGAGAATTATCCAAGTAAAGCCTAAACGCCTAATACTAGGTTTGAATTTGAAATAAGAAAGTGCCTATTAGTACAATTTAAAAGATTCTGGTCTCTGAAAATATTTGATATCCATTTATCAATCAATCTGATTAGCAGATTTTTGTGAACTGCACACTAATATGATATACATTGCCCGAATGATACCTTGGGATGAGTTTGATGATTTGAATTTATATGATGGTGTTGGATTATGATGTAAAATCTTACTGGGTTCCATTGATAATTAAATTAGTGTTATAAAGAGCCAAATGTACAAGAACAGTGACTTGAGTTTCAGTCCATTGCCTTCATATATAATTATAATTTGTTAGTGTTGTATGGATTATAAAACTGAAGTTTAATGCTTATTCATCTATTTCTCAGGCACATCATGAACGAACTGATTGAAACAGAACGGGTGTATGTAGAAGAGCTGCTAAGCATCATTGAGGTAGGGAAAGTGTGCAAATCAAAATTATGAAAAAAATGGTAATTTATATTTGAAGACTTGTTTGTTTATCTCATTGTTTCAGTCAAACGTATATACCTATACCACTGTGGTGCAGCTTAGTGTAGCAGAATTTGCCTGGATTTCCCTATCAGTAGAAAGAACTGAGTAACTGCTGGCAGGAAATCTGCTTAGATACTGCTTAGCGTATTTGATACATGATAACAACTGCCAGATTAAAATATTCCAATTGGCTTTGGCGACCAGTGGCAAAGAGAAAGTAGAAATTTAATATGAGCGGTAACTATGGACCAGCTTTTAACATTTAAAACTATTTGATTGTGTACCCCTAAAATACTGTTTAAATGCATGGAGGTAGTTGTGCCAACACCACCTTCAGTGTGCCAGTGCAGCCTTCGGTCACCTGAGGAAAAGAGTGTTTGAAGACCAAGAACTCAAACCCAGCACTAAGCTCATGGTCTACAGAGCAATAGTGATAGCTGCCCTCCTATATACTTCAGAGACATGGACAAATTACAGTAGGCACTTTAAAGCACTGGAGAAGTACCACCAACGCTTTTTCCACAAAATCCTGCAAATCCATTGGCAGGATAGGCGTACCAACGTCAGCGTTCTCTCTCAGGCCAACATCTCCAGCATCGAGGCATTGATCACACTCAACCAGCTCCGATGGATGGGTCACATTGTCCGCATGCCCGATACAAGACTCCCGAAGCAAACACTCTACTCTGAACTCTGCCACGGCAAGCAAGCTCCAGGGGGGCAGAGAAAATGCTTCAAAGACACCCTCAAAGCCTTCTTGAAAAAATGTAACAACGCCACCGACTCTTGGGAATCCCTCAAAGTGGAGGAGAAGCATCAGAGCAGGCACCAAACACTTCAAGTCTCTTCGTCGGGAGGACACAGAAGCCAAGTAGCAGAAGGAGCGTATGACAAACCAAGCACTCCACCCATCCGTCCCTTCAACCACCATATGCCCCACCTGTAACGGAGTTTGCAGATTCTGCACCGGACTCATCAGTCATCTTAAAATTCATATTAGTGTGGAAGCTAGTCATCCTCGACTCTGAAGAAGAAGAAGGAGTTGTGCACCATGCATCCATTTTTTGAAAAACAAAGCAGCATGTTTATTACCATTAATAATTGGTCATGGCTTTGTCGACCTATAACTTCGAGAAATTGAAAGAGAGATTTTTCTTCGCAATTACCCTAGTCCACTTTTAAGCCATAACTTATTACCATCAGTATTAATGGGAGTAGGAAAATTGTTCTAGCTGAGGGTGGAATGGGAGCTTCAGTATGATACTTCACATCTCAGCTGTACTCTGACGTTCTGTTGTGTTCTGGCCAGAAATCCACTTTTTCCTGGGCCAAGGTCTGTTTCTCTGTTAGTCTCTAGACTTTATAGTCACCGCCACTTTCTAAGAAACTGTATTCTCTCCTGCACTGCCTTTTTTCTAGTACCTGGTCTGCTCCTCCAACTTCAATTTTCTGCTTCTCTGCTGGGAATTTTTTCACTCGAAGCTGAGCTAGTTCTGATCTGATCCCATTGGTTCCCATCCTGCTCTGGATTATGTGACCTTTGCTTTGCTGATTTCTACTTGCTTCCTGTGACCACAGACTCCACTCATCCCTCAGAATGCCTCTGCCACTGAGACTGAGTTGGACCAGCTCTTCAAACTCCAACTGCTGCTCCCAATCTTGTTTTCTCCTCATCTCACGTGAGCTGCTCCTCGGACCAGCTGATACTTAATCCTTTGAACTCCGAGACTCACTTACCTTCTCAACTGTCGATAAATACCTTGCCTCTACTGAATCCTCCCCACCTGACTATAGTTGCTACCATCTGCCTTTCCCAAACTGCCATGCTGGCGATGTACCTCTTATCATCAATTAATGTTCATTAATCTAATTTTGGAGGGGTAGGAAACCTCAGATTAGAACCAAAGATGACAGAATAGTGTTTTCTAAACGACTTTTTAGTTAAAACTACTTTTGATAAAATTAGGGCAGTGAGGAAAAAATCCTCCAGGAAAGCACAGAGTCAGACAAGGCCTTTAGGATCATCAAACCCCATTCTTCCCACAGACCATGTATAATTTGCTCTATCAAGGACTCTACCTGACTGTTTAATCGACAGTGAATTAATCATTTACACATACTTTCTCTGAATTCTGCCTTACCTACACCAACAGGTAACTAAGTAAAACTTTACAAATATCTAAGCTTACAACTTGGATTATTTAACCTTGGTTAGTTGCTTTCCACCAGATGATAGAGCTACAGTTCCTTTGGGTTTACATTGCTGGAGCAATATTGCCAATGGAGCAGCGCTGCCCTGAAATATCTTCATTTAAATAATTATTCAAAGCTGCCAAATGCAACTTTGCCATTGTGCATGGAGTAAGTCAAGTGTGAAAAGTGGAAAATCTGGCCAGTCAGATATGCTAAAGGGATATGCACACTTACAAGGTCATTGATTCAGTTTCCATCAAATTTCAAAATCATTTCTGGTTATTTGTCAACCTTGGCCAAAACTGAAAGAGGAAAGTGGCAGTCATAAATGAAGTGAAAAGAAACTCAAAATGGAAGCACAAAGCGGATTCTGTGGGCAAGTAACAGAGTGATACAGCGTCATGGCTCCAACCCTCTTCTCGATCTTCCTCGCTGCAATGCTCCACCTCACACTCAATAAGCTCCTCGCTGGAGTGGAACTAAACTACAGAACCAGTGGGAACCTGTTCAACCTTCATCGTCTCCAGGCCAGATCCAAGACAGTCCTATCGTCTGTCGTCGAGCTATAGTACGTGGACAACGCTTGCATCTGCGCACATTCAGAGACTGAACTCCAAGTCATAGTCAACATCTTCACTGAGGTGTACGAAAGCATGGGCCTTATACTAAAAATCCACAAGACAAAGGTCCTCCACCAACCTGACCCCGCCACACAGCACTGCCCCCCCAGTCATCAAGATTCACGGCGCGCCTCCAGTGTGCCAGCACAGCCTTCACCGCCTGAGGAAGAGTTTTCGAAGATCAGGCCCTCAAATCTGGCACCAACCTCATGGTCTACAGGGCTGCAATGATACCCACCCTCTTGAATGGCTCAGAGATGTGGACCATATACAGTAGACACCTCAAATTACTGGAGAAATACCACCAATGATGTCTCCGCAAGACCTGCAAATTCCCTGGGAGGACAGACACACCAACATCAGTGTTCTCGATCAGGCCAACATCCCCAGCATTGAAGCACTGACCGCATTCAGCCAGCTTCATTGGGCAGGCCACAATGTTCGCACACCCAAAGCAAGCGCTCTACTCGGAACTCCTATACAGCAAGCGAGCCCAGGTGGGCAGAGGAAATGTTTCAAGGATAAAATGCAACATCCCCGCCTACATCTTGGAGTCCCTGGCCAAAGACCACCCTAAGTGGAGGAAAAGCATCTGGGAGGGCACTGAGTACCTCGAGTCTCGTCGCTGAGAACATGCAGAAAGCAAGCGCAGGCAGCGGAAGGAGCGTGCGGCAAACCAGACTCCCCACCCACCCTTTCCTTCAACGACTGTCTGTCCCACCTGTGACAGAGACTGTAATTCCCGTATTGGACTGTTCAGTCACCTAAGAACTCACTTTTAGAGTGGAAGCAAGTCTTCCTCGATTTCGAGGGACTGCCTCTGATTGATTGATACAGCATCCAACCCCCTATTTGGTGAATGGTTAAATGGACATGCAGCTTGTAAAAATTATGTGGTTGGTAAACCCTGCAAGGAATACTAATTAAAGATCTTTAATGCCTTTACCATAACTTATCATCAAATAACTAGCTAGGGAAAAAAAGAGGAAGTGTTGAACAGAGGGGAGCACTGTTCTCTTGTCCTGGAAGTCAGATAGGTGGCTCTCAGAGCTCCTGCCACCTCCCTCAACATTGCCGTGGTGATTGGTTGAGGTGACGCAAGAGGAAAATACTGTGGCTGCTGCAAATCTGAAATAAAAACTGAAAAGGCTTGTCAGGCAGCTTCTGCAGAGAGAGAAACAGAGTTAACCTTTCAGGTCGATGACCTTTCATCAGAACTGATTTAGGTGGCCTCCTTCCCAGTGAGCCCAGCAGGGGGGTCTCTCCTCTGGTGGATCTCGTCCAGGAGGATTTATGGTCACTATCTGAGAAATTGTGAACTTGCCCCCTTCGACCACCATTTATCCAGGAGGACGCTGAGCACCTCAAGTCTCGTCGCCGAGAGCATGCAGAAAGCAAGCGCAGGCAGCAGAAGGAGCGTGTGGCAAACCAATCGTCCCACCCACCCTTTCCTTCAACGTCCCACCTGTGACAGAGACTGTAATTCCCGTATTGGACTGTTCAGTCACCTAAGAACTCACTTTCAGAGTGGAAGCAAGTCTTCCTCGATTTCGAGGGACTGCCTGTGATGATGATGATCTGAGTCCTTTCTTGCCAGCAGCTGCCACTACTTACCGGAATCTTTTGCTAAGAATTCACTGCACTTTAACATTCTGACAAAAGCTGCAGGAATCTGCTGCTACCTTAAGTTGCTGCACACTTTTAAATACCACAGCAACAAGTCTTCCCCTGCCCCCGCACCCTCCTCCTCACCTTGATTGAGTTACTCCTGTTTTACAAGAGATTTAAGTTCAAAATATTTAGATGAGCCGATCCTGCAAATCCCATTTGGGTCAGCGATGCAATTCAACATTGGTCAGAAGTCCGTCCTTACTGACGTTACTGGAGCACAAACCATAACATGGATTTTTGAGGCCATTGCACTGTATATAAATTCAAAGCTAAGGAGCAAAATGTCTCTAGGTTCCAGTGTGTTTGGCTTCTGACAGATGGTTTTTCTCTTCAATTTCCAGACAGTATCAATATGCTAATTAGGCCAGGTAGACATCGTTTAGGCGGTGCAGCCGACACCCTCTTGTACATACCCTCCTGTGCACAATTAACCTGGAGATTGAAGCTATAATGCAATTAATAAGCATTTTTCCTAATGTTTATCTGGAATTACGACGATGCATTCCAGGCAATTCAAAAGCTAGTGCGATATTTATGTCTCTAGCTTGAGTGACACAGAGGGAGATGGACTGAAGTATGGAAACTAATGTGGTTCTAGGTGAAATGGAACTCAAAGTGCTACAAAATGTACTACAGACTGTTAGCAAAGAGACTTTCACTACATTTACTGTAGTTATTGCACAAAGATTGTGCTGTTCTGTATGTGTCTCACTGGTTGAAGTTCTGTAACAAAACCCAGTTCGTTAATTCAGTATCTGAGCCCAGCTTGTGAACAATGTGGTGATAATTACTGTCATCGGAGTGGCTTGGGCCCACATCACCCACATGCCCGACACGAGACTCCCAAAGCAAGTGCTCTACTCGGAACTCCTACACAGCAAGCGAGCCCCAGGTGGACAGAGGAAACGTTTCAAGGACACCCTCAAAGCCTCCTTGATTAAGTGCAACATCCCCACTGGGAATCCTTGGCCCAAGATCGTCCTAAGTGGAGGAAGAGCATCCGGGAAGGCGCTGAGCACCTCGAGTCTCGTCGTCAAGAGCATGTGGAAATCAAGCTCAGACAGCGGAAGGAGCATGCGGGAAACTAGACTCCCCACACACCCTTTCCTTCAATGACTGTCTGTCTCACCTGTGACAGAGACTGTAATTCCCGTATTTGACTGTTCAGTCACCTGAGAACTCACTTTTAGAGTGGAAGCAAGTCTTCCTCGATTTCGAGGGACTGCCTATGATAATGATAATGATCGGAGAGACACAATGGAGACATTGAAGCACTGAAGAGCCACATAGCTGATGCCCAGTGTCATTGGTCTGAATTAGAAGGAAGGATTGGACAAACTTAGGCTTTTCAACCTTGAAAGGAGATGTCTTATCGGTGATCTTAAACAAGTATATAGGATAGTTAACATTATAGAAAAAGTAAATCGAAAATAATTATTTAAATTAAATTGGAGGAGAAGAAAATGGACACAGATTCAAACCAGTAAAAGGCAAATTTAAGACTAATATCAGGTAATTCTGCTTCACACAAATTACATAGGATATACGGCACAGCCCAACCAGTCCATGTTGATCATTACAGGGAAGGATTCTAGATAGCGTAGTGGAGATGAAAATCCTGGAATCATTTAAGAAACAATTGAATGCTCCAATCAAGGGACTTAGGGTTAGACTTTCCACTTTCAGGCTAAGGCCGAAAAAAATTGGCCTTGTTCCAGCGATGCGGGACCTATCACCCGTGCTGATCACCGGCTCAAGGCCCATTTTTATTTTTGCGATTTTCCACTCGGCCTTAGCCCAGCGATGTCAAATGGTCATTTCTTGGCGATCTCCTGATCTCCCAAAGAAAACGGAAGAAAGCAAATGGCATGTTGGCCTTCATAGCGAGGGGATTTGAATACAGGGGCAGGGAGGTGTTGCTACAGTTGTACAGGGCCTTGGTGAGGCCACACCTGGAGTATTGTGTACAGTTTTGGTCTCCTAACTTGAGGAAGGACATTCTTGCTATTGAGAGAGTGCAGCGAAGGTTCACCAGACTGATTCCCGGGATGGCGGGACTGACCTATCAAGAAAGATTGGATCAATTGGGCTTGTATTCACTGGAGTTCAGAAGAATGAGAGGGGACCTCATAGAAACGTTTAAAATTCTGACGGGTTTAGACAGGTTAGATGCAGAAAGAATGTTCCCAATGTTGGGGAAGTCCAGAACCAGGGGTCACAGTCTGAGGATAAGGGGTAAGCCATTTAGGACCGAGATGAGGAGAAACTTCTTCACCCAGAGAGTGGTGAACCTGTGGAATTCTCTACCACAGAAAGTAGTTGAGGCCAATTCACTAAATATATTCAAAAGGGAGTTAGATGAAGTCCTTACTACTCGGGGGATCAAGGGTTATGGCGAGAAAGCAGGAAGGGGGTACTGAAGTTTCATGTTCAGCCATGAACTCATTGAATGGCGGTGCAGGCTAGAAGGGCTGAATGGCCTGCTCCTGCACCTATTTTCTATGTTTCTATGTTTCTAAAAAAAAAGCTTCCCTAGCAACGCATTACTGCGCATGTGCAGGTTGATTTTTTTTTCCAGGTTGATGCTTCTTCCCGCATTTTGAGAGGTCAAGTGGCTTCACACATGCTCAGAAGCTCTAGGTGGGTCTGGGAAAGAGAGAGAGAGAGGAGAAAGGAAGCAGGTCAGAAAGTCTTATCCAAATTACAGATAAATTTAAAGAATGGAGGGAGGTGCAGGAAAGAGAAGGGCCTAACCCTTCAGCGAAGAGGCAAATGAGGCCCTCGTAAATGCTGTCAGCTCCAGGTGGAAGAATCTGACACGGGATGGGCAGGGGAAACCTCCACCCCGTACATATCGAAGGAATTGGTCTGAAATAGCCAACGTTGTCACATCGGCCTCCAATGAAACGCGCACACCGGACCAGTGCCGCAAACGGTGGAACAGCCTACTGGCAGCTGCGAGAGTAGTTGAAATTTATATTTATATATTATTTAATGATCTAAATAGTAACTAGAATCTGCAATGTTATTGGGTTACATTTAAACATAACTAAATTTTATGCAACCCAGCATAAAGTTAAATGTTCACTTGTTATCATTACTTAACTGTTCCCTTTCCATTCTTTCTGAAATGGTCACTTGTTGGCATGACTGAAATGGTCACTTGTTATCATCACTGAAATGGTCACTTGTTGTCATGACTGAAATGGTCACTTGTTAGCATGACTGAAATGGTCACTTGTTGGCATAACTGAAATGGTTACTTTTTATCATTACTGAAATGATCACTCGTTGTCATGACTGAAATGGTCACTTGTTGTCATGACTGAAATGGTCACTTGTTGTCATGACTGAAATGGTCACTTGTTATCATCACTGAAATGATCACTCATTGTCATGACTGAAATGATCACTTGTCATGACTGAAATGGTCACTTGTTAGCATGACTGAAATGGTCACTTGTTATCATCACTGAAATGGTCACTTGTTTGGCATGACTGAAATGGTCACTTGTTATCATCACTGTAATGGTCACTTGTTATCATGACTGAAATGGTCACTTGTTGTCATGACTGAAATGGTCACTTGTTATCATCACTGAAATGATCACTCATTGTCATGACTGAAATGATCACTTGTCATGACTGAAATGGTCACTTGTTAGCATGACTGAAATGGTCACTTGTTATCATCACTGAAATGGTCACTTGTTTGGCATGACTGAAATGGTCACTTGTTATCATCACTGTAATGGTCACTTGTTATCATGACTGAAATGGTCACTTGTTGTCATCACTGAAATGGTCACTTGTTGGCATGACTGAAATGGTCAATTGTTATCAGAACTGAAATGGTCACTTGTTAGCGTGACTGAAATGGTCACTTGTTATCATTACTTAAATGATAACAAGTGACCATTTCTGTAAAATGTTAATTTCTTCTTCTTGTAACGTTTTGGGGATTTTGAGGGAAGGGTGGGTCGGGGGGTCTAGTAAGGAGGAGGAAATGAGGGAAATCCTTATTAGCCGGGAAATTGTGTTGGGGAAATTGATGGGATTGAAGGCCGATAAATCCCCAGGGCCTGATGGACTGCATCCCAGAGTACTTAAGGAGGTGGCCTTGGAAATAGTGGATGCATTGACAGTCATTTTCCAACATTCCATTGACTCTGGATCAGTTCCTATAGAGTGGAGGGTAGCCAATGTAACCCCACTTTTTAAAAAAGGAGGGAGAGAGAAAACAGGGAATTATAGACCGGTCAGCCTGACATCGGTAGTGGGTAAAATGATGGAATCAATTATTAAGGATGTCATAGCAGTGCATTTGGAAAGAGGTGACATGATAGGTCCAAGTCAGCATGGATTTGTGAAAGGGAAATCATGCTTGACAAATCTTCTGGAATTTTTTGAGGATGTTTCCAGTAGAGTGGACAAGGGAGAACCAGTTGATGTGGTATATTTGGACTTTCAGAAGGCGTTCGACAAGGTCCCACACAAGAGATTGATGTGCAAAGTTAGAGCACATGGGATTGGGGGTAGTGTGCTGACATGGATTGAGAACTGGTTGTCAGACAGGAAGCAAAGAGTAGGAGTAAATGGGAACTTTTCAGAATGGCAGGCAGTGACTTGTGGGGTACCGCAAGGTTCTGTGCTGGGGCCCCAGCTGTTTACACTGTACATTAATGATTTAGATGAGGGGATTAAATGTAGTATCTCCAAATTTGCGGATGACACTAAGTTGGGTGGCAGTGTGAGCTGCGAGGAGGATGCTGTGAGGCTGCAGAGCGACTTGGATAGGTTAGGTGAATGGGCAAATGCATGGCAGATGAAGTATAATGTGGATAAATGTGAGGTTATCCACTTTGGTGGTAAAAACAGAGAGACAGACTATTATCTGAATGGTGACAGATTAGGAAAAGGAGAGGTGCAAAGAGACCTGGGTGTCATGGTACATCAGTCATTGAAGGTTGGCATGCAGGTGCAGCAGGCGGTTAAGAAAGCAAATGGCATGTTGGCCTTCATAGCAAGGGGATTTGAGTACAGGGGCAGGGAGGTGTTGCTACAGTTGTACAGGGCATTGGTGAGGCCACACCTGGAGTATTGTATACAGTTTTGGTCTCCTAACCTGAGGAAGGACATTCTTGCTATTGAGGGAGTGCAGCGAAGGTTCACCAGACTGATTCCCGGGATGGCGGGACTGACCTATCAAGAAGGACTGGATCAACTGGGCTTGTATTCACTGGAGTTCAGAAGAATGAGAGGGGACCTCATCGAAACATTTAAAATTCTGACGGGGTTAGACAGGTTAGATGCAGGAAGAATGTTCCCAATGTTGGGGAAGTTCAGAACCAGGGGACACAGTCTAAGGATAAGGGGGAAGCCATTTAGGACCGAGATGAGGAGGAATTTCTTCACCCAGAGAGTGGTGAACCTGTGGAATTCTCTACCACAGAAAGTTGTTGAGGCCAATTCACTAAATATATTCAAAAAGGAGTTAGATGAGGTCCTTACTACTAGGGAGATCAAGGGGTATGGCGAGAAAGCAGGAATGGGGTACTGAAGTTGAATGTTCAGCCATGAACTCATTGAATGGCGGTGCAGGCTAGAAGGGCCGAATGGCCTACTCCTGCACCTATTTTCTATGTTTCTATGCGGGGAGTGGGGGGTTGGAGGGAGGGTGTTGTTCATTAGTTCTTTGTTTGTTAATAAAAAAAAAAATTTCTACAACTTTTGAACCTTCTCTCTTACTTACATAAGTTTTACAATGTACAGTTCTTCATGCAGATTTGTTTGTTTATTCTGTTTCCCCACGGAATATCATTAAATAACTTCGCTATGTAAAAGCTATTTAATAAATAATTCCAATATATGCATAAATAAGGTGATAATACCCATTTATATTCCCTGTCCCAAATTTCTGAGTACAATTTGCATCAATTTTACTCTCTAAATAACTCAGAACAATTCTCCACCCTTCCTCAGAGGCTAAAAATGGCGTCCGTAGTGCCCATTTCCCTCTCTAAGGCCCTGAAAAAGCAACTATTTTTGACCACTTTTTTGGGCCTTGCATCGGCCCAGTGAAGTGCATGCTAAGTGCTGAAACTTGGGATGGGCCTTGTGTGGGCGATCATTTGGGCGATCACCTCAGCGATCAAAGTGGAAACTTGCGGGCCTATTTTTCCGGCGATATTTTGAGCTAAGTTTCCACTTTTTGCTCAAACTGGGCGATAGAGGTCCATTTTGGGCCATAGATGGGCCTTAGATGGGCGATGTGAAGTGAAAAGTCTAGCCCTTAGAGTATTGCTGAATCGATAAACTATGATAGGCAGAATGGCCTTGTCATTCATAACTACATTGCGACCTTGTAAAATAAAGTGCAAATGATCTTAGACTGAGTGAATCCTAAAGGAGATCAGGTCTCTTCAGGGCCAGGAAGCCACAGTAGTTTCTGGTTTATAGGAAACGCAGAGAAATGTAGTGAAACTGTTGAAAGGGGGAAAAGATCATTCTAATATCCTAAAATTACATCACACTGATGGCAGCGCGTGGTAAGAAATGACGGTCCATTTACCTTCAGTGGCAAGCAGAGGAATCATAAACAGGCTGCTTAAAACTATAATTAAGATCATTTATAGCCTTGCGGCAATATGAGCAGCACAATGGCAAGAAAAAGCTATCCAGACAAGTCTGCACCAGCAGGAGAGGGAAGAGCAATCACACAAGATCTGGAGAGGGAGGAAACCCAAATGTGGTGTGAAATTTTAGCAGAAGATGTAATTGAAAGATGTGATGAGAAAGAGAAACAATGGCAACACAAAGTATTAATAAAGAACAAGGAACAAGCTAAAATGAGAGGACAAAAATAAGCATGAAAGGAGAGAAGGAAATGCAGTGAAAGTTTGAAGCAGCTGAAAAAGAGAAGCAGCACTATTGGGCTGGTGGTGCTGGTGTGCCAATGTTAAACATAGTGACTGGAGAGACACAATTTCCAGTCCATAACGCGGCACATTCTAAATGCTTACAATGAACATTCATATGTTAAGGATTAAAGATGATATTCAACTTTGGCAGGAGCAAAACGTGAGGTAGCAGATCGCACCAAATTTTCCTTCAAACCTTTTCATAATTTTGGACTCACCTAACCTTCTCTGGATCATAATTATAACCTTTCATTCCTGTTGTCATTCTAATAAATCTTTGCTTTAGGGCATTGGTGAGACCACGGGACCGAAATTCAGGCACACCAGAAAGCTGGCGCACCTTTGAGTTTTTAACTGGTACGTACCGCTGGAACTCCTGGTACGGTAAGTAGATCCATTTTCAGAACTTTGAAATTTTTTCAAAGTCCTACAGGAAATGGATCATAATGGGGGCAGGCCTTAGATTCAAAGCCAGGCTGACTGGCTGAAAATGGATTGGATGGGGCCTCCGCCGCTGTCAATCAGCGGTGGAGTCGTGGTGATGTCACAGCACGTGTACGTCACCACGCTCTCTCCCCTCCATTAAAGGGGAGCGATTCTATCATTTTTTAACTTTGGCTACTGGTCCACCAGGGAGGGTTTCGGCCGGGCCACCAGCCTGGCACCCAAGAGGGGGTGCCAGGCTGCCCGTTGGTGGCCTGGCTGAACCCCGGGGCAGTATTTTACCAGGCGATCGGCAAGTTGTCCGGCAAAAATGTTTCCACTGCGGCCGCGGCAGTGGGCCCTCCCCTTTAAGGGTGGCCGTGCTGCCAGGTCGCAGTGCAGAGATGGTGCACCGGCAGAAAAGCTGCCGGAGGCACCGCGTGGTGGGGGATCGAGGGATTCAGGTGAAAATCGATGGGTAAGTATTTTTATTGCTTTTTTATTGTTTTCATTGGTGGTGCAACCACTCGGGCGGGGTGGGGTCCAGGCCGAAAAATTCCCGACTTGAATTTAGGTCGGGTCGGCCTGTTGACCCCAAAGCGGCGGCCATTCAATTTTTAGGAATGGCCGCCGCAAACAGGCATTAACGGGTCTCTTTGAGTCCATGAATTTTGGCCCCCACACCTGGATTACCATGTACAATTTTGGTCTCCTTATCGAAGGAAGGATATAATTGCTTTAGACGGGGTGCAGCGATGGTTCACTAGATTGATGAGCGAGCGGTCCTATGAGGAGAGATTGAGTAGAATGGGCCTATATTCTCTGGATTTAGAAGAATGAGAGGTGATGCCATTGAAACTCATAAAATTTTTAATGGGCTTGACAGGGTAAATGCTGAGAGGCTGTTTTCCCTAGCTGGAGAGATTAGAACTAGAGGTCATTGTCTCTGTACAAGAGGCCATTTAGGACAAAGATGAGGAGAAATTTCTTCACTCAGAGGGCTGTGAATCTTTGGAATTCTCTACCCCAGAGTGATGTGCCTACTCAGTCATTGAGTATATTCAAGACTGAGATCAATATGGGGACAGGGTGGAAAAGTGGAGTTGAGGTAGAAGATCAGCCATGATCTTATTGAATGGCGGAGCAGGCTGGAGGGGTCATATGGTCTACTGTTCCTATTTTTTTATGTTCTTGTGTTCTTTTACTCCTTCCATGGCTCTAATATCTTTTCTATAATAGGGTGCAAGAACTATATGCAATACTGTATCTACTTTGTACAATGATTTAGCTTCCATTTCATTTTGATTGGGGGATGCATCCAAAAGATTTTTTGTGATTGCTCTGTGTAAGATTGTCCTGATTGTGTAGTGGGGAGAGAGTAAGTTATGGACCAGACTATCTCCTTGCTCAAATACCAGCCTTGGTTTATGCACCTAAGATTGAGAAAGTCTGAATGGTCACCTTCAGAAACTACCTGATACGCTTAGAATTACATTTTTTTACATTTGTTTTTGGAATGTGGGCAACACTGGCAAGTTGTATTTATTGCCTATACTCAGTTGCCCTGAAGGCATTTAGAGTCAACCACGTAGTCAAGAACTGGTGTCAAATATAGGCCAGACTGGATAAGGGTGGTAGATTCCCTGCCCTGCAGGACATTCATGAACCAGTTGGGTTTTCAGAACAGTCTGGCAACTTTCACTGCCTTTTTATCTGGTGCCAGCACACAAATGGCCAGATTTACTAAATAACATTTCATAACTTGCCATGATGGAAATTGAACCCAAAATCTATGGATTACTAATTCAATATCATAGACTACTATATCCGTTGCATACTGTAAAACTCTTATTTATTAATAATAGTTCATTACATTATTTCCTTTACAGGGTTATGCTACTGAACTGGATAATCAAGAGTTGGCTCCTATGATCCCAGCTGCTCTTAAGAACAAAAAGGAAGTCTTGTTTGGAAATCTTCCAGAGATCTTTGATTTTCATAATAGGTGATCATATTTCTCAGTTACATATAAATAACTAAGTTAATGATAACATTCGATTTTATTTATTTTATATTGTGTTAATCTCAAAGGTTTAAAACATACATCCAGTTAATTTTGGAATCAAGGAAAGTAAACTTGATTTTTACTGAGAATGAGAAATTTGTTCTGATGTTCTTTTCTATTTAGAACTTGAAAAATTTAGGTCAAAGATTAATGGGCCAAATCAGTGGTATGATGTGGATTACTGGGATCAAAAGTTGCCGTCTTTATTTTTCAGCTGCTAAATTACTGCTCTTTGGCAACCTGTCAGCGAGGCTACCCTTAAGGGAGTGGAGGCTAAACATTTTCCCTCAGGGAGGGAGGAAATTTAAGAATGAATTCAGAAGGAGTAGGACATACGGCCCCTCAAGCCTGATCCGGCATTCAATAAAATTATGGTTAATCTTCTCCCTCAACTCCACTTTTCTGACCTATCCCCAAATCCCTTGATTTTCTTAGCGTCCAAAAATCTATTTATCTCAGCCTTGACTATATTCATTGACTGAGCATCCATGGCCCTCTGGGATAGAGAATTTCAAAGGTTCACAACCCTCCAAGTGAAGAAATTTCTCCTCATCTTAGTCCTAAATGGCTGTCCTCTTATCCTGAGACTATAGGCCCCTATTTTCCCCAGGATTGGGTGCCGATTTTTTGGCACCCAGCGATTTTTCTGGCGTGAATGGACATTTCAAAGTTTACCCAAACTTTGGACACCGCCGCCGTCAACCAGTGCCAGAATTTTTGGTGCCATATATTCTGGCACAGGTGTATGGTAAAAAGCTGATTAATGTTTCTGGCCATTAAGGCCACTTTCCCCAATAACGATTTTTTAAAACCACGCACATACATAAATAAATATCGTTGGAAAAAACCATACCTGCACTTAAAGAAATCAGCGCTGGCCCGCTCCTATCCCTCGCCGAAGGTCATCCATGGCTTTTTCTAGCAATTAACTGCAGTTTAAAAATAATTCAGCTGAAATAAAACTTACTTTTAAGGCTCCTCCTTGGTTGAGAAAACTCCAGGCAGGCAAATTAAACACAAACCTTCCCCATTCACCTTTTCCATCGAAGTTCCAACTGGATACAAATTGCCAAAGATATTCCAAAAATGCAGAGTGGCCTTCTTATAACAAACGGCAGACAAAATCACCACATCAACAGGAGGCATCCTTCAGCAAACATCCATGGCAGCCTTTTCCTTAGTAGATAAACTCTTCTACGCAGCCGACTCGGCTCACTGCTATCCCTGGCCGAAGGTCCTCCACGCAAGACAGTGCAACACACTCCAAGCTCATTGGAAAGGATCAGTGAATTATAATAAAGACTGGACATTTAATTTTCTTTTTAAATAATCCCCCTTAAATTTTAAATGTTTTAATACAGTGCTGCAATGCCTTAGGTGGACCTGAATAAACAATAATATATTTGCAGTGATATTTAATTAACATAAAAATGTTTTTATCCACTAGAATAGGGTCTGAGCAACCTCATAATTATGTTTAGTACCTTGTATTGAAGCCTCTTGCCTTAGCCCATCTGCTGAAACCCTAATGTGTGTCTTTTTCATGTCCCGACTCCACTATTGCAATGTTCTTTTAGCTGGGCTTGCATCCTCCACTTTAAACTTTAGCTCATCCAAAACTCAGCTGCATATATCCTATCCCACATCAAGTCCCACTGACCCATCACCCCTGTACTCACTGACCTACATTGACTCCTGGTCCACCAACGCCTCCAATTTAAAATTTTCAGCCTTATGTTTAAATTCCTTTATGGCCACCCTAACACTCTAACTTCCTCCAACCCTAAAATTCCTCCCAGAACTCTACATTATTTTCTCCCCTTGCACCACCTCACACTTATCTTCATTGAAATTCATTTGCTAATCACACACCTATTCTGAAAGTTTATTAATGGATTCTTGTATTATATCGTAGTCCTCCTCAGTATTCACTGTACCTTCTAATATGGTCTCATCCGCAAATTTTGAAATTGCATTTCCAACTCCTGAGTCTAAATCGTTTATGTAAATGGTAAACAACAGGTGTCCCAGCACCAATCCCTATGGAACACCATTTCCCAACTTTTGCCAGTCCGAGTAGCTACCCTTAACCCCTACTCTGCTTTTTGTTTTATAGCCAGTTTGATATTCATTCTGCTACTTGTCCCCAGACTCCACATGCTCTGACTTTAGTCATGAGTCTGCTATACGGTACCATATCAAAGGCCTTTTGAAAATGCAATACATTATATCTACTACATTAGCCTGTCTACTCTTTCTGTTACTTTCATCTACTACATTAGCCTTGTCAACTCTTCTAGCAACTGGTTACAAAGCAGCATTGGTAGAAGACTGTGGGCAAAGGTCAGTTGTCTTTTCAATAGGGAAAGGTGCATAAAATGGTGACCAAAATAAAGGGTCAAATTTCAAATGTGACATGACATGATTTTAGCTATATATAGAATTTAGCTTAATAAAATGTAATAATTGCTTAAGAATACAAAGATAGAACTTGCCTTTTATGTCCTTAAAATGCTTCATATTCAATGAATTGAAGTACAGTTAAATTACTGTTGGAAAGAAAGGAAGAACTTGTATTTATATAGCATCTTTCATGACCTCAGAATATCCCAAAGTGCTTTACAGACAATGAAGTACTTTTAAAATGTAGTCACTGTTGTAATGTGGGGAAATGTGGCAGCCAATTTACATACAGCAAGCTCCCACAGATATCAATGAGACAACTGTTTAAGTGATGATGGTTGTGCGATAACTATTGGTAAGGACACTGGGAGAATTCAGAACTGAGAGGTTATAATTATCGAAAGACTGAACAGGCTGGGGCTCTTTTCGCTAGAACTTTTGAAATTTGACCCTTTATTTTGGTCACCACTTTATGCACCTTTCCCTATTGAAAAGACAACTGACCTTTGCCCACAGTATTCTACCAATGCTGCTTTGTAACCAGTTGCTAGAAGAGTCGACAAGGGTAATGTAGTAGATGAAAGTAACAGAAAGAGTAGACAGGCTAATGTAGTAGATGTAATGTACTGCATTCTCTCTTTTCTCAGGTGCAACCTGAAAGAGGTCTTTAAGAAAATGAAAGGGTTCGATAGGGTAGATGTGGAGAAAATGTTTCCACATGTGAGAGAGACCAGAACCAGGAACCATTAATATAAGAAAGTCACTAATAAATCCAATAGGGAATTCCTGAGAAACTTCTTTACCCAGATAGAGGTTAGAATGTGGAATTCACTACAGGGGTAGTGAATTGGGGCAAATAGCATAGATGCATTTAAGGGACTAGATAAGTACATGCCGGAGAAAGGAATAGAAGGATATGTTGCTAGGATTAGATGAAGTAGGGTGGGAGGAGGCACATGTGGAACATAAATGACAGAATAGACCAGTTGAGCTGAATGGCCTGTTTCTGTGCTATAGACTTGATGTAACTCACTTGCTCTTCTTTGATTAGTGCCATGGGATCTTTTCCGTCCACCTGTTGTGTACAGGCACCCAAATATGCACACAGCAATAGCACATAAACAGTAAGCGAGATGACGGACAAGTTAATCTGTGTTTTTTTAGTGGTGGTTAAGGGAGGAATGCTCGCCAAGACCACAATCTGCACCCCCCAAAGTGCACTGGTAACATTGTGGCCTTTATCACCAAGTCACACCTTGGTTTCTCCCCCTTCACTGGTACTTTCTCTTCTTTTAAGCATCTCACCTTGTTGCAGCCTCCTTACCTATCCTTTAAAATCCTTGTTGTTTACCTGTCCCAAACCCAACTTGAGTTTCTTGCTGTGTTATTCCCCAGCCCCTTGGCCCCCTCCTTTTCTCACTCAGCACTCAGTGTCTGCACTGAGCAACTATTCTACTTGGTGATTTCAATCTGTTAATTTAAATAACAACTCTCAGGATGTGGGCATCACTGACAAGGCCAGCATGTCATAAAACTCCTCAGGATCTGGGTATCACTAACAAGGCCAGCATATATCACCTGTCCCAAGTTTCCCTGAGAAGGTGGTGGGTCTTCTTTTTGAACTGCTTAAATTTTCTGCAGTGGTTTGATACAACTGAGTACCAGGGATGAAAGACTTCAGTTACGTGGAATGACTAGAGAAACTGGCATTGTTCTCCTTGGACAGGGAAGGTTAGGTGGAGATTTGATAAAGGTGTTCAAAATATTGAAGGGTTTTGATCAGGGGAAACTGTTTCAAGTGGCAGAAGGGATGGTCACCAGAGGACACAGCTTTAAAGTAATTGGCAAGAGAACCAGAGGCAACATGAGGGAAAAAAAATTACGCAGCGAGTCGTTATGATGCACAGCCTGAAAGGGTGGTGGAAGCCGATTCAGTAATAATTTTCAAAACAGAATTGGATAAATACTTGAAAAGGATAAATTTGCAGAAAGATGGGGAACGAGCAGGGGAGTGGTACTAATTGGATAGCTCTTTCAAAGAGTGGCACAGGCACGATGGGCCAAATGGCCTCCTTCTGTGTTGTATCATTCTATGAATCTCTGATTTCAGAGGGCAATTGAGAGTTCATCATGTCTATGTGGAACTGAATCATAAGAACATAAGAACATAAGAAATAGGAGCAGGAGTAGGCCATACAGCCCCTCAAGCCATTTAATATGATCATGGCTGATCCGATCATGGAGTCAGCTCCACTTCCCTGCCCGCTCCCCATAACCCCTTATTCCCTTATCGTTTAAGAAACTGTCTATTTCTGTCTTGAATTTATTCAATGTCCCAGCTTCCACAGCTCTCTGAGGCAGCGAATACCACAGATTTACAACCCTCTGAGAGAAGAAATTTCTCCTCATCTCAGTTTTAAATGGGCAGCCCCTTATTCTAAGATTATGCTCCCTAGTTCTAGTCTTCCCCATCAGTGGAAACATCCTCTCTGCATCCACCTTGTCAAGCCCCCTCATAATCTTATACGTTTCGATAAGATCACTTCTCATTCTTCGGAATTCCAATGAGTAGAGACCCAACCTACTCAACCTTTCCTCATAAGTCAACCCCCTTATCTCCGGAATCAACATAGTGAACCTTCTCTGACTGCCTCCAAAGCAAGTATATCCTTTCCTAAATATGGAAACCAAAAGTGCACGCAGTATTCCAGGTGTGGCCTCACCAATACCCTGTATAACTATAGCAAGACTTCCCTGCTTTTATACTCCATCGCCTTTGCAATAAAGACCAAGATTCCATTGGCCTTCCTGATCACTTGCTGTACCTGCATACTATCCTTTTGTGTTTCATGCACAAGTACCCCCAGGTCCCGCTGTCCTGCAGCACTGCAATCTTTCTCCATTTAAATAATAACTTGCTCTTTGATTTTTTTCCTGCCAAAGTGCATGACCTCACACTTTCCAACAATTTACTCCATCTGCCAAATTTTTGCCCACTCACTTAGCCTGTCTATGTCCTTTTGCAGATTTTTTGTGTCCTCCTCATACATTGCTTTTCCTCCCATCTTTGTATCATCAGCAAACTTGGCTACTTTACACGCCGTCCTTTCTTACAAGTCGTTAATATAGATTGTAAATAGTTGGGGTCCCAGCACTGATCCCTGCGGCACCCCACTAGTTACTGATTGCCAACTTGAAAATGAACCATTTATCCCGACTCTCTGTTTTCTGTTAGTTAACCAATCCTTTATTCATGCTATACACTACCCCCATATCACATATAGGACACACTGGTAATGATGGTAAGTTTGCTTCCCTAAAGGACATTAGGGGATTTTTATGACAATCTGACTGCTTCATGGTCACTTTTACTGATACCAGCTTTTAAACTGAATTCAGATTCTCAAACACTACACTACCATACTTCCATCTCAAGTTACTTTGCCATCTCGCCTCTAAATTCACTGACCTCCTGCCTTCTCTGCATATAAACTCTCCTACTCATATTCACAGCCAGCCCCTCAATCTTGTCATCTCCCATGGCCTCTCTACTCCCATGGTCCTGATCACGGACAATGCCACCTCCGGCCACTTTGTTGTATCCCTCACCACCCACACTCCCCAACTGCCTTCTAACCCCAATTCTTTCTTTGTCTGTCCCTGAAAAAACCTTCTGCCAAGTCACTTACAACTTCAAACTCCCAACTTCAAACTCTCTAGCCTTTGGCTCTCCATTCACCACCATGCTTCTGCAGCTGTTGATCTGCTTGGCTATTCCCTCGTCTTCACCTTTGATGCCCTTTTTCCAAGTAAAACCAAGTAAAAGTGACCATATTGAGCACTATTGGGCCTCACTCCTCTCAGCCAAAACGCCCCACTACTCTAGGATCATCCTGCAAAGCAAAGATAACCCCTTGCTTATTTTCTCCACTACCCTGTTTCCTCTGCCTTCCAATAAGAGGTGTGAGGAGCTAATGGACTTCTTCATCACTAAGATTGTCACCATCCATTTAGCTGCCTCTGCTGCTTCCCCCCTTCTTGCCCACAAGCCTACCTCCCCCCATCCCCAGGCTCTCCCCTGCCTTAGCCCTAAGCACATGTCTTTAATTTCTCTCCCACCTCCCTTCGTACCATCTCTGAACTAATCTTGTCCATGAGACCCACCTCCTGCATCCTTGACCCAATTCCAATAAACTGCTGACCACCCAACTTCCTATCCCGGCCCCTATGCTAGTTGACATTGTAAATGGTTTCCCCTCCTCAGGTACTATCCCCACCCTTTCAAAACTGCAACATCCCCTCCTCAAAAAAACATCCTCGACCCCTCTATCCTTGCGACCTACTGCCCTTTAGTTTCCAAAGTCCTTGATCATGCTGTTGCCTCCTAAATCTGTGGTCATCTTTCCCACAACTCTAGATTTGAACATCTCCAGTCCGGTTTCAGCTAAGCCAGGCAGACATACAGAAGTATAAAACAAGAAAAGATTATTCAATCGATCAAATTCAGAACATGCACATTTGGTACTGCCATGACTCTGTAGTGTAGATTTTCATCCTCACAGCTTGGGCAGTAACCTGGCAGTGTGGACCTCCTGCTCTTTATGGAACTCAATGAAAATCAATAGAACTCAGTTGAGTTCGACAAAGGGTGTGCAGTTTACTCCACCAGATTACCTCCCAGACCTTGAAGGCAAAATTCTACCACCCCCCCGCCAACCCGTCCCTATTTTATAATCTGAAGGAAAGTGAATAACCAAAGATAAAAACTCCCGGGAGAAGCTACTCTATGAAATTTCTCCTAAGTCTCAGGGCAAATTTTTATGAGAAAACTTCCAGGCTACCTATAGTTTAACTGAACCTATTGCATTCCATAGATTATATTCCTGTGGTTAGAACATGACTGAACACTTGTTCTGCATAGAGTATTTGGCCAATAATCCACATGTCTTTATTAAATAAAATGTTCTTTTTCTTTTAAGGATATTTCTTAAAGAGCTTGAAAATTGCATGGAAAACCCTGAACTTGTAGGAACATGTTTTTTAAAAAGGGTAAGTAAAACACTTCCATTGCAACTTTCGAACAGATAACTTTTGAGAAAATTAATGATGTAATCAGAGTTGAATTAGGGGGGATAATTCTCAACTTCTGCGGCTCTGGAAAACTGACAGTAGCAGATCGGCCACCTGCTATACAGCCTGCTTGATTTTCCTTTTCATTGACTACTACCAGTTTTTTTCCTCCACTAAAGTGGAAAATGATCCTCATTATCTCAACTCCTTCCATAGCATGTTATTTTGTGTACTATGATACAGTACGTCTCCATTTGGCAGTGTGCAGAAAAAACAATGGGGCTGACATTCTTTGGATCAGTGCCTGGGGCCTACCTATTTCTCAGGTGCAAAGGTCAGGGAACAGAGACGAAGACGCAAGATGCTTAGTCTCCACCCTTTTACATCGTCCTGGGATTCTGGGACTTCCCATGAGGGGCAGAGTAGAACCAGAACCTACAACAGGTGCGAGCAAAACATGGCCAAATAAGACGGGAGGTGGTGTTCCAGTCCTCCACATTAGAAGATCAGCGAAGATTTTTTTAAAATTCATTCATAGGATGTGGGCATCGCTGGTAAGGCCAGCATTTATTGTCTATCCCTAGTTGCCTTTCAGAAGGTGGTGGTGAGCCGCTTTCTAGAATTGCTGCAGTCTGTATGGTGAAGGTACTCCCACAGTGCTGTAATGGAGGGAGTTCCAGGATTTTGATCCAGCGACGAAGGAAGGGCGATATACTTCCAAGTCAGGATGGTGTGTAACTTAGAGGGGAACTTGCAGATGATGATGTTCCCATGCACCTGATGCCCTTGTCCTTCTCGGTGGTAGAGGTTGCGGGTTTGGGAGGTGCTGCCGAAGAAGCCTTGGCGAGTTGCTGCAGTGCATCTTGTAGATGGTACACACTGCAGCCACGGTGCGTCAGTGGTGGAGGGAATGAATGTTTAAGGTGGTAGATGGGGTGCCAATCAAACAGGCTGCTTTGTCCTGGATGGTGTCGAATTTCTTGAGTGTTGTTGGAGCTGCACTCATCCAGGCAAGTGGAGAGTATTCCATCATACTCCTGACTTGTGCCTTGCAGACGGTGGAAAGGTTTTGGGGAATCAGGAGGTGAGACACTTGCCACAGAATACCCAGCTTCTGACCTGTTCTTGTCGCCACAATATTTATGTGGCTGTTCCAGTTAAGTTTCTGGTCAATGGTAACCGGCAGGATGTTGATGGTGGGGGATTTGCCAATGGTAATGCCGTTGAATGTCAAGAGGCAGTGGTTCGACTCTCGCTAGTCATTGCCTGGCACTTGTGTGGTGCGAATGTTACTTGCCACTTATCAGCCCAGGCCTGAATGTCGTCCAGGTCCTGCTGCATTTGGGCATGAACTGCTTCATTATCTGAGGAGTTGTGAATGGTACTGAACACTGTGCAGTCACCAGCGAGCATTCCCACTTCTGACCTTATAGTGGAGGGAAGGTCATTGATGAACCAGCTGAAGATGGTTGAGCCTTAGACACTGTCCTGAGGAACCCATACAGCGATATCCTGGGCCTGTGATGATTGACCTCCAACAACCACAACCATCTTCCTCTGTGCTAGGTATAACTCCAGCCAGTGTAGAGATTTCCCCCTGATTCTTATTGACTTAATTTTTACTAGGGCTCCTTGATGCCACACTTGGTCAAGGGCTGCCTTGATGTCAAGGGCAGTCACTTTCATCTCACCTCTGGAATTCAGCACTTTTGTCCATGTTTGGACCAAGGCTGTAATAAGGTCTGGAGCCAAATGGTCCCGGCGGAACCCAAATTGGGCATCGGTGAGCAGGTTATTGGTGAATAAGTGCTGCTTGATAGCACTGTCGATGACATCTTCCATCACTTTGCTGATGATTGAGAGTAGACTGATGGGGCCGTAATTGGCTGGATTGGATTTGTCCTGCTTTTTGTACCTAGGCATTTTTCACAGTGTCGGATAGAGGCCAATGTTGTAGCTGTACTGGAACAGCTTGGTTAGAGGCAGGACTAGTTCTGGAGCTCAAACTTTCAGTTGTCAGGGTCCATAGCCTTTGCTGTATCCAGTGCATTCAGCCGTTTCTTGATATCATGTGGAGTGAATTGAATTGGCTGAAGACTGGCTTCTGTGATGGTGGGGACCTCAGGAGGAGGCCGATATGGATCATCCACTCGACACGTCTGGCTGAAGATGGTTGCAAACGCTTCAGCCTTGTCTTTTGCACTCACATGCTAGGCTCCGCCAATATTGAGGATGGGGATATTCAATGAGCCTCCTCCTCCCGTTAGTTGTTTCATGGTCCATCACCATTCTCAACTGGATGTGCCAGGACTGCAGAGCTTTGATCTGATCCGTTGATTGTGGGATCGCTTAGTCTTGTCTATGGCATGCTGCTTCCGCTTTTTAGCATGCATGTAGTCCTGTGTTGCAGTTTCCCCAGGTTGGCATCTCATTTTTAAATACGCCTGGTGCTGCTCCTGGCATGCTCTTCTACACTCCTCATCGAACCAGGGTTAGTCCCCTGGCTTGATGGTAATGGTAGAGTGAGGGGTATGCCGGGCCATGAGGTTACGGATTGTGGTGGAATATAATTCTACTGCTGCTGATGGTCCACAGTGCCTCATGGATGCCCAGTTTTGAGCAGCTAGATCTGTTGTGAATCTATCCCATTTAGCACGCAGTCTACAAGCGGAGTTTTGTCAGCAGTTCTGAATGTAGGCATGCGCTCAAGTCTTGTAGTTTTCTCTCTTTCCTAACTTAACACAAAAAGCTTATTTATCGAACTGGAAAGTGGCCTTGCTTTATTTAGTAGTCTCTGTTCAAGGCACTGTTCTTCAGCCAATTCTTTTCCGCACAAGTTTATATTTCTCTACACATTCGTATGTCAACATCCTTTTCCAATGTATATCACTATCCTTTTGCATAAGTTGGAATACTATATAGTGGGATGTTTATAGTATGGCGGTACGATAAATATCCCAAGGCCTTACTTCAGTCTTGAACACTGGCTGTTGCTAGGGTGATCTGTAATTCTCTCTCTCCCTCTTCAATGATGCCAATCACTTTTTGAATGAGCTAAACATGAACACTTTCAGAAGCCAAATTAGCTGAGTTCCATATACCAACAGGGCCGCACCAAGTCCAGCCTTGCTTCTCCCTCCCAGCGCTGTCATTGCCTGTGGAAATCCCACCAGGCACCAACTTCATGCCGGAGATTGTTCCCTGATGTTAATGAGGCCCGAGGCTCAATATTGGTCAGGGAAAACAAATTTCTAGGCCAAAAGTGAAATACTGCGGATGCTGGAACCTGAAATACAAACAGAAAATGCTGGAAATCTCAGCGGGTCAGGCAGCATCTGTGGAGAGAAAAACAGAGTTAACGGGAGCGCTGGGTAGGATGAGGTCAACTGTTGATTGATATTCAGCTCTTTGTCCTTTTTTTTGAAGCGGCCAGGAAGTCGGTCATAATGGGGGCGGAAGTGCGGCAGTAAGTGCTGTTGAGGGGCAGAAGTGGAGGCGGGACGGATTCTCCGCCACTGCCACTTAGCAGCGGAGCGGTGGTGATGTCATTGCGCGTCTGCGGCACCACGTTCTCGCCTTAACTTAAAGAGGAGAGAAGCAGCAATTATTTAGGATCGGCCACTGGGCCACCAGGGAAGGTTTCGGCCGGGCCAGCGGCCTGACACCCAAGAGGGGGTGCCAGGTTGCCTGTTGGTGGGCCGGCCGAATCTGAGAGTATAATAGTCCAACCGACTAGTTGGCCGGCAAAAAAAATAAAATATCGGCTACGGCAGTGGGCCCTCGCCTTTAATGGCCGCCATGCAAACATGGCTCACAGACAGAATGCAAGGTGCACCAACAGAAAAAGCTGTCGGGGGCACCGCTCGGCGGGCATTAGATTTTTGGGCCTGAATTTTGCTGGAGGTGGGGGATCCCGGCAGTGCGCGCAATGATGACGCACTTAAAGCCGCCAGAAAACCCCCCATGCTGAATTTTTCTGGCAGCACCCATTCGACCACAAATAGGCAGCCATTCGATTCTGCCGCCTGGCCGCTACATTCTGGTAGTAACGGGCCTTATTGGGAAGCTGAATTTCGGCCCCAACGTTCCAGGTCGGTGACCCTTCGTCAGAACTGCCGAATGTTCGAAAAGAATAGATTCTTAAGGGAGAGGGGAAGAAAGAACAAAAGGGAAGGTTTATGATAGGCTGGAAGGCAGGAGAGATTAGAGAGACAAAAGGGATGATGGGCCGAATTGAAATGGTAATGGCAGAAGTTAGAAAAAGGTTAGTCTAGATAGGGTGTGAAATGCGGAATAATGACCAGATGCCATTGGAGACAAAGAGAAAAAAAACATAAGATCAGGTGGGGGGGGGGGGGGGGAAGGGAGCCAAAAATTTCTAGACCATGGTTTCTATGGCAATAGCCACCATTTTGAAGAGAATTTTGCAGAATTACACAAGTCTGCGTTAATTCTATTAAGCACATAACCACAAATTTTAAATTGTTATCCTTTTGGTATGCAACTCTGCAAGGGGAAAATACAAGAATACCTTCTGGATAATAGGGTATCAGATCCATCTTCCAGATCCAATGAAACATCGTTGAAAGACCAGAAATCTCAAAACCCCAGCATTGGCAGTAAATAAGTACAGCCATGCTGTCCTTAGTATCCAAGTCATTGTACTCTGCTGATTATTCGAGTTAAGCTACAATTACACAATTATTTGTTTCTCAATTCTATCCATTTTTTAGAGAGTTGTTTCTATTTTTATTTCAAAGAATGTTTCTAAAATTATTTTTTTCTACAGAAAGAGGATCTACAGATTTATGAAAAGTATTGTCAAAACAAGCCACGTTCAGAAGCTATTTGGAGACAGTGTGGAGACTGCCAATTCTTTCAGGTACTAATTCTGTGTTATTCTTATGATTTTCTATCGCAAAAATATATAGAATAATAATCAGATGGTTCTCTGCAATGCATAGCACACAGAAATGTACAATAGGCAGTAACAACACCATTCTGCTGGCTCCGCAATGCTGTCCACTGTTTCCACACCCTGTCTCTGTATGAGTTTGCTGCCTCTCCCTAGGTCTATAACATCCTCCAGTTCTACAACACCCCTTGAACTCTCCATTCCTTTGGTCTCTTGTGCTTTCCCCATTGCCTTCGCCATTGGCAGTCATGTCAAGCTCTGGAATTCCATTTCTAAAACCCTCTGCTTCTCCTTCCCCTCTCCTCATTAAGGCCTCCTGAAAACTCATCTCTTTGATCGCCTCATCTAATATCTCACCCCTTGGTCCCAAGTGTCAGCTGTGGCTCAGTGGGTAGCACACTTGTCTCTGAGTCAGAAGGTTTTGGGTTCAAGTCCCACTCCAGGAACTTGAGCACTAAAATCTAGGCTGACACTCCAGTGCAGTGCTGAGGGAGAGCTGCACTGTTGGAGGTGCAATCTTTTGGATGAGACATTAAACCGAGGCCCCGTCTGCTCCCTCAGGTGGCCGTAAAAGATCCCATGACACTATTTTGAAGAAGTGCAGGGGAGTTATCTCCAGTGTCCTGGCCAATACTTATCCCTCAATCAACATAACAAAAACAGATTATCTGGTCATTATCACATTGCTGCTTGCTTGTGCGCAAATTGGCTGCTGCGTTTCCTACATTACAACAGTGACTACACTCCAAAAGTACTTCATTGGCTGTAAAGCGCTTTGAGACGCTATATAAATCTAAGTATTTCTTTCTTTGGCTCGGCATCCAATTTTGTCTGATTACATCTCTGAAGTGCCTTAAAGATTTTCTACTTTAAAGGTAACTTATTGTTGTTGTTCCCTATACAGAGCTATTGTTTTTTTTGTATTGTTGTTGTAACTAGAAAAGTAGACAACTGGGTCCTCCTTAACCCAACTTCCTCATTCCCTTCGGAATCACCTCAAGCACTAAGTGCGAGAAGCTCATCATAGTTGCCAAGCGCTCAGATAGCTTGCTTTTTAAACCCCTATCCTCTCTAAATGCATATTGATTCTTTAAATTGTGTTTCTGGTTCCCACTGAGTACCACTCCATATAGTTGGTTGCTTGCCATTTATGTGCATGTGAAGCAGGATTAGCTGGATCAGTATTTAATACAACAGGACTTCCTTAATGGTTACTAAGCTATAAAGCCTTATTTTTTTGTGTTTTTTTTCCAGGAGTGCCAACGTAAACTGGATCATAAACTTTCCCTGGATGCCTACCTCTTGAAACCTGTCCAAAGGATTACAAAGTATCAACTTCTCCTAAAGGTAATCAGGATTCTTGGCAAAGATCTGCCATTAGAGTGGCTGAAGATTTACAGAGGCAAAAGAAGTGCACTAAATTTTGGATAATTTTAGTACTACAGGCACCATGCCTATAATTTAGATAGAAACATGTACAATTTTTGCATCAATGATATAACATACAAAATTAGTGTAACAATTTCTGGTATGAAAATATCTTAACTAGCGATGTCTCACTGCATTGTTTGGAGATTAAAAGGTTTCATGTACAGGATTGAAGCACTCTTTTCCATACTTGTCTGTGAATTTCCCCCAACCAGGTTACCAAAAAAACTATTTTGAATTTGAAGAAGAGGCAGTTAAATCGAGTTACATTGAGTCTACAGCAAAGAAACAGGCCATTTGGCCCAACGGGTCCATGCCGGTGTTTATGCGCTACAGGAGCTTCCTCCCATCCCTCTTCATCTAACCCTATCAGCATAGCCTGCTATTCCTTTCTCCCTAGCTTCCCCTTTAAATATGTTTATGTTTGCCTCACTACGGTAGTGCATTCCGCATTCTTACCACTCTTTGGGTAAAGAAGTGTCTCCTGAATTTTGGACTCATTAGTGACTATCTTATATTTATAACTTCTCGTCTTGGACTCCTCCACAAGTAGAAACATTTTCGCTACGTCTACCCTATCCAACCTTTTCATTATCTTGAAAGTCCGCTATCAGGTCTCCCTTCACTGCGGTACGAGCTGAAAAAGAGTCAGCTGCTGCAGGAGAAGTGGGACAGGAGATTAGCGGCAGCATTCCAAAGGGAAAACAGGGAGGGTGTGCAGAGGTGAGAAGAGGGAATCTGCATAATGGAGACGATGAGTTCACTGCGATTTTATAGGGGAGAAGTGTATAATGGTTTAAACTTAGCGACTATCCACCCATTTGATGAAATCTCGGGGAAAAGTTGGCCAAATCTGACTTTGTTTGACATCCCCCCCTCCCGCGCCCCCCCATCTGTCGCCCTTAGCTCCACCCCTAGTTATGAGAATGATCAATTAAATAAATAGCCTTATTACATGACGTGCCTGTTTGAAAGTGAAATGGATTGACCTATGACTTAGTTACATAAGTAAGATAATTTCAATTACTTGTGTTGATATTTTGATAGGGTTTGCAAACTACTTCAAACAATCATAATACTTATGTAAATAAGGCCTGAAATGAAAAGCCATCCTAATTCTGAAGATCTCAAATGATATTATTTAAGACGTTTGCTAAGTTCTTTTAGAATTGTAAGAGCAATCCTGAAGCATACAAAATAACTACATTTATTGTCCAGACATAAATCCCACAAAATTAACAAAATAAGTACATTTTATGAAAGATAAAAGGAATGTTATGAAACCTTATTCTAAACTGAACTACTGGCATCATTTCAAAGACAGACTAAAAAAGAAAGGTTTCATTAGGTAAAGTTTGAATAAAGATGTGACTTTCGGCAGCTTTTCCCTATGAGTGGTTATCCTGGGGGGTGAGGGGAGGGGAGAGAGACTTAACTGGGTCCTAAAACTCCTCAGGAATTCAGGTAACAATGTTAGTACCACCACTGTGATCATGGCACGCAGAACCTCAACCTTACAACTGCCTCCCTGGAGTATTTCCCTCTTTTTATTGCCTGCTCCAATTCCCTTAGCTCTTCAATTCCTTGTTTCTTTTTGAGAAGAAATGTATGCTTCAAAGTGGCTCGGAGCAGGTAAAATGGTACACCTGTTGGGCCCAAGTTTCCACATGATTTGCACCTGATTTTTAGGAGCAACTGGTGGAGAATGGATTATCTTAGAAATCACAATTCTCCACATTTTTTATTCTGCAGTTCTAGTCAGGTAGAACAGTTCTACTTTGGAACAGAATTTTTTTCTTCAAAAAGGGGCGTGTCCGGCCACTGACGCCTGATTTGAAAGTTTCCACAGTGAAAACGTACTCCAAACTAAAGTAGAATGCAGCAAGTGAAGATTTTTGTAGAACTGAAAAAACCTGTTCTACACATTAAAAAATCATGCGCAGGTTACAAATTAGGCGGTCAGACGAGGTGGGGGGGTGGGGAAGGGAAGTCATTAAATTCTATAATAAATCCTTATTTATACTTATACAAATATTATACAAATAAATCCAACCTGAATAAACATTTATAAGCAAAGAAAAGATTAAATAAACCATTTTCCTACCTGTGTGAAAGTGCTTCAGGCAGGCCTTTCGGGACCGAAGGCTGAACGGGCCGGCCCGAGACTTCGGGCAGGGCCCGTCCCCAGCACCAGATTTACAGGTAGGTGGCGTTGGGTTGGGTCGGGTCGAGGAGGTTCGGTTCGGGTCGGGGGGGGGGAGAGAGAGAGAGGGAGAGAGTGGGGGGGGAGAGAGAGGGAGGGAGGAGGGCGAGGGAGGGAGAGGAGGGAGGAGGAGGGGGGGCGGAGGGAGAGAGAGAGAGGGGGGGCGGAGAGAGAGAGGGGGGGCGGAGGGAGAGAGAGAGAGGGAGGGGGGGAGGAGGAGGGAGAGAGAGAGGGGGAGGGAGAGAGAGAGAGAGAGAGAGGGAGGGGGGGAGGTCAGGTCGGATCCAGTCCGGGAGCGGGAGTCGGGTCGGGTCCAGTGGGGGGGGGGGGGTCGGGTCGGGGGGCGGGAGCGCGGGTCGGGTCGGGTCGGGTCCAGTCGGGGAGTCGGGGAGCGGGAACAGGAGCGCAGGTAGGGTCGGGTCGGGTCCAGTCGGGGGGGCGGGGAGCGGGAACAGGAGCGCGGGTCGGGTCGGGTCAGTCGGGAGGGGGGCGCGGGTGCCGGGTCTGGTCCGGAGATGGGGGGGCGGGGAGCGGGTGTCGGGTCTGGTCTGGTCCGGAGGCAGGGGGGAGGGAACGGGTGTCGGGTCTGGTCCGGAGGCTGGGGGGGGGGGAGCGGGTGTCGGGTCTAATCTGGTCCAGAGGCAGGGGGGAGGGAACGGGTGTCGGGTCTGGTCCGGAGGCTGGGGGGGGGGGGAGCGGGTGTCGGGTCTAATCTGGTCCAGAGGCAGGGGGGAGGGAACGGGTGTCGGGTCTGGTCTGGTCCGGAGGCAGGGGGGAGGGAACGGGTGTCGGGTCTGGTCCGGAGGCTGGGGGGGGGGGGAGCGGGTGTCGGGTCTAATCTGGTCCAGAGGCAGGGGGGAGGGAACGGGTGTCGGGTCTGGTCCGGAGGCAGTGGGGGGAGCGGGTGTCGGGTCTGGTCTGGTCCGGAGGCAGGGGGGAGGGAACGGGTGTCGGGTCTGGTCCGGAGGCTGGGGGGGGGGGAGCGGGTGTCGGGTCTGGTCGGGGTGGGGGGGGGGGCAGAGCAGGAGCTGGCCGTGGGAGGAGCCTTATTCACGCAGCCCCAGTGAGGCCATTCAGCCAGGGCTAGGGGCTGCGTGCTTCGGGCCCCTCCCACACAGTTCGGCGCCTGGAGCTACTGCACTTGCGTGCCCACTGTAGCGCGCATGTGCAGAGGTCCCGGCACTGTTTTCAGCGCCCCCACAGCTCGTGCTGCGCTGCGCCGAGGGCCAGAGGACCTGCAACTAGGTAGAGAATACCAAGGATTTTTTTAGGTGCACTTTGTGGCGCGAAAAACGGGCGTCCAGGTCAGGACTGCGCCGTTCTAGGCGCGTGTGGAAACTTGGGCCCGTTACCACTAATAATAGCTTACTGCTAAAGAAGCAGAATAGGGTAATCAGTGATAAGCCAGGGGCAGCCATTGGTTTTCAGACCGTTGTTCTCAGTGGGTCAAAACTCTCGTCTTTGTGTTTAAATGAATGCAACCAAGAAATGTCCCTTGTTGCAAATATATCTCAACTCAAAAAATGAACACTTAACAAAAATCCTAGACATACATGAAGGATGCTTGCACATATAGGGAAAGCAATAGATAATGTAGAGAAAAACTAAACAATGGGAATGCACTGAAAGAGGCAGAGAAAAACTCAGAGCGGCAGAGAACAATTCAGCACAACTATAAATTGAGGCTCAAAGCTTCTGATTTAGGAGTAGGCTTTATGGAGAATTCATTTTCCAGGGATTTAGAACAGTGTATGAGAAACAATAGGGAATTCATTTAGAATTGGTTAATTTTTATGTGTTAAATGTTACTTTTGCCTATAAATTTCTTAGGGCTAGATTTTCCACATTTTTTGTATGCTTGATGCCCATTTTACCGCTGAAATGACGTATAACGCTCATATATCGCTCATATATTACTGGAATTCTTTGAGGATATAACGAGCATGGTGGATAGAGGTGTACCGATGGATGTGGTGTATTTAAATTTCCAAAAGGCATTCGATAAGGTGCCACACAAAAGGTTACTGCAGAAGATAAAGGTACGCGGAGTCAGAGGAAATGTATTAGCATGGATAGAGAATTGGCTGGCTAACAGAAAGCAGAGAGTCGGGATAAATGGGTCCTTTTCGGGTTGGAAATCGGTGGTTAGTGGTGTGCCACAGGGATCGGTGCTGAGACCATAACTGTTTACAATATACATAGATGACCTGGAAGAGGGGACCGAGTGTAGTGTAACAAAATTTGCAGATGACACAAAGATTAGTGGGAAAGCGGGTTGTGTAGAGGACACAGAGAGGCTGCAAAGAGATTTAGATAGGTTAAGCGAATGGGCTAAGGTTTGGCAGATGGAATACAATGTCGGAAAATGTGAGGTCATCCACCTTGGGAAAAAAAACAGTAAAAGGGAATATTATTTGAATGGGGAGAAATTACAACATGCTGCAGTGCAGAGGGACCTGGGGGTCCTTGTGCATGAATCCCAAAAATTTAGTTTGCAGGTGCAGCAGGTAATCAGGAAGGCGAATGGAATGTTGGCCTTCATTGCGAGAAGGATGGAGTACAAAAACAGGGAGGTCCTGCTGCAACTGTACAGGGTATTAGTGAGGCCGCACCTGGAGTACTGCGTGCAGTTTTGGTCACCTTACTTAAGGAAGGATATACTGGCTTTGGAGTGGGTACAGAGATGATTCACTAGGCTGATTCCCAAGATGAGGGGGTTACCTTATGATGATAGATTGAGTAGACTGGGTCTTTGCTCGTTGGAGTTCAGAAGATGAGGGGTAATCTTATAGAAACATTTAAAATAATGAAAGGGACAGACAAGATAGAGGCAGAGAGGTTGTTTCCACTGGTTGGGGAGACTAGAACTAGGGGGCACAGCCTCAAAATACAGGGGAGCCAATTTAAAACCGAGTTGAGAAGGAATTTCTTCTCCCAGAGGGTTGTGAATCTGTGGAATTCTCTGCCCAAGGAAGCAGTTGAGGTTAGCTCATTGAATGTATTCAAATCACAGATAGATAGATTTTGAACCAATAAGGGAATTAAGGGTTATGGGGAGCGGGCGGGTAAGTGGAGCTGAGTCCACGGCCAAATCAGCCATGATTTTGTTGAATGGCGGAGCAGGCTCGAGGGGCTAGATGTCCTACTCCTGTTCCTAATTCTTATGTTCTTATTTTCTTATGTTGTTATTTAGCCACAAAATGGAAACTGACGTGCATTTTTCGGACACTTATCACCGAGCGTTACTTTCCCCATGTGCGTAACGCCGGGAAAAAATAATACTGCCCTCCCACTTTTTTGCGGCGGAATCAACAGAATGGGCGAAATCAACGCCCATAATATTTCCCAGTGTTAGTTTCCGCACGGAATTAATGCCAAGATTCAATAATACCGACCGCCCACTTTTTTTTGTCGTAAAGATCACATTTGCCGAAACTAACGCCCAGGAGATCGCCTAGCGTCACTTTCACCACCTCGCACACACATCGCCCACAATATCACTCGCCCAAAACACCGCTCAGAAAATGTGGAACTGTTCTGAACGAATCACAGCGGTGTGGGCGACATTTTTTAAGTTGCAGGTTGCTTCATTCAAAAGGCTGCTTCAACTTTGGGGGAGTTTGGATTGACTCTGGAGTTCTCTTCTCAGGTGAAGTGACCATCTCAACAAAGATATTTTCAGACTCTGGACAATTGGGGGTTTACTGGAGATGTATTTTAGTGCGGAAATTATTGTTTCTGATCAATCGCTATTATACTTTCATTTCTCAGCCTGCATCGATTAATACGCAGATGCTGCAGAGTACAAATGGCTCAATGTGTGATGCACATCATTATGTGCCCAATTTAAGATGCACAAGAATGAGGAAGAGGTCCAGACCATACACATCCCGCACGTACAGGGAAAAGAGGTCTTACCTCGACATGTCCGAGCACACCTGCCTTCAGAGACTGTGCTTCCACAAGGTAGTGATCAATGAAAAATGTGAGCTCATCAGGCCAAATATGCAGCCTGCCATCAGGGCATCAGTGTCGGTCGAGGTCAAGGTCACCGTGGCACTGTCTTTCTACCCGTCCGGTTCCTTTCGGGCCTCCGCGGTCGAGATTTCCCCTCTGTCTCACCATGCCACCCATCGCTGCATTAGACAGGTCATGGAGGCCCTGTACGTGAGAAGGATGGACTTTATCAGCTTCCCCATGACCAGGGAGGCTCAGACTGACAGGGCTGGAGCATTCTACCACATTGCTAAGTTCCCCAGGGTGCAGGGAGCAATATAGTGCACTCACATCACCATGCGGGCAACTTCTCAGGACCCAAAGCTTTTTCGTAACAGAAAAGGATTTCACTCCCTGAAGGTTAGACTAGTTGTCGACCGCAACCAGATCATAATAGCAGTGACTGCCAAATGTCCGGCCAGCTTCGATGAGGCTCACATGCTGTGTGAGAGCGCTGTCTCAGACATGTTTAAGAGTCAGCCACAAGGACAATACTGGATGCTTAGTGATAACCGATATGGCCTAGCCACCTGGCTGATGACCCCCCTGCGTGACACCCACACCAAGGCCGAGAAGCAATACAACTAGAGCCACAGAAACACATGCAGTGTGGTACAGAAAACAATAACTGTGCTTTAGCAGCGCTTCAGATGCCTGGACCATTCAGGAGGGGAGCTACAATACAACCTTGAGCAAGTAGCTAAATTCGTGGTCATGTGCGCCATGCTGCACAACCTGGCTATCAGGAGGGGACAAGAATTGCCAGAAGGGACTGATGCTCCAGCTCAGGAGAAAGAGGGACGATGAGGGGCTGGATGCTGGCCTAGGGCCAGACAATCAGGCTGGCTATGCAACCATGCCCACGACCCCCTCTGGACCACAGGAAAGGGCCTGTTATGGCTACATAGTTGCAAGACTCTTGCATGAGGAGCTGATATCTGAACGATTTGCCTAAAAGAACGTTGCTGTGAGTGACAACACTGACACTCTGCTGTGTGTGTGCAGCTCAGACATCAATGGTGGCCATCACCTTGGTGCCAGTTAAAGTTTATGTTGATTGAAGTTAAGTATTATTTAACCCTTTCATGTTAAGGAATCACCAGTGTGTAACAGTCCAGCTATCTGAGACAATGCGCAATAAGGTTATGTTAATAAAAAAAACTTTCATACCAACATTGGTCTGAAATCATAAGTATCACGGGCAAAAGCACCCCACTCCCGCCCACACCCCACTTATTCCACCATTGACATCAATCAAATGGTCAAGATGTCCAGCAACATGGAATACAAATGCAAAGCAGGAGGGTGGTCCCCTCCCCCACATACATTACAACAATTTGCATACACCCAGATGGAGATATGACACAGCCATCACCTGCGGACATGCACCTCACTTTCCTTCCCCCCCCCCTTCTTCTCCCCACCTCTACCCCTTCCCCTCCTCGCTCCATGCCATCTGGCCGAAAAGCTCCTCAGGCGGTGCCTCACTGGGGGGTGAAGGCAGAAGCAGTAGTTGCATGGGTACGGGAGCGGGGGTGCCAAGGGGGGAACATTCTGTGATCCAGAAGCAGGATCTTGGTCCTGCCTCTCATCTGTCGTTCGCAGTGGTGGAACAGAACCTAGGGGGTGGAGTGCCGCGCTCCGGGACCACTGGGAGGCCTGTGCCAGCAGTGTTCCTGGCTATAGCATCCAGGGCCATCGCCATCCGTGGAACGTACTCCGTCATGGTGGCCAGCTGTTGGGATATACCGCCCAATGCTTCAAGGAGCTGGTCACCAATGTCTACAGTCCTGGACAACTGTACCATCTCTCCGCTCTCATGTGGTGCTCGTGGACCAGACCTGCTGCGTCCACGAAACCTCCGCGGGGTCGGCGCAGTCATAGGGACAAATGCGGTGCCCTGTGGCAAGGTACTTGGGGCCGGTACCTCCAGAGTGGAGGCGGGAATGACCGGAGGAGCACTAGATGGCCTTGGGATGGAATGGCTTCTGGAGCATGGCAATGCAGGTTCCTCAAAGTCTGCGCTCTCATCCGTAGAGAACAGACCCAGCAGATTGACGGGCGAGAATCGGAGCTCCTCAGCACCAGGTGTAGGATCGTCCGGCGAGTCCGGCCCTGCGCCCCCACCTTCTGGCCTCTGTGGTCTTGCCTGGGCCCGCGCTGCTGGCTAAGCTGCAAAACACAAATGAGAGGAGAAGGGGGTGCTAGGGTCACAAGGTGATTCCAGCGCTACACACAACATATGCACGACAAAAGCATCACTGCTATCAAGATAATCACAGACATCACATTTCATAACCATCAACACATGGTGCATTGCAATGATTTTTATTCGGCCAGCATTATTTCTAGGACAATTTTAGAAATCATCGATCATATATGATTGTTCAGATATGAGTGGGTGTGGCATCTATTGATTTCACATCACGCAATGGTGTAAACTTGACTCATGTCGCTTCATTTTAGGGTCTGCAGATGCTTGCGTGGCTGTCCGGTGGTGCTTCACCATGAGTGTGAGCACCCGCTCCTCCATCTCAGTGATGTCGCTGGGAACTGGTGGCCCCCCACCTGTTCGCCTCTGCACAGACCTCATTGTCGATAGCTTCTTCTGTAAAAGGTGACAGGATGACATTCCATGAGATCATTGCATGATATCATTGCTAGGTACTGTTACAGAGACTGATAACACATAACCGACAGAAGTAATCATGCTTATTATGATCATTATCATTCTTTACCTAAAGATGTCCACCGTGACCGCAGGCTTTGACTACAACATTCCCACTAAAAGTGAAAGACCTCACACCTGCTGATAGTCACTCATGACTGTTACAAATCAAATTATATAAATACATAAGTACATGTAAATAAATGTAATACTTACTCTTGCGGATCCCACAAGGTCGTTCCATCGTTTGCGGCATTGGTTGCCCTCACGCACCTCGTTGGTTGCCAATGAGACCACCTCTACTATCTCGGCCCATATCTTCTGGTAGGCCTTTGGCGTGGGCTTCCCACGCCCTCCCTGGGTCAAATCACCCCAGCGTGTCTCGACCTCCTGCAGGAGGGAGGCATTTGCCTCGTCCGAGAACCTCCTTTTTTTTGCACCTTCCATGTGCTCCTCTCCTAGCTCACTGCTCTCGCCAGAATCAGTTTCCACAGCGTGCTGTGACGCCTCCTCCTCTCCCTCCATTGTAGGCCAAATTCGGGTAAATGTTTGGCTGGTAACAGCTAATTTTTGTTTCCCTATTTGTTTTAAAGCTTTAAACTCTCCCTCCTCCCAAAGCAGCCACACCACACCCAGCCACGCCTTCAGTCCCTTTCAGCTCCCTCTCTCTCTGTCTCCTTTTCTGCGCATGTCATGATGACCCTTGACCTCCTGAATCACAGGAATCGAGCATTGCCATGCTGTTGCTAAGGACGGCGACACTTTACGGCAGAAGGTCAGAGAGATTTAACGCTACCGCCCATTCCATATCGCTCGCGGTAACGCCCAATTTCAAAAATGGAGACTAGGGACGTTGAGAATGGGCGACAAGCCGGTGATCTGAAAACCCATTTTTACTGCCCACACTGGAAATAACGCCCATTTTTGGGCGATCTGCACAAAAGTGTAAAATCTAGCCCTTAGTATTAATATCCGCAGAGAGTTGTTGATGCCAGTTCATTGGATATATTCAAGAGGGAGTTAGATATGACCATTATGGCTGAAGGGATCAAAGGGTATGGAGAGAAAGTAGGAAAGGAGTACTGAGGTGAATGATCAGCCATGATCTTATTGAATGGTGGTGCAGGCTCGAAGGGCCGAATGGCCTACTCTTGCACCTATTTACTATGTTTCTATGTTTCTATCATTGCTATTTTTGAAAATTGAGAAATTTGCATATGAGCAGGAAATTTGTTTGTGAGATAATAATTTTTACATAAGTATGACATAGGATGTGTGAAATGACCCAATATAATTTGTACTGTTTATTTATATATATGGATAGCTAAATATATTTTTATGAAATTACATAGAATTGAATGGAATATACAGCACAGAAACCAGCCCAACTAGTCTGTGCTGGTCTTTGTACTCCACGTGAACATCCTTCCACTCCATCTGCATCATCTCAGCCTTTCAGCATATCTTTCTATTCTTCTTTCATCTATTCAGCTAGTTTCCTTTTGAAAGCATCTAAGCAATTTGCTCCAAGCACTTCCTGTGGTTACCAGTTTCTCATTCTAACCACTCCCTGAGTAAAGAAAATTCATCTTATTTCCCTATTGGATCTATTAGTAATGATCTTGTATTTAGGTTGCCTATTTCCAACTACCTGTTCTCCTTATCACTGTTGACATTGGGAAATTTGGAGATGGGTCAGTAGTTCTCAAATCTACTCTTGAGTAGCTTAGTTTGCCCTTTTGGTATTAAGACAGTGGACCCAAATTTCCCCATTAGTTGCACCGTTTTTTTGGTATAACTTGATTTTTCTGGTGTATCTTTTTAGTTGCAAATATGGCCATTTCATTTGCACCAGAGTTAGTTAGATTTTTTGTTAGGTAAGTTTTTTTTTTCAAAAGAGGGCTTTCCCAGCCACTTACATCATTTATGCCAATTTGGCCAGAAAAAAGTTGTACTCAACTAACTTAGGGCAGTGTATGTGTCCACTTTTGTCCACACAGAGACCTTACTTACAGTTAAGGAATCGGCACAAGTAACTAAATTTAAAGCACCACCAAGCACCAAGCAAAGCACAAAAAGTAATAAGCAATTAATTAGAAAATAAAATAGATGGAACCATGCCCCTAAAGCACCAAGACCAAAGTAATAAGCAATCAATAAATAAAAAATTAAAAAATGGAAGGAACCCTGTACCTAAAGCACCAAAATCAATCAGTAAATAATAAATAAAAAATAGAAGTCCTACCTTGGGGAACGCAGCGGGCCACTGATGAGGGAGCCCATTCGGCCAGGGCTAGGGACGGTGTGCTTCGGCCCCTCCCACACAGCCTGCAGTGCGTGTTTGCCGAAACAGCCTGCCAGGAGCTACTGCACATGCACGCAGACTCTAGCGCACATGTGCAGAGGTCTCGGCACTGTTTTCAGCGCCGGGACCTAGCTCCGCCCCCCTCTCTTTCTTCTGCGCCATGCCAGCTCCACAGATGGCCCGAGAATCGGCCATCATCGCACGGATTTTTTTTGATGTAAAATGTCGGCGGGGGGCTCGGAGATGCGCCGATAAAACCAGAGGGCCAAATTTGGGCCCAGTATTACCATCAACAGCAATAACAACGTCCTTCTATCTGGTGTTAATTACCAGCACTGAAAGAGCTCAAAAATGGGAGGCACACTTACTGTTGAGAGAAACGGCAAGCCTTATTTCAGTTCGCTAAGTATCAATTTAACATTTCAAGAGTAATACTGACTGACTGCAAGATAAATATTTGTCCTAGAAATACCATGGTTCATTTTTATAATAGATTTAGCAAATCTGTATTTTTAGGTTTCTGTCACTGAACCTTGAAGATAATAATTTACCACAAGAAACATTCAGGTCCCATCAGCTAAGGTAGGAACCTCGTAGAACACATCAGTCTTTCAGTTGCTTTCAGAATTAGAGAGGGAGGAACTTAATACAATCACTATCACGAAAGAAGTAGTACCCGATAAAATAATGTGACTAAAGGCGAACAAGTCCCCTGGACCTGGTGGCTTGCATCCTAGGGTCTTAAAAGAAGTAGCTGCAGAGATGGTGGATGCATTGGTTGTAATCTATCAAAATTCCCTGGATTTTGGGAGGTCCCAGCGGATTGGAAAACAGCAAATGTAACGCCCCTGTTTAAAAAAGGAGGCAGACAGAAAGCAGGAAACTATAGACCAGTTAGCCTAACATATGCCGTTGGGAAAATGCTGGAGTCCATTATTAAGGAAGCAGTAGCGGGACATTTGGAAAAGTATGATTCAATCAAGCAGAGTCAGCATGGTTTTATGAAAGGGAAATTATGTTTGACAAATTGGCTGGAGTTCTTTGAGGATGTAACGGGCAGGGTGGATAGGGGGAACCAGTGGATGTGGTGTATTCGATAAGGTGCCACATAAAAGGTTACTGCACAAGATAAAAGTTCACGGGGTTGGGGGTAATATATTATCATGGATAGAGGATTGGCTAACTAACAGAAACCATAGAGTCGGGATAAATGGCTCATTTTTCCAGTTGGCAAACAGTAACTAGTGGGGTGCCGCAGGGATTGGTGCTTGGGCCTCAAATATTTACAATATATATATTAATGACTTGGATGAAGGGACCGTGTAATGTAACCAAGTTTGCTGATGATACAAAGATGGGTGGGAAAGCAAATTGTGAGGAGGGCACAAAAAATCTGCAGTGGGATATAGACAGGCTAAGTGAGTGGGCAAAAATTTTGCAGCTGGAGTATAATATGGGAAAATGTGAGGTTATCCACTTTGGCAGAAAAAATAGAAAAGCAAATTATAATTTAAATGGAGAGAAATTGCAAAGTGCTGCAGTATAGAGGGACCTGGGGGATCCTTGTGCATGAAACATAAAAGATTGGTATGCAGGTACAGCAAGTAATCAGGAAGGCAAATGGAATGTCGTCCTTTATTGCAAGGGGGAATAGAGTATAAAAGCAGAGAAGTTCCGTTACAACTGTACAGAGTATTGGTGAGGCCACATCTAGAGTACTGAGTACAGTTTTGGGTTTGAATTTTCACCACCATTCTGCGCGGTATTTTTGACCTACTTTGTTTTTTTTGGAGCAGACCAAAATCTGCAAGTTTCGCCAAAGTTTCTGCACCATCCTAAACTACTTACAGCCGATTTTTTTAGTTCCCGATTTTTTGATGTCACTGGGGGTGCCGGCTGCGTCATTTCTGGCCAGTTTGGCCAAGTAAAATTTTTTCAAAAACGGCGCAGTGCACCGTTCTGAAAAACCTTACCTGCACTTAAGAATATCAGCGCAGAGAAGAGAAAATCAGCACAGAGAAGACGCCATTGTTTTAGCGGAGCTGAAGACATGGCACCGGGGGCAGGAGGCATTTTGGCCCGGGATAGAAGCATCCGGCACCAGGGGCGGGGGCCATCACGGGGTCATGGTTGAGTTTACAAAGCGACAAATCAATTTTTTAAAATTAGGCTCTTGGAATGCTTATATCTGTTATGAAAATAGAAGTTCTTGGGGAGAGAAAAATCAGCAATGATACTACTGGATAAATTCAGCGTCCCTCGTTACCCTGGCAACCTCAGTTTTTCGCACAGACCTTAAGCTCCACCCACAGAGCTAAAGGACAATCTGCGCCGCTCCAAAATGAAAGTTTATTCGGACGAAACTTGGAACTTTTTTTTTGCCGCAATCGGCCACTAAAAAAATCAGCCGTACCTCGACAACTGCGTCAACAATCGGCCATGTGGAAAATTGGCCTCTTGGTCTCCATATTTAAGAAGGATATACTTGCATTGGAGGCTGTTTAGAGAAGGTTCAATAGGTTGATTTTGGAGATGAGGGGGTTGAATTATGAAGATAGGTTGAGTAGGTTGGGCCGATACTCATTGGAGTTCAGAAGAATAAGAGGTGATCTTATCGAAACACAAGATAATGAGGGGGCTTGACAAAGTGAATACAGAGAGGATATTTCCACTCAGAAGGAAAACTAAAACTAGGGGCATAGTCTCAGAATAAGGGGCTTCCCATTTAAAGCTGAGATGAGGAGGAATTTCTTCTCTCAGAGGGTTGTAAATCTATGGAATTCTCTGCCCCAGAGAGCTGTGCGGGCTGGGTCATTGAATATATTTAAGGCGGAGATAGACAGATTTTTGAGCGATAAGGGAATAAAGGGTTATGGGGAGCAGGCAGGGAATTGGAGCTGGATCAAGTGGCATAATGCTCCAGATGCCATTTTCATCTGTGCCTACCTGAGTACTGCCAGTTCCTGAATATACCCACCAGCCATGGTTGGGACAAATTGGGAGGCAGCTAATTCCAGCAATACTTAAACTAATCCTCGGCTATTGTCAGGCAAAGCTGGAGTTTTTGGAGCCATTATTCTGGCAGTCGCTTGTGGGTTTTCCACCTTAATGGATATGAATGCTTATGTAGTTTCTGGTGTAGGTTCTGCACTCATGTTGCCTACTGCTCCATAGTTTTTCTTCTCTCTGTTGCAATGAAAAATACACCTCGCTTTAAGATGCTGCTACAGGCCACTGACAAATGGGCGCAACGCCTGATTTCCCACCCCCACTTTGACCAGCTGCCTATTGCGCTGGCAACTCACCGACTGCATGATAATGAGGGCTCATCATGAAAAGTACATGGATTGCACTCTGAGTCCTCTAGGCAGCCGCTACACACATCCCTCTCACTACTCATCTGTTTACCGCATGCAGGCGAAAATTGCCCCCAATATAATATGAGCAAAATAGATTTACTTTTACATAGACTGCATGACGTACTGTGTTATGACTGTCCATTAAGATTACATGATTGTTTCTACTAGGAGATGCTGAAGTGCAGTAAGAACTCGGAAGGCACCGCAGAACTAGAGGAAGCACTGGAGACAATGATTAGTATAATTAAATCAGTGAATGACTCCATGCATCAGATTGCTATCACTGGGTTTGAGGTAAGAGCACAAAATTATGTCCAACCTATTCTGTTTTTGAACAGTTTGTGTAATCCTATGTATGGTAACATATCACCTATTTAAAACAGAAATGAGGAAGAATTTCTTCTCTCAGAGGGTCGTGAATCTTTGGAATTCTCTATCCCAGAGAGCTGTGGAGGCTGGGTCATTGAATATATTTAAGTTGGAGAGAGAAATATTTTTGAAGGATAAGGGAATCAAGGGTTATGGGGACCAGGCAGGGAAGTGGAGTTGAGGCCAAGGTCAGATCAGCCATGATCTTATTGAATGGTGGATCAGGCTCCTATTTCTTATATTGCTTCTCAGTTGACATTCTACTACTGTTTGATAGCTGATATTTTTACCTCACATAAGGAACAGCAGCTTTTTGTCACAAACTACCAAATATAAATCGACACAACATGTTGAGCGTATAGTCACGTTTTCTTAATTTAAATTTACTATTCAAATGATCTGAAAATTCAGATTTATGAGAACTAAACTCTCAATTGCTGCGTTATTTTCATTGCTTAATTCAAGTTATTGATTCATTTAAAACTTTAGCAGAATAAATTATTTTGAAATGATCAGGAACAGACTGTAAACAATCCAATAATCTGGCCTGGGCTGAGAAAGAAGATTGGCAAATTGGGCAATGAAAGGATAGAAATTATATTTGGTGCTGGTAGACAAACTCATAATGCATATGGCATAGCTCTGTCTGCTATTATCAATTAAGTGTTAACCAACTTATTTTAAAATTGAATCAATTTAAATACCGGACAGACGGATGTCATCATGATCATGTGAATGATGTGTCTGCTATTATGAGGTAATTTCTAGCCTCAGGCTTATGTTATAGCAAGTGTAAATCCCAGAAGTAAAAATTAATTGCAACAATGGTACTAACCTCAATATTAATTATTATCCAGAAATGTATTATATTGTAGCATTTTAGTGGTAATGCTGCAGTAAGTTATCATTGGAATATAGATCCTATTTTTCAGATAATGGGAAAATGGAGTTGAACTCACCCAATTATAAAGCTCCATTGTACCACAGAGGGCTGGCCCAGCCCAGCATTCGACTGGGAGTCCTTTGAATAGCCAGGAAAAGAGCTTGGCCTGCACCATGCTCGGCTGGGTCCAGAAACCCTTGCAAGCAACAGCTCTTAAGGCTATAAGGCCAACTTTAAGGGAAGGTTCTAGTAGGGACAGAAAAGTAAACTCATTTATCACAATGACACATTGGATATGTTTGGGCAACACTACACCCTGCTGAAGAGTCGTACCAAAGGAAGGTGGTCTTTTGTGGGGGCTGAAGACCACTCTCCAGTAAAAGCACAGGTGTAAGCTACATCAGGGGAGGTTGCCAGCTGAGTCCATCCAGGTCCCTTGCACCTGGTTGCTTATGAGACTGAGTTCAAGGAGGTAGAGGGCCACCTCAGTCGCAAGTAGCCACCTCATTGACCAGCCATTGATGAGCATGTAGAAGGGGTGGTAGATTACATTCAAGAGCCCTTAAATCATACTGTTTCACCATAGGGAAGCACAGTGATGCACCACAGCACAAACCACTTGTAGTGAATAAACATTTGGTAGCACTTGTGCATCCAGAGAATATTCTTGCTATTGTCTTGGGTAATGTTCCTTCAGAAAGAAGGATGGGGCTAAATGGGTCTTAAGATGCATCTTTGGCTAATATAGGTAGGATATAGCTGGGGATTATGCAGGTCAGATGATATTGTATGCAGTAGGGTCATGGAAACTTAACTGTAGGTTACACCGAGGAGACTATGGGCCCGAAATTCACCATCTCCGAAGGGATGGCTCCTGCGGAGTTTGGGCGATCGATCGAAAAAATCCCAATACTAGACTCATAAAACAAGCGCTATGCTCACAGCTCCGACAAGGCAAGCGAGTCCCAGGTGGGCAGAGGAAACACTTCAAGGACACCCTCGAGGCCTCCTTGAAAAAGTGCAACATCCCACCAACACCTGGGAATCCCTGGCCCAAGAATGCTCGAAGTGGAGGAGAAGCATCCGGGATGGCGCTGAACACCTAGAGTCTCTTCGCGGGAGCACGTGGAAGCCAAGCGCAAACAGCGGAAGGAGCACACGACAACCCAGGCACCCCACCCAGCCGTCCCTTCAACCACTGTCTGCCCCACCTGTGACAGAGACTGTAGGTCCCGCATTGGTCTCTACAGTCACCTGAGAACTCATTTGAAAGCAAGTCATCCTCGACTCCGAGGGACTATCTAAGAAGAAGAAGAAGGACGCGGATTTTGCGGCCAGCAGCGAAGGAACAGAGCTCGTTGTTCGCTACTTTGAGAGCAGCACATGGAGTTTCCGCGGGCTTTTGAGCACAGACCGACTGTCATCGGGCGTTGAAGCCAGCATGGTGCCCTCTAAAGGCAATCTGTGGCGTCTGCGAGCAGGAAAAAAGAAACATTGAGGCTTTTCAACCATTCAGATTGAAGAATCCTCACTGAGACACGCAGGGGTGAATTTTTCAGGATGGTAAGCAGACACGTTTGCTGGCGGGTCGGGTAGGAACTATTGTGTTCCTAACACAGATGAGGCTGCACAAAGGGAGGTTAAAGTAACAGTGACCTCAGTCTTTATTAAGGCACTCCAGAGTGAGGAACAGGCCTTAGGGGCCGGCTTATATACAGTGTTCCCAAGGGATGCTGGGATCCCTTGGGACTTCAGGGGATGAGCTCCCTGGTGGCGGAACATGGGAGTGCATGCTTTACAGATACACAACATCACTCCCCCATCCAAAGTCAAAGTGAAAACTATTTACAAGGTGAGGCGGTCGGGAGCCTTTCTTTCCCTGGTGGACCGCCTCGGTACAAATGTCTGTTCTGGTGTGTTGGCTGTGCCCTTGCTGGGCTGGCGTGTTGTTGGCCCTGCAGGGCTGCTAGGTGAGCCTGGCCTTGCTGGGCTGTTTGGCGTGATGGGTTCGATTTCCTGGTCCGGCGTGGTGTCGTTGATCCTTTGGGTGCCTGCTGTGGGTTGTTCAGGGCAGTCTGTGAACTGCAGCCTCGTTTGGTCCAGGTGCTTTCTGCAAATTTGTCCATTGTCTAGTTTGACTACAAACACCCTGTTCCCTTCTTTAGCTATCAATGTGCCCGCGATCCACTTGAGATCATGTCCATAGTTTAGCACATACACAGGGTCATTCAGATCAATTTCCCGTGACACAGTGGCGCGACCATCGTTTACATTTTGTTGCTGCCGCCTGCTCTCTACCTGATCATGCAGGTTGGGGTGAACCAGCGAGAGTCTGGTTTTAAGTGTCCTTTTCATGAGTAGCTCAGCCAGGGGCACCCCTGTGAGCGAGTGGGGTCTCGTGCGGTAGCTGAGCAGTACTCGGGACAGGCGGGTTTGGAGTGAGTCTTCTGTGACTCGTTTAAGGCTCTGTTTGATGGTTTGTACTGCTCGCTCTGCCTGCCCATTGGAGGCTGGTTTAAACGGGGCCGAGGTGACATGTTTGACCCCATTGCGGGTCATGAATTCTTTAAATTTGGCACTGGTGAAACATGGCCCGTTGTCACTGACCAGTATGTCAGGCAGGCCGTGGGTGGCAAACATGGCCCTCAGGCTTTCAGCGGTGGCGGTGCTTCCTGACATTATTTCATATTCAATCCATTTTGAAAAAGCATCCACCACCACCAGAAACATTTTACCGAGAAACGGGCCCGCATAGTCGACATGGATCCTCGACCATGGTCTGGAGGGCCAGGACCACAAACTTAGTGGTGCCTCTCTGGGCGCGTTGCTCAACTGAGCACATGCGCTACATTGCTGTACACAGGACTCTAAGTCAGAGTCGATACCGAGCCACCACACGTGGGATCTGGCTATCGCTTTCATCATTACTATACCCAGGTGTGTGCTGTGGAGATCTGAGATGAACGTCTCCCTGCCCTTTTTTGGTAGCACTACGCGGTTACCCCACAAAAGGCAGTCTGCCTGAATAGACAGCTCATCCTTTCGCCGCTGGAACGGCTTGATTGGCTCTTGCATTTCAACGGGGATGCTGGCCCAGCTCCCACGCAATACACAGTTTTTTACTAGAGACAGCAGAGGATCTTGGCTGGTCCAAGTCCTAATCTGGCGGGCCGTGACAGGTGATTTGTCATTTTCAAACGCTTCCATGACCATCAACAAGTCTGCGGGCTGCGCCACCATCAACAAGTTTGCAGGCTGCGCCATTTCCACCCCCGTGGTGGGCAATGGTAGTCGACTGAGAGCATCTGCACAGTTCTCAGTGCCTGGCCTGTGGCAGATGGTATAGTTACACGCTGATAGCGCGAGTGCCCACCTTTGTATGCGGGCTGAGGCATTAGTATTTATCCCCTTGTTTTCAGCGAACAGGGATGTGAGGGGCTTGTGATCGGTTTCCAGTTCAAATTTGAGGCCAAACAGGTACTGATGCATTTTCTTTACCCCGAACACACACGCTAATGCCTCTTTCTCAATCATGCTGTAGACCCTCTCGGCCTTAGACAAGCTCCTGGAAGCATAGGCGACCGGTTGAAACTTCCCCGCAACATTAGCTTGTGTAATACACACCCGACTCCGTACGACGATGCGTCACATGCTAGCACAAGTCTTTTACACGGGTTATACAATACAAGCAGCTTGTTGGAGCATAAAATGTTTCTGGCTTTCTCAAAAGCAATTACTTGGTTTTTTTTCCCCATACCCAGTTCTCACCTTTGTGCAATAGCACATGTAGGATCTCTAAAAGGGTGGTTAACCCCGTAGGAAGTTACCAAAATAGTTGAGTCCCAGGAACGACCGCAGCTCTGTGACGTTCTGTGGCCTGGGCGCGTTCCTGACAGCCTCTGTCTTGGCGTCTGTGGGCGGAATGCCGTCCACCGCGATCTTTCTCCCCAAAAACTCCAATTCTGTTGCCATGATGACGCATTTCGACCTCTTCAGCCGCAGCCCTACGCGATCCAGTCGCTGGAGGACCTCCTCCAGGTTTTGTAGGTGCTCGGCGGTGTCCCGACCCGTGACCAATATGTCGTCCTGAAAGGCCACCGTGTGTAGTACCGACTTGAGTAGGCTCTCCATGTTTCTCTGGAAGATCGCTGCAGCCGACCAACTTCCAAACAGGCATCTGTTGTAGATGAACAGTCCCTTGTGCGTGTTGATGCAGGTGAGGCCCTTCGAAGACTCCTCCAGCTCCTGCGTCATGTAGGCCGAAGTCAGGTCGAGCTTGCCTCCTGCCAGTGTCGCAAATAGGTCGTCTGCCTTAGGTAGCGAGTATTGGTCCTATAGCGAGAAACGATTAATAGTTACTTTATAATCGCTGCAAATCCTGACCGTGCCATCACTTTTGAGTACTGGAAGAATCGGGCTGGCCCACTCGCTGAATTCCACTGGGGAGATGATGCCCTCGCGTTGCAGCCTGTCCAGCTCGCTTTCCACTCTCTCCCTCATCATGTGAGGTACCGCTTGTGCCTTGTGGTGAATGGGTCGTGCCTCTGGGACCAAGTGGATCCGCACCTTCACCCCAGAGAAGTTTCTAATGCCTGGCTCAAAAAGGGAAGGAAATTTATTCAGAACCTGGGTACATGAGGCCTCATCGACATGTGATAGCGCTCGGATGTCATCCCAGTTCCAGCGGATTTTACCCAGCCAGCTCCTTCCAAGCAGTGTGGGGCCATCGCCCGGGACAATCCAGAGTGGCAGTTCGTGCACCGTGCCATCATAGGTGACCTTGACCATGGTGCTGTCCAGGACAGTGATAAGCTCTTTGGTGTACGTTCTCAGTTTCGTGTGGATGGGGCTCGGCTGGTCTGAATGCCTTGTTGCACCACAGTCTCTCAAACATCTTTTTACTCATGATGGATTGGCTAGCGCCAGTGTCCAGTTCCATGGCTACGGGTAAGCCATTCAATTTTACGTTTAGCATTATGGATGGACATTTCGTCGAAAATGTGTGCACCCCGTGTACTTCAGCATCTGCCTCCTCTGAGGCTCGAAATTGCTTTGATACACCATGGACCGATCTTCCTCTGCCACGTGGTGGTTAGCAGGTTTTGCAGAGCTTGCAGCTCATTTGCAAGCTCGTTGGAGGTGCCCCATTGTTCCACAGGTTTTGCAAACATACCCTTTGAAGCAGCATGAATAGGCTGAATGGAAGCCTCCACAACGCCAACAAGATGTGAATTGCCTTGTATTCATCCTTTGTTGGGGACTCTGAGTAATTTGGGTTACCTGAGGCCTGCTAGCAGTTGCAGACTCGTGGGTTCTGCCCTGTACATTTCTGCTCGCAAACACATTTCCAGTTAATTTATGAACATTGCTAACACTTGTGTACTGAGAGATTTGTTTGGTGTTATCTCTGGTGGACATAAACGACTGTGCTATCGCAATGGCCTTACTGAGGGTCGGTGTCTCTGCAGTCAAAAGTTTTCGTAGGATGGTCTTGTGGCCAATGCCTAGTACAAAAAAGTCTCTGAGCATTTGCTCCAGATAGCCATCAAACTCACATTGTCCTGCAAGTCGCCTTAGCTCAGCGATGTAGCTCGCCACTTCCTGACCTTCAGATTGCTGGCACGTGTAGAACCGATACCTCGCCATCAGCACGCTCTCCCTCGGGTTAAGATGCTCCCGAACCAGTGTACACAGCTCCTCATATGACTGATCTGTGGGTTTCACCGGAGCCAGAAGATTCTTCATGAGGCTGTAGGTCGGTGCCCCGCAGACTGTGAGGAGGACCGCTCTCCTTTTTGCAGCGCTTCCTTCTCCGTCCAACTCGTTGGCTACAAAGTACTGGCCTAGCCGTTCAACATAGGCTTCCCAGTCCTCACCCTCCGAGAACTTCTCCAGGATGCCCACAGCTTGCTGCATCATTGCGTTGGATTCGTATTCTCGTCGCTAGTTATTGTGTTCCAAACACAGATGAGGCTGCACACAGGTTAAAGTAACAGTGACCTCAGTCTTTAATAAGACACTCCAGAGTGAGGAACAGGCCTTAGGGGCCGGCTTATATACAGTGTTCCCAAGGGATGCTGGAATCCCTTGGGACTTCAAGGGATGAGCTCCCTGGTGGTGGAACATGGGAGTGCATGCTTTACAGGTACACAACAGGAACATTTTTTTTTGACAGCTGGTGGGGAGCCAGCAGCGAGGTTGGGACCCACCACCGACCCCGGCTGCACCGGACCCGCCAAGGGAGGGGAATACGAGGCTGCAGAGTCTAAACCAGATTTAATCATGTGCAGAAAGCAAAATAAAGATTGGGAAAGAAAGATGGGATTAAGAGAGGGATATAAAAGAGACAGATAGGAAAAAAAAATGAACACTAATTCAATTCTGATGGAATGAGCCTGTACACTTATAAAATTACATTTTCGGTGCCAGAGACGTTATTTAGCAGTAATTATGTCGTTAGAAATTCATTTGCACCTGAATGCACCAGCCCAACTTTTTCTGGGGTGTTTCGTGGGTAACTAGTGAGTAAGTACTGTAACCTCACACCCTGACATTGATTTCAATGGCGAATCTATCGGCGAGTTACTGTTATAGCACAGCCTGGGAGGAGCAGGATAACTCAGACCGCAACTTCTGGATTTCCATGATTAACTGCACATGTGTGTACTTCGGAACTTGCAATCCGATTTAATCCACAATAACAGTGAGCGCTATTAGCCTCACCATTATTCTCAACGCAAAATCTTGGCCAATGTGTTAATATCTCTATGACTTGCTTGATTATAGTTTTGTTGGCCCCAATGTTCCTGGTGTTGTAATGCTCAGCCAGACTTTGCACGTGCCTCATTAGTGTCATTAGCCATGGCTGTAAAGTGTATGGTTGGTCTCATGACAGCGAACCTTGCAATGACTCAAATAGGGATCCTTAATTGTCTCAGGATGAGAGCATCATGGATGCTGTTCGGGTAGCATGCATTGACACGTATGATTGTGTATTCCTGTTAAAAGAAAGACAGCTACTTGTTGTAAGCATAAGGGGTGGAAATTCGGTGCCGCCCGCATTGAGGGGGTGACACTGCCTGGTTGCTAACTTTAGCGCCGGGCGATGTCTACTGCTTCCAGATATGATATTCAGTTGTTTCACCCCAAGAGGAGATTGGAGCGCTAAGAGAAGCATTCCACACTCCCCTTTGGGCTGTAACGGAGCAGTAGCGCAGGAGGCCTACTCAATTTCTTGCCGCTAGAATGCCGCCATCCTCGCCTCTCAAGAGGGAAAAAAAAACTCGTGGAAAATTTCACTGGCCTACACCCACTTCCCCACTGCTGCCACAAATAAATAGTAGTTAAAAAAATGTAATTTCATCACTTACCTTGCACTCCGGACAATACCGCCCCGGGATCACCGATGTGCCGACTGCTTTCCCTGTTGGAAGCAGTGCCAGGCGCTATGGCAGGCGAAAGTAGTCAATTTCATGACTGCGGCACCACGGGGGCGTTGCAACTCGGTGACGTCACCGAGTGGGCAGTGCTAGTGAGTGCAGCGCAAACTGTCAGCGCGGCGCTCAGCCCTCTGAGGCGCTAACAGGTGGCGCTAACACACCGAATTTCCACCCCTAAGAGTTATGGGCAGGAACCAGTAAGGACACCTGCGACCCATCTAAAGAGAGTCCTGCTACTCAAAAGAAATGTGCAGCACAGTCATACTACTACTGATAACACATTGAGAAGGACATCAATTAGCTGTCTCTGATGAACAATGCATCAGTGTATGCGCCTATGGATGGCAGATTAGCAAGTGTGGGTGATGTCCCCTGTGGATGCCTGGGAGCATCCTGACATGTAGAAATTGAGGGCAGTGGTGATCTTGACTGGTAATGATGTAGAGCATGTCTGAAGGTCTGCTTAAAGCATGCAACACCACTCTTTCATAACCTTTTGAATAAAAAGCAGTTTCCTGATGCTCTGATTCTTTGACAAATTGAGATACAATAACGTCAGGCTGTGAGAGTAGTAAATGCAGCTATGGTGTAAGAGGAGCAGTGAAGACATCTGTCCTTGACTACTCCTCTTCTTGCTCCAGAAAACAAATACACTGGGATTTCTATGGAAACATATGGCGGGACTTTAACAAAAGTGGAAATAAATAGATGCAATCTGCCCACTAGCTTCTAGCAAAGTTTTTAGACGCCAAATAAATGAAAAATAAACTTATCCAAATACAATTTCAAAATGAGGCTGGTGAGTCCTACAATACTGGGGAGCGCAGCTTTAAGGCGAGTCTGAAATCCTTTTGTACTTTCCAAAATTTGTGACACTTGCTTTCAACAAACGCCACTTGCACTGAACACAAAACTCAGAAGTACCTGTTCTGACCTCAATAACTTGCTATGCTATTCACCATAATACCAAGATCAGCACTTTGCCAGTTTCCAGCAATACTGCTAAGGCCTGATATCTAATCTGTCTGGCAGAGGCCTGGGGAATTGACTTTGTTGATCTCCACCCATACGTTTTCCCCCCTCCCCACCCCACCTCCACTCATAAACTTTATACTGGCTTATAACAATGGAAGATTTTCCCCTGAAATGTTTATTCTTTTGATGTCTGTAGTTACTTTACTGCTTCAATTTTTATTTTTGAAGCTGAGAAATTAACGCAGTACAGTTTCATTGGTAAAGGTTCTACTCATTTTGTACTGCCAGTCAGGAAAGAGATCAGTGCTCAGCAGTCTTGCTGCAAACTGGCGAAGTGCTGATTTTAATTTTATCCTATTAAAATAGCATATGTAAGTTTATCATACAACCTTCTCCTATGGTGCATTAATTTTGCTTCACCTTTGGAAATGCATTATTTTTACAGGGAAACTTAAATGACCTCGGGAAACTCTTGATGCAAGGATCCTTTAATGTGTGGACAGACCACAAAAAGGTTCACAGCAAGGTCAAAGACTTGGCACGGTTCAAGCCAATGCAAAGGCACCTTTTCCTTTACACAAAATTGCTGCTGTTCTGCAAGAAACGAGAGGAAAATGTGGATGGACATGAGAAATCACCCTCTTACAGCTTTAAGCATTCATTAAAGGTACACAATGACATTTGCAGTGTAGGTGAAATTATTTTGTTTTATTCATCCTACTGCTATCAGTCTAATTATTAAAAGTTCTACTAATTCCTTGGATCCACCTGCCTGTGATCCTGGCCAGAATAGACCTGTTGGAACATCCATTGCTGACCTTGCTAGACTATGTGGGGTCAGGGGAGGTTCCTTCATTTGAATGATCATGGCTGGTGTCTGCACCACTGTGACCGTATCTCTGCACTCGCCACATCAGAAGAGGTAGGAAAAGTGGTGCTGGAACACTCTTCCCTGTTCCAGGGCCACCCAATTTAAGGTTACTTTCGTGGGCTCATCAGCCCTCTTTTGTCAAGGGGCCAATGAATCCTCACAGATTGCTGCCATTTTTTGGGTGTTCAGACTAAATCACAGTTCTGGATCCTCCGGTGAGCCCTACTTCCGCCAGCCAGGATTCTAGTACAATTGGTGGCTCCCAGGCTGGGGCTGGGAATAATCTTAGCATGGAAGACCCCTCCCCACGATATTGCCCTCCCTGACACAGTGCACCGATTGCCACCGCAGGGGTTCTGGAAACTTGAGGCAGAGGCCAGTGCCTGATGTATCCAAGCCCTGGTCTAATTCCCAGGCCTTTTGCCGCACTGCCAGCAGACTTACGGTGTGAATGCTGCGGTAGTCTGGCAGAAATTTGGGGCTCATGTTACTCCAAAGTTTTCTCCATCTCTGATCGAAATTCCTTCAAAGTTGGAAGTTAATACAGTGAATCCAGAATAAGAAAAAATTTGCCAGTCTGCATGAGTTTGAAATAAAGAGCTGTGACAATATGTTGACAATAATGTTGAACATTAGAATTCAAAGCAAATTATATCAAACTATTTTCCAACAATAATATGCAATAACTTATGCTGATTAGATGCCCTCCTTCTGACCCCATATCCAGTACAGTCAGTGCGGGATTGCACCAGAGAGCAAGATCCCGACGTAACTGCTAGGATAGCTTCCCCAAGTAATTCCATGCCGGGTTTATAAAAAGAACGTGGATTCTCCTTAGTGACGGATATTATCCTGCCCCCAAACAATCAGCAAAAGTAGCTGTTCAGTTTCTACTCACAACAATAACATTTACACAAAATTTTACGTGTACAAGTTATTACAAAAGAAACAAGTTTTCTCGCAACACAAGCATGATTTTGATCACAATGACCAGCTCTGTAGATAACTATGTACCTGCTGTGCTTTCAGATGAGTGCTGTTGGCATCACAGAAAATGTAAAGGGAGACATTAAGAAGTTTGAGATCTGGTACAATGGCAGAGAGGAAGTGTACATTATTCAGGTAACTAAATACTGAAAACTGTATTTTGTTTGCAGTTGTATTACTTAGAGTATAAACTTTAGGGCTGATTTTAACTCCCAGAGAGAGTGTGTGGATGGGGGCCGAGGCGAACCAAAAACTGTCCAACCCTCTGCAACTGAGGCCCAAGAGATGATCCAAGGCATCTTCTGAATAAGTCATGTCGATCTACTGCCCAAACCCAGTGGGAAGCGTTAGCTGGCAGGCGGGTAAGAGCGGGATCTCTGGGGGCAGGAGGCCCATGATGGTACCATTAACACCCTCCATCAGAGTGCTTAGAAACAGCCAAACGGGCCATCAGAGAGGAATGCCTGGGAATAGTCCTTTTGTTAACAGCAATCTCAGCTCATGCTGGAGGTGTGGGGGTAGACACACTGCCAAAAGCTGCAGGTTCCAGCTTTATACCTGCAGGATTTGTAATGTCAGTGGACACTCAGGATGTGCAAAAAGGCAGTCGTGAGGCTAGTCTGCGAGACAGAGGAACCAGACGAGGGGTCTGTAATGCAGGATGAGGCCTGGGGAACAACCATGGATGCTGAAGTTCAGAAAGTTCCTGTGGCTGACGTCCACAGCTCATACACTAAAACGCCACCCATGATGATGATAGTCTTAATGAATGGCATCCCGGTGCACATGGAGCTGGATATGGGAGCTAGCCAGTCACTCATGAGCGCCCAACAATTTGAGAGACTATGGCCACACAGAGCTAGCAGGCCCAAACTGGAACACATTGAGACGCAGCTACGTACGTACACACCAAAGAGATAATCCCAGTGCTGGGCAGTGCAAACTTGGTGGTAACGCATAATGGATTACAGAACCGGCTGCCACTCTGGATTGTTCTGGGAAATGGCCCCTAACCTTTGGGGAGGAGTTGACTAGCTGAGATGAATTGGAAATGGGGGGATGTGCACGCCATTTCATCCATGGAGCGAAGTTCATGCTCACAGGTCCTGCAAAAATTCGAGTCACTCTTTCAACCCAGTGTCGGAACGTTCAAGGGCACTAAAGTAGTGATATGCATCACTCCGGACACCAGACCAGTGCACCACAAAGCCAGAGTGGTGCCGTACGTGATGCGTGAGAAAATTGAAAGTGAACTGGACAGGCTGCTCAGAGAGGGCATAATTTCGGCCGTTGAATTCAGCGACTGGGCAAGTCCCATCGTTCCCGTCCTCAAAGCAGATGGCTCGGTTAGGATTTGTGGCGACTACAAAGCCACCATCAACCGAGTGTCGCTACAAGACCAATACCCGCTTCCGAGAGTGGAGGACCTCTTTGCCATGCTGGCAGGTGGAAAGCTGTTTACGAAGCTGGACCTCGCTTCGGCCTACATGACTCAGGAACTGGTGGAAGATTCCAAGCTTCTGACCACCATCACGACGCACAAAGGATTATTTGGCTACAACAAGTGCCCGTTTGGCATTCGTTCGGAGTGGCTATCTTTCAGCAAAACATGAAAAGCTTGCTCAAATCCATCCCCGGAATGGTCGTATTCCAAGACGACATCCTTATAACAGGTTGAGACACCGAGGAACACCTCTGCAACCTGGAGGAGGTGCTACGCCAATTGGATCGGGTAGGCTTGCGGCTGAAAAAGGCCAAGTGCGTGTTTTTGGCCCCAGAGGTCGAGTTCCTGGGCAGGAGGTTTGCCACAGACGGGATCCGGCCCACTAAATCAAAAACTGTGGCGATTCGCCGGGCACCCAGGCCCGGCAACACGTCGGAGTTGCGATCATTCCTGGGACTTTTGAACTATTTTGGGAACTTTCTGCCGAACTTAAGCACATTGTTGAAGCCATTACACATGCTCCTCCGTAAAGGTTGTGAATGGTTTTGGGGGGATTGTCAAGAACGGGCTTTCAATAAGGCGAGGAACCTGCTGTGTTCCAACAAACTGTTGACTTTGTATGACCCCTGTAAAAAACTGGCTTTAACATGAGATGCGTCATCTTACGGGGTTGGGTGTGTATTGCAGCAGGGTAACGATGACGGCCGACTCCAACCGGTGGCTTACGCCTCCAGGTCGCTCTCCCAGGTAGAGCATGGAAATGGCATGGTCGAGAAGAAGGCACTCGCGTGTGTGTACGGTGTGAAAAAGATGCACCAGTACCTTTTCAGTCGACAGTTCGAGCTCGAGACGGACTACAAGCCGTTAACATCCCTGTTGTCCGACAGCAAGGCTGTCAACGCTAACGCATCAGCTCACATACAGCGATGGGCCCTCACACTGGCTGCATATGACTACACCATACGGCACCGGCCAGGCACCGAAAATTGCGTTGACTCACTCAGCAGGCTCCCACTGGCCATTACCGAGGGGGCGTCGGAGCCGAGCGCCGAGATGGTCATGGCCGTTGAGGCTTTTGACACTGCGGGCTCCCCCATCACAGCCCGACAGATCGAACTCTGGACCAACAGAGACCCCCTCCTATCCATGATAAAGAAATGTGTCCTGACTGGGAATTGGGTGCCCGCACACAGGGCGTGCCCCGAGGAAGTCAGGCCGTTTCAGAGACGGATGGATGAACTCTGCATGCCTGTTATGGGGCAGCCGGGTAGTCATGCCCCAGAAAGGAAGGAAAGCGTTCATCAGGGAACTCCACAGTGAGCACCCTGGCATCGTGTTAATGAAGGCCATTGCCCGGTCACATGTATGGTGGCCAGGGATTGACTCAGACCTGGAACACTGGGTTTGCAAGTGCACGACGTGTGCCTAGCTGGGCAATGCCCCCAGGGAGGCTCCACTCAGCCTGTGGCCCTGGCCCACCAGGCCATGGTCACGTATTCACGTAGACTATGCGGGCCCGTTCATGGGGAAATGTTCCTGATCGTAGTCAGTGCATACTCGAAGTGGATCAAGTGCATCATATTGAACTCGTGCACGACATCCATCAGTGGAGAGTTTGCATACGGTTTTTGCAACCCACGGCTTGCCGGACATCCTGGTCAGCGACAGTGGCCCGTGTTTTACCAGCCATGAATTCCAGGAGTTTATGTCGGGCAATGGGATCAAGCACGTCCGGACAGCGCCGTTCAAGCCGGCTTCCAATGGCCAGGCGGAACGGGCGGTCCAAGTCATAAAGCAGGGCATGCTACGCATCCAAGGACCTTCCCTTCAGTACCGCCTATCGCGCCTCCTGCTGGCCTACAGGTCCCGGCCGCACTCGCTCACGGGAGTCCCGCCAGCGGAACTCCTCATGAAATGCACGCTAAAGACGTGGCTGTCCCTCATTCACCCAGACCTGGCAGATATTGTTGAGGGCAAGTGCCAGTCCCAAACCAAGCTCCATGATCGAGGCTCAAGGGGGAGGTCTATAGAAATAGATGACCCGGTATTTGCTCTTAACCATGCTTTGGGACGCAAATGGCTTGAGGGCACCGTAATTGGCAAAGAAGGAAACAGGGTCATGGTGGTCAGACTAAACAATGAGTAGATATGTCGCAAACACTTGGACCAAATAAAGATAAGGTTCAGCATAGACACGGAGGAACCGGAAGAAGAGTATGATGAGATAGCACCCACACCACTGCCAGCGTACGAGCAACAAAGACAGCCCTCAGCATGCACAGTCCCTGCGGCCAGCCCGGACAGGCCGGAATCACCTCAAGTGACAGAGACGCATGCCGAGGCTCAGCCACCAGAGCCACAACTGCGGCGCTCCACGAGAGAGCGTCGACCACCTGACAGACTTAACCTCTGAAACTAAAAGACTCAAGCGGGGAGGTGATGTCATGTATTTCACCATCTTGCAATGACAATAGTTATGTAACTGTAACTCATGCACACTATACCTGTACCCTTGAAATGCACACCCTGACCACAGGGGATGAGCTTGCGGGAGACACTCCTCACCTGGGTTTCCAGCTATTAAAGGGGAGGTCCCACCCAGGGTCAGCACTCCTTGGTCCTGGGAATAAAGTGAAGGTCACAGAGTGACCGTGTCTGATATATACATGCCTCGTGTGAGTTTGTAACAAGGTGCAGAGACACTACAGTGTCGATCAGAGGTATTAACTATCCAGGCAGTTAGGGTATGGGGGCAGGGTGCTGGGTGTGCAATGCTTTGTTGCCATGTAATGGAATTAAATGGATCCACATACGTGATTTCCCACACCGCAGGTTTTCATTATTGGTGATGTTGAGCTGACAAGGTAGAATTTTCACCTTGGACACTAGTACCAGGCACTTGGAGGTGCACAAGAGAGACAGTGGGCGAGGACTAGATAGCTTGCCTGCCTTCTCAACAGCAGCTGGCAAACATTTCTATTTCACTACATGGTGTTAAACTGCATATGTTGTATTTTGCTCATAGTCAATTGAGTTTAGTGCTGGGATTGGTTTAAATTTGAACAGCTGTCCCAATCATGCCACAAGGCAAAATACTGATGAAAGATCACAGACCTGAAATGTTAACTCTGTTTATCTCTCCACAGATGCTGCCTGATCTGCTGAGTATTTCCAGTATGTTCTGTTTATAGTCCTAATCATGACCTCCAGTGTACTTCAATGTTAAATGTTCACAAATAAGGAGTAGTATCTCCTTTCACCTTGACCAATGATGATGTTACCATTGTACCTGGATGCTAGGAACACACTGGTGTTTTATAGTACATTATTGCTAGAGTGCAAAGGCTAGGAAATTTGTCATCTAATTTGAAGATGTCTGCCTGTATTAGGGGGAGTGTCCCCATCACTTTTGGTGGAAAATCCTGGAAGTGGTTGGGACAGAGTGTAGGCAGCCAAGTGGGTGGCTCCCCAAATGATTCCTGCCCCATCTGCTGGAATTGCACTATGAAACTGGCATAACTCAGATGGAAAATCCTGCCCACTATTTTTAAGCCATTTGTTCTTTTTTAACGTTATATTTTTGCATCCAATTTGAAAATGAACACCTAATTACAGGCGTCATCTGTAGAACTGAAGAACCTTTGGGTTTCTGAAATCCGAAAAGTACTGACGGGACAACTGCAAGCTTACAGAGGTAAATAAAAGTGTAAATCAAGCTTTGAATATCTATCTAGAAATGGACTATCTCTACTTATCTATATAACACCAAATCCCATTCCTATCTTGATAGTCATCCCTTTCAGTTTAAAGGTGTCAATTGATACCTGCTTTAATTGACAGCCTATTCCAATTGTCCATGTCTCTGGACAAACAAAACCTTTCTATACTTATCTTTCAGTTGTACACTCCCAGTCCGAGTCAAATATCTATTATTATAGTCTGATTTGATGCCTCTAGGGACGTTAAGGGGCAGATTATTTTGCTCCTGCACTTGATGCACTCAGATCATCTGGGCACAGTGATAAAAAGGAAAATCTGTCCAAGCCCACTCAATTCTTGCAGCCATTGATTTAAATGGACAGGAAATCAGATGGTCTCCCTTACAAATGTGTGCTTCCTGCCTGATTTTCCTGTTTTTACTGTGCCCAAGCAATCCAATAGTGCCAGGTGCAGGAACAGGAAAATCAGCCCTAAAGTTCAAAGATGGATTACTAAAAGATTCCGAGAAGAATTATCTAAAAATGCAAAATGTATATAATAATGTCTTTCTTTCTGATTTGTATGACAGAAGCAAGTCAATTAAACCAGAGGATACAGGAACATGTTTACCAAGCTCCACTGAACACACCCAATAGGTAGTGTAGTATCTATTTATTTTTGGTAACTAACCATTGCAGTGTTTTACTTGACTCAGTCTCTAAACTCTTGAGATTCCCAAACTTGATCTTTTCTGATTGCTGATATTTAATTACTAGACCATAGTCACAGCTAGTATGTAGATGTCATTATATTGAAAATAAGTTAATTATTATCAGTTTTGATAAACCCCTATAATTTCAAAAAGTAAATGATCCAAACAATGCCATTCATTTATAATTTGAAGAGACTCTCCTCAAAAACCCTTCTGCTTGTCAGCCAGGTATTCACTCACCCATTTTCTTTCTACAGAACCTAAACCTAGATTATACCGCCACCTTTTAAATTGCTGAAGCTCATTAGAATAGTCAACAGATGAGTGATACAATTTAAGCTTGGCCAGGATTTTCGGTTTGTTTCCACCTCTGTTTTTGCTCCGGAGGGGCGGTAATAGCAGCAGCAGGCAATTCCGGACAGGCGGCCAGCTTCCAACGCCCCGCCGGGACATTCGGTGCTGGGTTTGTGGGGGTGTGGAACTGTACCACCCGGGAGAGGCGAGCTAGTGTGCAACGGCCCTGGTTGTGACACCGGTTTGAAATTTGTTTCGCACCCGATCCGTAGCACCCCATAACGCACCCTAGTAGGACTGCCTGTGAAAGTGGGCGGTCTGAACTGTACCGGCCGCAGTGAGGGAAGGAATGTCTACCTGAGGTAAGTGTGATTGTTATTTTTTTATTTTTGCAATTCATGTAGATGTGGCATCAGTAAAGTATTGGAAATATTTTTGGTGTTTTTTTTTCCCAATTTTTTTTCAACGGAAGCCTCTCTTAGGGCGCTCTGAGGCAGCTGTTTAGCTCGGGATTTTCAGTTGCTCAGCTGGCCTAGCGCCCTAAAAGAGATGTGGAATACCTCCCTTACTGCTCCGCCCCATACTCAGGGCCCAGCTGGTGAATTTTGTGGCCAAAGACGCAAACCATTTCCCGGTGCAAAATTTACCACTCCACCTGGATTAACGCCGCAACAGAGATGCGACCGAATTTCCACCCCATAAGAACATAAGAACAATCTGTCTATAATCACTTTGGCCCTGAAATTCCGGCCTCCCGAGTCCATACGGAGTGTGTACAGACCCGGCAAGGCATCGCAAAAGCCTGTTTTTAGTGCACAATGCGCATGCGCTGAAAACCAGCTTTTCCGATCTGTCAAGCTAGAGCTTGACAGATCCAATGCATCTCGGCAGCCAGGACATACGCATGGGCAAGATTGTGGTATTTACCCATAAGTTGCCCAGCAAATGTCCTGAAAACTCTTATGCCTGATAAAAGCAGGCACATAGCCTGCTTTTACAGGCGTAAGAGTTTTAAAACACACTTAAAACATAAAAAATAAAATTTAAAAATCACTTTATTTTTAAAAACCCTGCCCACTACGTTAAATTTATTTTAAAGCATAATTTAAAAAACTTCTTTTTTAAATTGGGAAAATATATTTTTTTATTAATACATAAATAACTTTAATTTAAATTAATGTTAAATATGTAGTGTATTTTTTCTATTTTTTATTAATTTTTTTTGAGGGAGTTTCTCATTCATAATAATGGGAACTCCAATTCCCATTATTATGAATGAGAATATACTTAACTTGATTGGCTGCCCAGAGCCATGTGACTGCAGCTCCAGCCCTGCGATGCGCAGTCAGTGAAGGCCTCAGGACCGGGAACTCACGTGGGCACAGCAGGAACAGGTAAGTGCGCTTCTTTTTTAAGTTTTTTACCCGATCGCCCATGGGAAGCAGCCAACTGGGATTTCTGGGGCCAATGAAATTGGAACTGGGCAGGTTTGACATTTTCCTGCTATTTCTTTTCAGGAATTGCTCATAGCAACAATCCATCCATCCACATGGGTGAATGGAATAGTTAATATGAGCACACATACTGATTTGCCAATTGGTTCAAGGAAAGTACGATGAGTAGTATTTTGCCCTTCCTAAAAAAGTTTTCAGAGATGCACAAAAATGTGACTTTCCATAATTGGTCATTTTTGGAGAAAAAGGGTCTGCCATTTATTTGAATTTTAAAATATGTACCTCTAGGGTTGAAGTACAAATGAATATATCACAGTGACAGACTAGTGCTTGGAAGTTACTTTGACTTTACTTATTTTAATAAATGCTTGCAACAGGAACTGTTTGACTCTGAGCTTTCAGGCAGAACAATGGCCTAATTTCCATACTCGGGTCAAGCTGACACTAACTGCACTGCTTTGGTGGTTGTAGATGAGAGTTGCAATGGAATGCAGGATGGCTGCGAACCTGGGTACACTTTGTTTAATTTAGTCACGGAACATTTGATTGTTCTGTAACAAAGTTCCCTATGTGGCATCAAAAGAATCATGGCACTTTTACAATGATAGTTTGCTGTCAGTGTCAAGAGCACAGAACTCCAGCTGCCAATTGCATAGTATAGTATTAGTACAAAGGAGGCAAACTCCCATTTTTAAACCGTGTCTGGGATCAGACTTTTCATTAGTACCAAGAACAGAAATCATTGGCACAGGGTACAGGTGCGTTCTCATTGTCCTTCCAACAGGAGTTAATGGCTTATTGCGACAATCTTAAGGGTAAAACGCCACTCCCCCACCCCCCAGTCCCCCAGAGGTTGTGAGTATGCTATTGAGCACCACCCTGCTGGATTTTAAATAGTAATATCAATGTGATATCTGAGTCCTAGGAACAGGAACAGGCAGGTGCGCATCTTTTCAATAGAATCCAGTTGAACGCCCGCAGGAAGGAGAAAGCAGGATTTCTGGGCCAGTATCTGTGGCTGACTTTATGTGCAACTCAGGCATGAGTTCAAACTCCACCATGGCATGTTTTGAAATTGAATTCAGTAATCTGCTAATTTATAAATTGGCACCAGAAACGATGACCAGGAACACTGCTGAATTGTCGGAAAAACCCAACTCGATTCATAAATTAATTTCAGGAGGGACCTTCCACCCCTGCTCGTTCTGTCCTAATGTCTGACTCCCAAACTATGTGGTTGATTCTTAATGGCCTCAGGGCAACTCAGGAGGGGCAATAAATACCGTTGCCCACATTCAAAGAACAAAGAACAAAACAGTGGATCCAAATCTGACCTCTAGTACTGATTTGTGGCACTACAGGAAGTTCTAGTTGGCTATAATGCATGGAAGATTTTAAGGAGATTTAAGGTCAATAAGACTAAAAGTTCTGCGATGTGTAAAATCAGCAAAACTGAAATCACGCTGAATAGAGCTGATTTTAACATTTGGCAGTGGGGCAAAATGGTTGGTAGCAAATTGGTTACTGGAAAAGGCAGGGTGTATAATGGGCAGACAAACTGCTATTTCCTGTTTCCTGCCACAATCATAGAAACATAGAAAAATAGGTGCAGGAGTAGGCCATTCGACCCTTCGAGCCTGCACCACCATTCAATAAGATCATGGCTGATCATTCACCTCAGTACTCCTTTCCTGCTTTCTCTCCATACCCCTTGGTCCCTTTAACCATAAGGATCATATCTAACTCCCTCTTGAATATATCTAACGAACTGTCATCAACAACTCTCTGCGGAAGAGAATTCCACAGGTTAACAACTCTCTGAGTGAAGAAGTTTCTCCTCATCTCAGTCTAAGTGGCTTACCCCTTATCCTTAGACTGTGACCCCTGGTTCTGGACTCCCCCAACATCGGGACCATTCTTCCTGCATCTAACCTGTCCAGTCCCATCAGAATTTTATATGTTTCTGTGAGATTCCCTCTCATTCTTCTAAACTCCAGTAAATAGAAGCCCAGTCGATCCAGTTTCTCCTCATATATCAGTCCTGCCATCCCGGGAATCAGTCTGGTGAACCTTTGCTGCACTCCCTCAATAGCAAGAACGTCCTTCCTCAGATTAGGAGACCAAAACTGAACACAATATTCCAGGTGAGGCCTCACCAAGGCCCTATACAGATGCAGCAAGACCTCCCTGCTCCTATACTCAAATCCACTAGCTATGAAGGCCAACATACCTGGAGTTCAGAAGAATGAGAGGGGACCTCATGGAAACGTTTAAAATTCTGACGGGGTTAGACAGGTTAGATGCAGGAAGAACGTTCCCAATGTTGGGGAAGTCCAGAACCAGGGGACACAGTCTAAGGATAAGGGGGAAGCCATTTAGGACTGAGATGAGGGGGAATTTCTTCACCCAGAGAGTGGTGAACCTGTGGAATTCTCTACCACAGAAAGTTGTTGAGGCCAATTCACTAAATATATTCAAAAAGGAGTTAGATGAAGTCCTTACTACTAGGGGAATCAAGGGATATGGTGAGAAAGCAGGAATGGGGTACTGAAGTTGCATGTTCAGCCATGAACTCATTGAATGGCGGTGCAGGCTAGAAGGGCCGAATGGCCTACTCCTGCACCTATTTTCTATGTTTCTATGTTTCTATGCCTTCTTCATCGCCTGCTGCATCATGACACCCAGGTCTCATTGCACCTCCCCTTTTCCTAATCTGCTGCCATTGTGCTGGGTGATAGTCTGCCTTCGTGTTTTTGCCACCAAAATGGATAACCTCACATTTATCCACATTTTGGCCCCAAGTTTCCACATGATTTGCTCCTGATTTTTAGGAGCAACTGGTGTAGAACGGAGTATCTTAGAAATCGGAATTCTCGCCATTTAGTTTGCTCCAGTTCTAGTCAGTTCGAACAGTTTCACTTTGGAACAGAATTTTTTTTCAAAAGGGGGCATGTCCGGCCACTTACGCCTGTTTTCAAAGTTTCGGCAGTGAAAACTTACTCCAAACTAACTTAGAATGGAGTAAGTGAAGATTTTTGTGCGCTTGAAAAAACCTTGTCTACACTTTAGAAAATCAGGCGTAGGTTACAAATCAGGCGTAGGGAATGGTGGGGGGGGGGGGGGGGGGCGGGGTTTAAAGGGAAGTTTACAAACATTAAACACTTCAGTTTTACAAAGAGCCATCATCAATAATAAATGATAAATACATCAATAAATCAACCAATAAATCAATCAAAAAAAATTAATAAGAATTTTTTTAAAAAATCAATAAATAAAACATTTTCTACTTACCAACTGCAGCACCGGGAGCCCTCCAACAGCGTGCTGGGATGCCCCCCCCCCCCCAGTGTGTCTCTGTCAGTGTCTCTATCTCTCTGTCTGTCTGTGTGTGTCTCTCACTCTCTGTCTGTCAGTGTCTGTGTTTCTGACAGCGAGGGGAGGGGGGTAGAGGGAGAGAGGGGGGGGAGCAGAGGGAGGGAAGGGGGAGGGATGGGAGGGAAGGGGGGAGGGGGGGAGAAGGGAGGAGGGGGGAGAAGGGGGGAGGGGGGAGAAGGAGATAAAGGAGAGGGGGGAAAGGAGATGGGGGGGAAGGAGATTGGGGTGGGAAGGAGATGGGGGGGGGAAGGAGATTGGGGGGGGGGGGAAGAGAAGGGGGAGGGAGGCTGAATGGGCCGGGCCCGAGACTTCGGGCAGGGCCCGTCCCCAGCACCAGATTTACAGGTAGGTGGCATTGGGTCGGGTCGGGGGGGTGGTGGGGGGGAGGTCGGGTCGGTTCGGGTCGGGGGGAGGGAGGGAGAGGGAGGTCAGGTCGGGGGGGAGGGAGGTCAGGTCGGATCCAGTCCCGGGGAGGGGGGGGGAGCGGGAGTCGGGTCGGGTCCAGTCGGGGGGGGGGGAGCGGGAGTCCGGTCGGGTCCAGTCGGGGGGGGGGAAGCGGGAGCGCGTGTCAGGTCGGGTCCAGTCGGGGGGGGGGGGAGCGGGAGTCAGGTCGGGTCGGGTGGGGGGTGGGGGGGAAGCGGGGGTCAGGTCGGTGTCGGGTCCGGGGCGGGGCGGGGGGAGGGGAAGCGGGAGTCAGGTCGGTGTCGGGTCCGGTCCGGAGGCGGGAAGCGGGAGTCGAGTCGGGTCGGCAGGAAGCAGGAGCTGGCCGTGGGAGAAGCCTTATTCATGCAGCCCCAGTGAGGCCATTCGGCCAGGGCTAGGGGCTGCGTGCTTCGGGCCCCTCCCACACAGTTTCGGGCACCTGGAGCTATTGCGTTTGCGCGCCCACTGTAGCGCGCATGTGCAGAGGTCCCGGCACTGTTTTCGGCGCAGCGACCTCGCTCCGCCCCCTACAGCTCCTGCTGCGCTGCGCCGAGGGCCAGAGGACCTGCAGGGAGGTGGAGAATCTGGAGGGTTTTTTTAGGCGCACTTTGTGGCGCGAAAAACGGCCGTCCAGATCTGGACTGCGCCGTTCTAGGCACGGCTCGAAACTTGGGCCCTATACTGCCTATATCTGCCCACTCACCTAACCTGTCCAAGTCACCCTGCAGCCTCTTAGCATCCTCTTCACAGCTCACACCGCCACCCAGATTAGTGTCATCTGCAAACTTGGAGACATTACTCTCAATTCGAAAGTTACATTTAGTCATCATATTACTGAGATAAAGCTTGAAAATTACAGTATTTCCATGCTTTAGTTACAAGACCAAGGAGGTAAAACATTTTTTTAAGGTATTATTCATTACTTTAGAATGTGTATCTATAGTGGAATTTTATTTTCCTAGCTCGTCATAATATTTATTTTATCTCAGTTTCTGCCAACTAGTCGACAACTTAATAGTTATGCAGACTTATGACAGTAACATAAACAATTTATGACAATTAGAAGATAGGAAAGATAACTGAAATTAGATGGTCACTTTGAAGTTTAAATAAAATACAAGCATGTTTCTCATTATAACAAAGCATGAGATCTAAGTATTAAATCTGAAATATAACATCTAAGGTGTAATAGATCTGTGCCAGCAATAAGAGCCAAGATTTTCTGCTGGGGGTACACCAGGGAGCTAATGTAACCCTAGCAGAATGTGGTGACAAATGTATCGTGAGGATCTGGGTACTTCCTGCCTGCTCTGCTCCATTCTCACCACAAATGATAGGTGGAAGGGTACATCTGCCCATATAATAGGCCCAATTTTGGCCATGACTTGCATCAATTTTTTTGGAGTAAGTTGTTTTTTCTGGCGTAAGTTTAAAAAATGCCATTTTCCCCCAAAAATTTGCTCCACAATAAGTCAGTTAGGTACGATTTTTTTTAGTTCAGTTTTTCTTTCAAAAGGGGGCGTTCCCAGACACTTACGCCAGTTTTGGCCATTTATGCCACTTTTGCCAGCTAAAACTTACTCCAAACCGACTTAGGTCAGCGTATGTGGCCAGCTCTGAAAAACCTTGCAGGCAGTTAAGAATTCGGCGCCGGTTAGTACATTTAAAGCACCGAGACTTACAAAGCACTAAACAAAGGCCAAAATGTAATAAGCAATTAGTTAACAAATAAAAAATACAAGGAAGCTGAGGACCTGCACCAAGACTTAGAAAGCACTAAACAAGCCACAAAAAGTAATAATCAAACAATCAATAACAAATAAAAAATAGAAGTCCTACCTTTATGCCAGAATCAAGTTTCTTTTTTTAAAGTCCCCCCCCCCACCCTATCAAAACACTCTTTCTCCTCCCCCGCATCAAAACACTCTTTCTCCCCCCCGCCCCCAAAACTCTCCTCCTTCCCCCCGCCCCCCCCTCACCAATCAAAACTCTCCTCACTAAACAAAGCACAACCATCAATAAATAAAACATAAAGCTGAAGTCCTACCTCGGCCCGGGAAATCAGCGGGCCGGCCGGCTGGTGCGGGAGGTCACTCGGCCGGGGATAGGGTGCGGCAAACATTGGGGCATCCCTTCGGGATAGGGGCTGCGAACATCGGGTCCTGCTCACAGCCCGCAGGACACGCTGGGGGGGGGGGGGGGGGGTGAGGAGCATACGCGCAGACCTCACTGCGCATGCGCGCAGCTGCCGGCAGTGCTTTCTGAGCTGGGCTGTTGCTCCGCCTACCACTTCACTGTCTACGCCACGCTGGGACACCAGAGACTCGGCAGAGCGGGCAGGATGGGGCCACTTTTTTTCGCCGCCATTTCCAGCGCGCAAAGTCAGCACATTTAAGGTAAGTGCGCTGCAAAAAGGAGTTGGGGAAAATTGGGCCCATGATGTATTAAGATGCTGCACAAATGACATGTACCTATAATACATCATTTGATGTATTTTCATCATTTGCACCACATCAACATTACAGATGCAAGGTACATTTCCTCATCCTTGAAGTCCAATGTTACTGATGGTGGCAGAGGGGCCAAGTAGAAGAGTGGTTGATTGCAAAGATTTGAGGCTTAATTTAAATCTGCAGGAGAGTGTGGGTTTGGCAGCAGGTGGGTGGTTAAAACTGGCCAAATTGACAGCCGGCTCCAACCGCCAACTTCCGCATTTCACTGCAGTGCTTTATGCTGGTTTCGAGGAACCTCCTCGGGAGAGGCGGGTTGCCACTTAACATATGTTAATCGCTCAATTAGAGTGATATTGACATGAGTTTTCAATGTTAACTTTAGGTCCACGGTTTTCCTGGAACTCACCAATGAAAGCCAGGTGAGAACTCAGCAGCAATTGAGGGGGCTGCCGCCATGTTAGGAAAAAATACCAAAAAGTACTTAGTACTCACAGCTGCTTTCTTACCTGTTTGTGGGAAAGGGTTTGTTCACAGTACTTGTGCTAAGAGGTTACCTTGCACACTTTGGAGGTTTCTTCCGCACTTTGGAGGTTTGGAGGTCTGAACTGCACTTTGGAGCTCCGATCTATCAGATCAGATTGGGTACTGCGTACACTGTCTTAGATTGGTCCTCAGACCAGCAGCAGCAGCAGCTTGCTGCTTACAGACCCATAGCTGCACAGGAGAGAGAGGAGCAGCAGCGAAGTGCAGCTCGCAGGAGGCCATACCTGGCTCACATGGTCTACAGGCAGATGATAACCTTCCTCGCCATGTCTGAACACTAATGTCTCAGGAGCCTCAAGGTGTCGCATCAGGTGTTGGCAGACATTTGAAGCCTGCTGGAGCAAGGCCGACTGGTCAAATGGTCTCCCTCTGTGCTGTAACCATTCTAAGACCTGCTGCCTGCTGGACCTGGTGGCCACACTTTATCAGTGGCTGTCAAAGTCACCACCGCCCTCAACTTTATTTACTCTTGGTCACTGTTCCCTGTAATTTTTTTTTGGTGCGGGGCCCCTTTAAAGGGCTGCGCAGCCCATTCACAATTTTGCGCATGTGCAAGCTTTAACATAGTGAAAGCCAGTCCCGGGCTGCACGGAAGTGACAGAGCGCTCCACTGCTATCCCTGACTCCACCATCTGCTCAGGCTCACTTGTGAAGTGCGAGTCACCATGTGAAAACCCAACTATCTCTAACTACTGCCGCCAAAATGTGAGTTTCTGAGCTGATGCATGGTCTGCATAAGTCCTGTGACGGTACACCCTTAGAGATGTGGGCAACCTCGACCACCTCCTGGTGGACGCGTGAAGGTTCTGTGGGATGTGAAAGATATGAATGAGTACTGTCAAGGTAAGAATGTTTGAAGTTATCATTGTGCACATGATCACATTTTACTCACTGTTGACATGACTGAGTGTTGTATGTCATGTGGCTGGCTGATATTTAAATCTATCACTAGGCTGGGAGGCACCATCTCTCCATCTCAGACGACCAAGCATGCTGAGACTCCACTAATCTCCAACGCCTCCTCCTCTGCAGTTGTTAATTGTGAGATATGTGGGAGGCCCCCTCCAGTTCCCTGCCTCTCCCTGGTGTTCTATGCTTTCTTCTCCTGCAAGGAGGGAAAGAAGAGACTTATGAGTGAGAGTAATGGCATGTGTCATTTCACCCGCTGGATGGAGAGCATTTGTCGAGGGTAACTATGCGGGATAGGCATGATATTGCATAAAGATGAGGGTGAATGTCAGCCTGAAGGCTCTGTGTCTCAATGTGAGGAGCATTCGTAATAAGGTGGATGAATTAACTGTGCAGATAGCTGTTAACGGATATGATGTAGTTGGGATTATGGAGACATGGCTCCAGGGTGACCAAGGCTGGGAACTCAACATCCAGGGATATTCAATATTCAGCAAGGATAGACAGAAAGGAAAAGGAGGTGGGGTAGCGTTGCTGGTTAAAGAGGAGATTAACGCAATAGTAAGGAAGGACATTAGCTTGGATGATATAGAATCTGTATGGGTAGAGCTGCAGAACACCAAAGCGCAGAAAACGCAAGTGGGAGTTGTGTACAGACCACCAAACAGTAGTAGTGAGGTTGGGGATGGCATCAAACTGGAAATTAGGGACGTGTGCAATAAAGGTACAGCAGTTATCATGGGTGACTTTAATCTACATATAGATTAGGCTAACCAAACTGGTAGCAATACGGTGGAGGAGGATTTCCTGAAGTATATAAGGGATAGTTTTCTAGACCAAAATGTCGAGGAACCAATTAGAGAGCTGGCCATCCTAGACTGGGTGTTGTATAATGAGAGAGGATTAATTAGCAATCTTGTTGTGCGAGGCCCCTTGGGGAAGAGTGACCATAATGTCATGTATTCAACTATCATTGTAACCCATGTATAAGCTGACCTAAGTTGTACACCTTGAGAACATTGACCACAAGGGGGTGAACTTGTGGGAGACACTCCTAACCTGAACTTTCAGGTATAAAAGTGGAAGCTCCACCCACCTTCATCACTTGAGGTCTTGGTAATAAAGGTAACTAGTCACAGAGTCACCTTCTCTCAAGTATGGGCCTCGTGTGCATTTATACTGTATAGTAAGGACATATCACATAATATGGTAGAATTCTTCATTAAAATGGAGAGTGACACAGTTAATTCAGAGACTAGGGTCTTGAACGTAAAGAAAGGTAACTTCGATGGTATGAGACGTGAATTGGCTAGGATAGACTAGCGAATGATACTTAAAGGGTTGACGGTGGATAGGCAATGGCAGACATTTAAAGATCACATGGATGAACTTCAACAATTGTACATCCCTATCTGGCATAAAAATAAAACAGGGAAGGTGGCTCGACCGTGGCTAGCAAGGGAAATTAGGGATAGTGTTAAATCCAAGGAAAAAGCAGCAAACCTGAGGACTGGGAGAAATTTAGAATTCAACAGAGGAGGACTAAGGATTTATTTAGGAAGGGGAAAATAAGCTTGCAGGGAACATAAAAACTGACTGCAAAAGCTTCTGTAGATATGTGAAGAGAAAAAGATTAGTGAAGACAAATGTAGGTCCCTTGCAGTCAGAAGCAGGTGAATTTATAATGGGGAACAAAGAAATGGTAGACCAATTGAACAAATACTTTGGTTCAGTCTTCACAAAGGAAGACACAAATAACCTTCCGGAAATACTAGGGGACCGAGGGTCTAGCGAGAAGGAGGAACTGAAGGAAATCCTTATTAGTCAGGAAATTTTGTTAGGGAAATTGATGGGATTGAAGGCCGATAAATTCCCAGGGCCTGATAGTCTGCATCCAAGAATACTTAAGGAAGTGGCCCTAGACATAGTGGATGCATTGGTGGTCATTTTCCAACATTCTATAGACATGGATTGGAGGGTAGCTAATGTAACCCCACTTTTTAAAAAAGGAGGGAGAAAGAAAACAGGGAATTATAGACCGGTTAGCCTGACATCGGTAGTGGGAAAAATGTTGGAATCAATTATTAAACATGTAATAACAACGTATTTAGAAAGCAATGACAGGATCTATCCAGGTCAGCATGGATTTATGAAAGGGAAATCATGCTTGACAAATCTAGAATTTTTTGAGGATATAACTATTAGAGTGAACAAGGGAGAACCAGTGGATGTGGTGTATTTGGACTTTCAAAAGGCCTTTGAGAAGGTCCCACACAAGAGATTAGTGTGCAAAATTAAAGCACATGGTATTGGGGGTAATGTATTGACGTGGATAGAGAACTGGTTGGCAGACAGGAAGCAAAGAGTAGGAATAAACGGGTCCTTTTCAAAATGGCAGGCAGTGACTAGTGGGGTAATGCAAGGTTCCGTGCTGGGACCTCAACTATTTACAATATACATTAATGATTTAGATGAAAGAATTGAAGATAATATCTCCAAATTTGCATATGACACTTAGCTGGGTGGCAGTGTGAGCTGTGAGGAGGATGCTAAGAGGCTGCAGGGTGACTTGGACAGGTTAGGTGAGTGGGCAAATGCATGACAGATGCAGTATAATCTAGATAAATGTGAGGTTATCCACTTTGGTGGCAAAAACAGGAAGGCAGAATATTATCTGAATGGTGACAGATTAGGAAAAGGGGAGGTGAAACAAGACCTGGGTGTCATGGTACATCAGTCATTGAAAGTTGGCATGCAGGTACAGCAGGTGGTGAAAAAGACAAATGGCATGTTGGCCTTCATAGCGAGAGGATTTGAGTATAGAAGCAGGGAGGTCTTACTGCAGTTGTACAGGGCCTTGGTGAGGCCACACCTTGGATGTTGTGTATAGTTTTGGTCTCCTAATCTGAGGAAGGACATTCTTGCTATTGAGGGAGTGCAGTGAAGGTTCACCCGACTGAATCTCAGGATGGCAGGACTGACATATGAAGAAAGATTGGATCGAATAGGCATATATTCACTGGAATTTAGAAGAATGAGAGGGGATCTCATAGAAACATATAAAATTCTGAAGGGATTGGACAAATTAAATGCAGGAAGAATGTTCGCAATGTTGGGGAAGTCCAGAACCAGGGGACATAGTCTTAGGATAAGGGATAAGCCATTTAGGACCGAGATGAGGAGAAACTTCTTCACGCAGAGAATTGTGAACCTGTGGAATTCTCTACCACAGAAAGTTGTTGAGGCCAGTTCGTTAGATATATTCAAAAGGGAGTTAGATGTGGCCCTTGCGGCTAAATGGATCAAGGGGTATGGAGAGAAAGCAGGAATGGGGTACTGAAGTTGCATGATTAGCCATAATCATATTCATTTGGTTTGTCCAAGGAGAGATTTGAGGTGCCTATTTCTTTGAGATCTGGAGGGAGAGGGAAGTTGCACGTATTTAGAGTTGTTTATTTTCCAGTCATAAGGGAAATTGTTTCCAACTTCAGCCCATGAACCTCGCCTTTGCTATATCATTTTATTTGTTTTATTCCCTTTGGATTCAGATTTTTTGCATTTCAAAGAAACTAGATATATTTTTAAAAAATCAAATATTCTTCCATGCTGAAGACAACTTCTCTTCCTGGTTTTCAAACTGTTTATTCCCCTTCTCCGTGTTGTTGGACAAAAATGTTGGGATAATTTTAACCACCAAAATCAGGTGGCTTGGGGCGGGTGAGATGTAAAAATGTTTTAAATCTCACCCGCCCCAAACCCGCCCCTTCCAATTTAACAGAGGTGGGCCAAGGGACGGGCAGCCAATCCGCTCCCAGGAGGTGGGTTGGCCAATAAAATATTATAAAGAGGCTGGGAGCCTCACATTTAACCTGTTTTACTGGTTTATCCCTGGCTGACCGGGTTTCCCAGGCTTCGGAAAACCCGGCAGCTCAAGGGAGGCGAGGACAGCTTTGGGGAAAAGGTAAGTGCTTATGGGCCAGGAGGAGCAGGAGTGCTTTACTTTGTTCCCCCTGGCTTACCTGCTTCCCTGGCATCGCACCCCGTTCCAATCAGACGACCCCCCACTTTCCCCCGCCCCCCCCAGCTATCCAAATCCCCATCCCTGGGGTTGGAGATCGGACCCCCCTGCCCCCCTGGGGCTGGAATCCACTCCCACGCTCCCACTAATGCAGCAGCTGGTTCCTTAACTGATCCACTGGATCTGGCCTCCTCAGAAGTGCTCGCCGCCTGACTGGGAGCCACGAATGTCAATCAGGCTAGCTTCTGGCAGGAGGTCCTGTTTTTTTTTAAAAAAGATGTCTGCTGTGGATTTAAAACTTCACGGCATGCGAGGAAACCCGTCCGAAAATCTGCCCTCGCCACTCGGAAAGCCCGCCACTGTCAATATTGGGGCCACAATTTCCAGATTAACAGGAATGATAGATGTTCCCAGGCTTCTGAGTTGGACACTTTGAGCAGACCACGAGGTGGTGCACAGAAGCATCATGGGTTGAACTGTGTTCCCGTTATCGCCTTGCCACCAATCACCACCACTAACTGCTCCAGTTTAGATTAGGATCTGACCTGGTGAAAAATTGTGATGGTGAATTTGCATTCTACCAGTCTTTGCGCAGGGAGGAAATCAGATGATACTGAAAATGATCTTGAACTGCCTAATCAGTTATGCAACTTTGATTCTATACGCAATCTTATTTGCCTATAAATAAAGGTTTTCAAGATTAAGCAGACTTTTCTTGTATATATTTGACAATAAACTACAAAATTATAATTTTTTTGAAATAATGTCCAGATAGATTGCTTATATATAGAAAAAGCATATCGTACCGAATTAAGAGATGTATGTTAACAACAAATTGAAAAATAGGTTTGTACATTGAATATTGATATATGCAGATAGCACAGCTGTGCAATTTCATCCAACAGTTAGTTTTTGTGTTTTAACTAACAAATGCCTATGAAATATATTTTAATTGGTGAATAAACTAGAAGTAGATGTGTTATATCACAAAGGTTTCTTGTCCTTTGGTGATATTTATCATAAAGGAGAGTTCACAAACTCTTTAGCAATAACAATAATTACTTTAACAAAGATCCTATTCTTTTATGCAGTTCTGAAAGAATGGGGAGCAAGTGTTCATTCTGTTAAAATTACTCTGACTGGTGTGGTTCAGCTGATTTTAGCACATTCCTGTACCTCTCTCTTTTTGCACACTGTGCAAAAACTTCTTTGAGTTTGTGGAAGTAACTATGTTCATGCTAAATTGTACAAATCACTTAGCTTCGATATACTGACATTGTACTAAAAGATACAATAAACAGATTTAAAGGAGTGATCCTATCTAGTTACAGTTTGAGAGATTATTGCCATTCTATGGCTAACCATTGATAATGTACAACAATTTTTTTTACTCTTATTTTTATGGGAGTCTTCAGATGTTCCTCATTTATTCTTGTATTTTCATTCTCAAATATTCATCTGTCTGTTCTATTGGCTGAAGGTGAACAGGCAGGTATTCAGCCTGCTCCAGGCCATCACCCATTGCCTCCTGCAACTAACCACTTGCCTCCTGCAACTCACCACTTGCAGGCACCTGAGACTACCCAGGCGTAGCTTTATCCCTCTGAGTTTAACTTTTTCCCCTGCTCGGAGATGCATCGGCCTCCACTTGGTGCCTACATACTCAAAATAGCTCAGATGGAGAACTGAGCAAAATAAAAATTTGGACTTGCATCAGAATATAAAAATATTATATGTATATTTCAGCAGCTCCAAACAAAACCTAAACTGTGTTCCCATAATTGGAGGATGAGTAGATAACGAGCAAACCCAAGCAAGAGCTGTACAATTTTTGACCACACATACTACTGAAGGTGTTGAACAAATCTCATCAAAACCAATTAATGTTATGTTGATTGACTACTTTAGAAAAAGTAAAGATGGATAATTATTTGACTGGTAGGAGAGTTGGGAGAGTTGAAGTTTACAAGGACTGATATTGACTGTCAAACCAGGAACGATAGCATAGTGGTTATATTACTGGACTAGTAATTCAGAGGCCTGGAGTAATGATCCAGAAAAGTGAGTTCAAATTCCACCACGGCAGCTGGGGAATTTAAATTCAGTTCAATAAATCTGGAGTATAAAGCTAGTATCAATAATGGTGACCATGAAACTATCGGATTGTCATAAAAACCCATCTGGTTCACTAATATCCTTCAGAAGAAAATCTGCCGTCCTTACCTGATCTGGCCTGTATGTGACTCCAGACCCACAGCAATGTGGTTGACCCTTAACTGCCCTCTGAAATGGCCGAGTAGGCCACTCAGTTGTAACAAACCGTTACAAATAACAATAATAAGAATAAAACTGGATGGACCACCTGACATCGATATCGGCACCGGCTATGGACATGACATCAGCACACCCAGCCCACCAATGCCCAGTTTGGGTTCTGCCTGGACTACTCAGCTCCAGATCTCATTACAGCCTTGGTCCAAACATGGACAAAAGAGCTGAATTCCAGAGGTGTGGCAAGGTGAGAGTGACTGCCCTTGACATCAAGGCAGCATTTGATCGAGTGTGGCATCAAGGAGCTCTAGTAAATGGGAATCCGGGGGAAAAACTTCCAACGTGTTGCCGTCATACCCAGCACAAAGGAAGATGGTTGTGGTTGATGGAGGTCAATCATCACGGCCCCAGGATATCGCTGCAGGAGTTCTTCAAGGCAGTGTCCTAGGCCCAACCATCTTCAGCTGCTTCATCAATGACCTTCCCTCCATCATAAGAAGTGGGGATTTCGCTGATGACTGCACAGTGTTCAGTACCATTCACAACTCCTCAGATAAAAAGCAGTCCATGCCCGCATGCGGCAAGACCTGGACAACATTCAGGCTTGGGCTGATAAGTGGCAAGTAACATTCGTGCCACACAAGTGCCAGGCAATGACTATCTCCAACAAGCGAGAGTCTAACCACTGCCCCTTGACATTCACTGGAATTACCATCATTGAATCCCCCACCATCAACATCCTGGGGGTCACCATTGACCAGAAACTTAATTGGACCAGCCTCATAAATACTGTGGCAACAAGAGCAGGTCATAGGCTGGGTATTCTGTGGTGAGTGTCTCACCTCATGACTCCCCAAAGCCTTTCCACCATCTACAAGGCACAAGTCAGGAGTATGATGGAATACCCTCCACTTGCCTGGATGAGTGCAACTCCAACAACACTCAAGAAACTCGACACCATCCAGGACAAAGCAACCCGCTTGATTGGCACCCCACCTTAAACATTCACTCCCTCCACCACTGACGTACCATGGCTGCAGTGTGTACTATCTATAAGATGCACTGCAGCAACTCGCCATGGCTTCTACCACCTAGAAGGAAGAGGGGCAGCAGGTGCATGGGAACACCACCACCTGCAAGTTCCCTTCCAAGTTACACATCAATCTGATTTGGAAATATATCACCGTTACTTCATCGTCGCTGGGTCAGAATCTTGGAACTCCCTCCCTAACAGCACTATGCGAATACCTTCACCAACGGACTGCAATGGTTCAAGAAGGTGGCTCACCGCCACCTTAGGATGGGCAATCAATGCTGGCATTGCCAGCGATGCCCACATCCCATGAATGAATTTATTTTGAAACCTCTGGTTCCGTTGTATTGAGAACCATTGAGATACCATTAGCGGAATTTGTATGTTCTGTTGTCATTAGAGAGATTACGGATATTTCTCTGACAGCTATGCATAGTGCTGAATCTGCAAAGGGTTGAGTAATGTAAAGTATCCAGGAGTTAATTTCCTTTGGGAGTCAGGAGAAATTTCAGAGTTGTCTGCACTCAGATGTTTTATCTGCAGATTTGGTAATTGCAAAAGGTTCATGATAGTGCATGTTGTACATGACCTTTTGGTAAAACGGGGTCTGTTGGACCAAATGGCTTTTACTTTTGTTCCATACTTTCTTCTGTTCTCATCTTTCATCATGATAGATTTCTTAATCTGTTCAGTGAATATTTTCATCTCATGCTGTGTTCAGTGTTTGTTGGATTAGCTCCAACCCCCTATGAATAAAGTTTATCAAATTAAAGTGATGACTTTCAACTAGATGCTAGACATTTCTATTAGTGTGTTGGCAAGCTCTTTACCTTAAATTCATTGTTTTCAAAATAAGCAAATAGTCTGTGTTAAGTGTTTTCTACTTGTTTTACAATAAATGCCTATCTGTTCATTAATAATGCCTTGCCACCTGACTATAAAAAGCCACACGCATCAACTGGTGACAGCACGCATATTTCAGCTCATCTGCTTGTTGCAATAAATAACATTTAAAGTGACTTGCCACATCTTATAAGATAGATATTAAAAATACAGAAAGTTGGAAATGCAATGAATCTCCCTATCCATCTCATTGCCATATCTTACTGCAAAACCAGGATAGAAGGGGAAACTACACTGTGATCCAGCTCTGTCAACATCCTTTAGCCCAGCATACCATCACTAGAGATCAATAGGCACATGAAGCAGCAGTTTGCCAAGGAGAGCATGTGATAGGGAGATGAGACTTAAATGGCCTTATGAGCGACATTGTATTTAATATCTTCCTGAGGAGCAAGATATTTGCGGTTCCTGTTACACTATCAATTACTATCCATCCTGAGAAGTCGTGAAAATGGTCCATTATACCGATTGCATGATGACCTGTTTATCTAGATAGAATCTTGTTTTTCCATTGCCTATATAGATGAACAGAATGTGTTCTCTGTTTATCCTTGCCATTTGAGAATTTTACACTATAATCAAGATTTGAGGATAATCACTATAATGATTATTATATGATAATAACCATAAATGTTTCATATCATAGTATACTACCTGTTGAAAAGTCATGTGAAGCTTTTGCATTCTGTGCCTTTGCTAAGATTGATATCCAATAGTATTAACTCAGATACCATACCAAAATTAATTAATAGCATTCAATCTTCACAGATAGAATTGTGGATTGTTGAGAGTGAGTGTTAAGACTGAAGTTTACTCTAGGAATTCACAAAATGATAAACCAGCAAAAGTCGGGTTGAAGCCTGTAGATGAGCGGCACTCTGTTAGAGCGCAGCTGCATCAGTTCAGCAGGATCAGCATCCGTCAGATTCTTAAATACCAGGATGACATAGTTCGCACATGGATGACTGATGAGTACCAGTTGAGCACACTAATTGAACCGTAATATCCAATTAAAAAAATATATGGTTGACTTAATAGAACATACAGCTTCCAATAAATGACAAACTTCTCTCTCCTAGATATATTAGGAAATCATCTTTACAACAGCAAGACAACAAATGTGATTCATCAAGTTCTGAAAATATAGACAGGCAACATGAGAACTCCAGCTCCAATAACAGGCAAAAGAGAGGTAATAAAATTTACAAATCTTTTATTTTTGCTAACTATACAAAAGTTACCCACAGATAATGGGTTGGATTTTCGGCACTCTTGCGCTCCAGGTTTCGCCCCGGAGCGGCGAGAAATGGGGTGGCAAAGTCTCCTGCGTCCTGTCGCAATCCTCCGGTTCTGTTTTGCAGCGGCGCTTAGAAGCACCGTTGGGAAGAACTGCGCCGGGTGTGCAACGGCTCTTGTTGCAACACCAGCAGTAGTTTCGACTCGCACCCGACCCATATACCCCAAAACGTGCCCGCGATGACCGCCAGGGAAAACACAGCGGTCCAGTCCTGCCAGCGGCGGTGCGGTAGATAAACCGGAAAAAAGGTAAGTTCCAGTGTTTATTCTTCTTTTATATTTTGTAGCGATTTGTGTTGTGGTGGTATGGGCAATGTGTTTGGAATGCTTTTGTGATTTTATTTGGATTTTTTTTTCCCTCCCAAGGCCTCTTTCGGAGCGCTCCCAGCCCCACAATTTAGCTGGCGAAGTTCCCATTTCTGCGACGCAAAAGTTGTACAGCGCCTCCCTTTGTGCTGTGCCCCTTGGCGCAGGGCCCAGATGGCAAAAGTTTCTCTACACAGCGCAGACGTTACTCGGGCGGTAACTTTCCTGCCCTGCCTCCATTTTCGACCTGAAAACGGCAAAACCGAAAATCCAGCCCGTTATCAAGTATTAACTTTGAAATTCTATGATGCAACTAAATACTGAACCAGCTTTCAACTCTAAACTTGAAAGTTCTTCTTCAGATGATTTATTGTAAGGTCTTAAGTATTTGCACTGTGTACATTTCCCCTTAAATACTAACTGCCTGTGTTACATTGGTACCAAAGCAGATACAGCAGCTCGGAATCCTCTGATTAATTGCTGGTCTATAAATTCTGGGAGTCTGTAAATGAAACTGGTGTCCACTCCTCTCTCCTGCTCCTTGCTGTTAACTTCTGTTACCCCAAATTGAATACATTGTTGTAAGGGGCATAGCAGATTTTACTAATGTAAATATGGCAATATAAAAGACAAAGTGTATTACACATTATAAGTACAGTCAGAATGTTGACTACTATTGCCCATTTTTGAATTTTTTTGCTTCAATTTTGTGAAATACAGTTCATTTTTTCCACCCAGTGTTGAAAACAGCATTTAAAAGCCAGCTGCTGCATTGGCCAGATGCAGAGCAAAGTTTTATTTACTCTTCTCCAACAATGTATCTTAACATTACCAGAAAATAATACTTCCATTCACCTCAATATCTATCCTTTCTCAGTGAAATGCTGGTGCCAATTTGCGCTGAACAATGAACAATTTTGTGCTCTGACACATACTCACCAGAAACTGAGACTGCATAACATGCTTCAATTTTGCCATTTCCACCGGTAAAGTAGTGAATAATTAATTTTATTGATCTGGACTGGATTCTGGGGTACACTATCTCCAACCCTTCTTAATCCAAACAAAAACGGATTGGGGTGAATTTTAACCCCCAAAAACGGTGGGTTGAGGTTGGGTGGGAGGTTAAAGTGTTAAAAACCTAAATCCCGACTCCAACCTGCCGACTTCCGTTTTTAAAGTAAGGCGGGACGGGGATGGGCAGTCATCCCGCTCCCAGGAGGTGGATTGGCACTTTAATTATTAAAACAAGGCTGGAAGCCTTGGATTCAACTGTGGCTGGCCAGGGTTCCCGGGCCTCGGGATTCCTGGCAGCTGCAGCAAGGCAGGAGAGCCTCGGGGAGCAATCTTTGTGGGCCTAGAGGAGAAGGAGTTCTTCCTCCCGGCCCCCAAGTTCCCCCACTATGTGTCCCCCATACAAACTATCCCTGCCACGATTGGGGACTGGACCCCCCCAGGTTCAGACCACCCCACGGGGTCTGGGATCGGACCTCCCCCCCCCACCAACCCCCCAGGTTCAGGGATTGGACTCCCCCCACCCCCCCCCCCCTTTGGGTTGGGGTCGGACAATGCTGGGTTGGGGATTGGACCCCTCCCTGCCCCTGACTTTTAATGCATGGTGCCACATTTTATTTTAGACCGAACACTTGAATATCTGTAACAAGCCTTCAATGAGACACATTATCAAACACATTCTGAATATCAATATACATTACATTAAATGAATTATTTTTATCGATACAATCAGTCACTCCTTGAATAAAACTTCATGTCCATGATATTTGGAGCTGATCCCGCTCTGCTGGCATTGCTTTGGCATAACTAAAATTTTCACTGCACTTCTGGTGAAGTAACCCTGAAAGAGAATGAGGAATTTCACAGTCCCTTAAATGTATCAAATTCAATTTGCTTTTAACAACTTCATGCTGGCGGTTCTTGATTATGCCATATATTTCAGAATGTTCACAAATTTAATCTCAAATTATGGATTCTAAGAGTTTGCTTACAACTAATGTTTGACTAATTGGTCTTTAGTTTCCTGGTTTATTGTTCTTTCCTTTCGTGAACAGAAGTGTTACAGTGACTACCCTCCAGTCCTTTGACACAGCTTGCATGTCGAAGGAGCATTGAAAAATGTGGTCAGAGCCTCTGCTAACTCCTCTCTGATTTCCTTCAACAGTGACTTAGCCACCTTGAGTTCTGCTATTCTTTTAATAACCAATTCCATTTCTATAAATATCTCCAATAATTGTTCCTTACGCTCCTCTAGTGCACCTACATTCTCACTTCCACCATCAGTTTGTCTATAGACACTAGGCAGTATTTTTAACTGAAGTCTTGCTCTACATTCTCTTTCCCATTTAATCATTGTGGATTCTTTCCTTTTTAAACCTACAGCAGTTGTCAAACTGTTTCTGATATCTACTTACCTAAAAAGGAGAGAGCAGTGTACTTTCTAAATGGTGAAAAGCTAAGAACGGTGGAGGTCCAAAGAGACAAGGAGGTCCATGTACATAGCTCATTACAATGTCATGAACAGATACAGAAAATAATCAAAAGATCTAATGGAATGCTGGCCTTTATATCTTGAGGACTAGAATACAAAGGGGCAGAAGTTATGCTGCAGCTATACAAAGCCCTGGTTAGACCACACCTGGAGTACTGTGAGCAGTTCTGGGCACCATACCTTGGGAAGGATATATTGGCCTTGGAGAGAGTGCAGTGTAGGTTTACCAGAAAGATGCCTGGACTCCAAAGGTTAAATTCAAAGCGATTACACAAATTAAGGTTGTATTCCCTAGAATTTAGAAGGTTAAAGGGTGAAGTTTTCAAAATATTAAAGGGAGTAAATAGGCTAGATAGATAAACTGTTTCGACTGGTTGGGGAGTCTAGGACATAGTCTAAAAATTAGAGCCAAATCTTTCACTTAATCAGGAGTGAAACTCGGAATAGGTCCGTGCAACAGAGCAGGTCTCCAGTCATCCTGGTTAACCCTTGCCACTGGATAAAGCCTAGATCTGTCAAGCCCGTGTGGTGGCTGATTTGCAACGGTCACCACAAGTTTAAAAAATTCAGACCCAGGCATCTTCCACCCTGGAGTTTAGGACTGGAACATCGGGTCCTTCATTGAAACATCTGCAAACTCATTCCTTTTGGTGTGGAAGCAAGTCATCCTCATTCAAGGGACTGCCTATGATGATGAATGGAATTGTTGTTAATTCAGGATCAGAGTTTTGAAGTACCTAATGTTACATTTTTACTCAAGTATTTTTCTCTTCAGTATGATGACTCCTGTCCCTCCCTACAAACCTGAATGTGACTTTATACGCATAATATCAGATAATATAGCATTGCCAGAGAACTCCTATGTTACTGAAATAGCTTTGTAGAATTGACAAACTCTTATGAGTACTCTAGTCTTTGGAGAGTGTAAGTAAAAACATTTGGGAAGTCTTTTTTTCTCACCACTTGGGCGGTAATCTGTCAGGGCAGATCGCAGGCCCTTTATAGAACCTGCCTGATTTTTATTCGATTAATTGCAATGGGATGAAAATTAGGTGAGTTCTATAAAGGGTGAGCAGGTGGTCTGCCCTGACAGATTAGAGCCCAGGCGGAGAAGATGAAAATCTACCCTAGTCTATCCGATGACGTGACTCAGACTGTAAACTAAGAATCAGGGTTTATTAAAAAGCAGACAGTATTCGAAAATCAATTTAGCAGACTTCACTGGATAGTAGAATGCTTAACTTGCACCTCCTCTAGGTATAAAAATAACAAATAAATGGCAATTCCGAACTCGCTTAACAATACTCGTACCATAATTTATGTGTGAGGTATCATCCACCAACACGGAGACCGCAGCCTCTATATGAGTTTGCTCAGATGATAACAAACTGGCAGCACACTCTCTCTGATATAATTTTCCTTCCTTCTAAGGTTCAAAACTAGGATCCAGAATATCAAGCAATGTTTCCAACGGCTGAATTTTATTCTGGCTGGCAAGCTGCCAGATTGTTTTAACTTTTTGAAATCATTTAGGAACTATTATTCGCTGAAAGCCATTATGAAATTTATCAAACCATTAGGTAGAATAAATTATGAAATATATTCTACCTAATGGTTTGATGCTACAGACAGCACCATCTATTTGCCCTTCATAGAATCATAGAATGGTTACAGCATGGAAGAAGGCCATTAGGCCCGTTGAGCCCTTAACCAATAAATGAATATAAGAATACAAAAGACATATTGTGGTTTGATTTGATTAGCCACAAGTTTCTGCTGATTTGTAGTATACCTAGAATGCTATAATATTATTATTTAGATGTATATTTACAAATCCCCTGCTGCATACTATTTGGGCTTACACATGAAGAATGACTACTTAGATGAGGCACTAGAGAGCTGTTAACATGTGTGGAACCATATCCTAACAGGAGCCGGTATCTTCAGGAGAGGAGAGGGAAAATATTCCCTTTTGCAAAGGCCTTTATTTTTCATAAAGGCATTTAGAACAAAAGTTTATGTTAGGATGCAAAGCGCCTGAGTATAGCTGCAGTACTTGATTGGTCAGCAGAAATAATGGGGGGAATTTTAACCCCCAAGATGTTGTGGGGGGGGTGGGGGCAGGCAGAGGTAGATAAAAATTCAAAAATTTAGAACCTGATCTCAACTCACCTTCCCTTCCGATTTTAATAGAGACAGGTTGGGGGGCAGGTGACTAACTTGCTCTACAGGAGGTGGGTCCATCATATTTTAATGAGGTTGTGTGCCTCTAAATTATCAAGAATGTTACTTTTAACGACCGGAGGCCAGGTTTCCTGGGCATTGAAACACCTGGCAGCTGAAGGGACGGATCCATCAGGTAAGTGCCTTTGTAGCACTGCTTGTGTGCCAGGAAAAGCAGGAGTACTTCCTCCTCCCCCCCCACCCCGCTTCTGGCCCACCAAGCTACATGCTTCCATCCACTTGATCAGACTCCCGATGTCCAACATATTGCCCTCTGATATCCGATCTGCAACTCCCTTTCCAACCTCCAATTCCCTCCCGACCTCCCCCCCCTCCCCCACACCCCCCGCCGCCCCCCCCCCCCTCCCCAGATGTCTGACCTCACCCCCCTCCGATGCTCAAACTCACCCTGCCTGGCCAACCACCGCCCCATATCTGAGCCCCCCCCCCTCCGCCATGTGCAACTTACCTTTGCTGAGCTCTGAAGTTGCCTTCCCGGCCAGGAGAGGCAGAATTGGTTCTTCCCCTCTGGCTGGCTGCAGCCGGGAATCATATGTAAAATACTTAAATCAGGTCCTGTTGTTAAATTCAGCAGGTTCTCACGTTAATTCCCATCCCACCTCCCCCCCCACTTCCCACCTCGCAGTTATTATCAGGGCCAATATAAAATGGTGAGTAGACAACTTAAGCTCGCTTCTCGGCCTTTTGGCTAAGATCATGCGTAACTGACCTGACAGGGGAGTAACCACCATAACCCCAAGGTGGTTCTCCCTGGATCAGGAAGGTATATGCTTGCTTTTTTGGAAATAGGAGGTGGGTGGGGTGGCTTGACCCATCCACCTCCACGGAGGTGTGTGGGGGGCCTGACCCATCCACCTCCATGGCACGAACCTGGTATTGCAGTACTTCCAGGAACGGTGCAGTGGCTCTAGGCCTTTTGGCTAAGAGCATTGGCGCAGAGTGATCCTTGATGTGTGCAAGGTGACCTCTGGCGTTTGTGATTTGACAAAGAATTGGAACGATTGGCTACGAATTTCAACAACAACAAAAAAAAACTTAAGCTTTTTCATTGGAGGGCTACAAGCCTCATAAACAGCACAAATTCCAGATAAACTTACCTACATCTCGATCCTTCAGCAGCTAAGAAGGCCTGAAGTTTGAGAAAATCCACCTCTTCACAAGCCCCACTGGCACTAATAAACTCTCACTCTCCTCACTCCTGGGACTATGATTTAGAATTGTTGTTTGTCATCAAGCTCATAGTTCCTCGGCAGCTCCTTTTGCATTATCTACTGAAGGTGGTAGCTCTTTGGTTGAATCATGGCCATGGTACTTCTTGCCTGCCTAATTATTTGTTATTTGGTTTGGTTTTTATCACTGTTATTTCCTCTGAGCAATGATATCTTGCCAAGCTTTTTGGGCCTATGATCATGATTGCAATGCGAGAGCAATATTGAGTGACTACCACCATGTGTGACAAGAGACATACACGATTGTTAAACCAATAGGAAAAGACAGAGTGTATATATGGCAATTCCACACCACTCATTTACCTCGGTAGATTGTGAAAAGCATTATTGACAGATCGAAAATATAAGTTTCCCATGCAATGTATAAAAAAATAACTCCATTACAATATGCTGTAAACACTGTCCATTGCCTTTTACCAACCACCCATTAAAAATGTTTCATACTCAGCCTCAAGGGAATAGTATTATTAGCTGCATTAGGAACATAGGAACAGGAATTAGCTGTGTTGTTGGAAATAATTATGTTCATCAATATAAACAGGTGTTAAAAAGGTTTGTAAAACCCCAAGCAGTATAGAGTTCAACTGTGCACTGTGGTTCGAGAGAAAACTGCTTTTAAATTTGAATGTGAGTCTTTCTTTATCCAAATGCTGATCTTGCTACTATCAGATCGGCTTGCTTATATTTATAGCCTGTAATGTTCATTAAATCTGCTCCAGTACATCTACATGGGGAAAATGCTGATGACAATATATTAGTACTGGCAGTCTTAGGTAAGCTTTGTTCGTATATAGCACCGGATTTACTGCCATTCAGTCATTTAGCAAACATAAGCATTCTTTGGTTTTTAAAAATTTGCAGTTCCAAAATCCTATTTAATTTCTGAGATACCAAGTTGTAAATTTTAGGCAGTTACAAACATTTTTGGCAATATTCTCGAGCAATGAACCTTACTGCAAAACACCTGATGTACAATTCATCTCAATTCAAATGGAAAATGAATCAGTAACGCAAGAAGATGAGAAGGGGGATTTAATAATGGGAAATGTGGAAATGGCTGAGACCTCAAACAATTATTTTGCTTCGGTCTTCACAGTGGAAGACACAAAAACCATGCCAAAAATTGCTGGTCACAGGAATGTGGGAAGGGAGGACCTTGAGATAATCACTATCACTAGGGGGGTAGTGCTGGACAGGCTAATGGGACTCAAGGTAGACAAGTCCCGTGGTCCTGATGAAATGCATCCCAGGGTATTAAAAGAGATGGCGGAAGTTAAAGCAGATGCATTCGTTATAATCTACCAAAATTCTCCGGACTCTGGGGATTGGAAAGCAGCTAATGTAACGCCTCTGTTTAAAAAAGGGGGCAGACAAAAGGCAGGTAACTATAGGCCGGTTAGTTTAACATCTGTAGTGGGGAAAATGCTTGAAACTATCATTAAGGAAGAAATAACAGGACATCTAGATAGGAATAGTGCAATCAAGCAGACGCAACATGGATTCATGAAGGGGAAATCATGTTGAACTAATTTACTGGAATTCTTTGAGGATATAACGAGCATGGTGGATAGAGGTGTACCGATGGATGTGGTGTATTTAGATTTCCAAAAGGCATTCGATATGGTGCCACACAAAAGGTTACTGCAGAAGATAAAGGTACGCGGAATCAGAGGAAATGTATTAGCATGGATAGAGAATTGGCTGGCTAACAGAAAGCAGAGAGTCGGGATAAATGGATCCTTTTCGGGTTGGAAATTGGAGGTTAGTGGTGTGCCACAGGGATCGGTGCTGGGACCACAACTGTTTACAATATACATAGATGACCTGAAAGAGGGGACACAGAGTGTAGTGTAACAAAATTTGCAGATAACACAAAGATTAGTGGGAAAGTGGGTTGTGTAGAGGACACAGAGAGGCTGCAAAGAGATTTAGGTAGGTTAAGCGAATGGGCTAAGGTTTGGCAGATGGAATACAATGTCGGAAAGTGTGAGGTCATCCACCTTGGAAAAAAAAACAGTAAAAGGGAATATTTGAATGGGGAGAAATTACAACATGCTGCGGTGCAGAGGGACCTGGGGGTCCTTGTGCATGAATACCAAAAAGTTAGTTTGCAGGTGCAGCAGGTAATCAGGAAGGCGAATGGAATGTTGGCCTTCATTGCGAAAGGGATGGAGTACAAAAGCAGGAAGGTCCTGCTGCAACTGGTATTGGTGAGGCTGCACCTGGAGTACTGCGTGCAGTTTTGGTCACCTTACTTAAAGAAGGATAAACTAGCTTTGGAGGGGGTACAGAGACGATTCACGAGGCTGATTCCGGAGATGAGGGGGTTACCTTATGATGATAGATTGAGTAGACTGGGTCTTTACTCGTTGGAGTTCAGAAGGATGAGGGGTGATCTTATAGAAACATTTAAAATAATGAACGGGATAGACAAGATAGAGGCAGAGAGGTTGGTTTCACTGGTCGGGGAGACTAGAACTAGGGGGCACAGCCTCAAAATACGGGGGAGCCAATTTAAAACCGAGTTGAGAAGAAATTTCTTCTCCCAGAGGGATGTGAATCTGTGGAATTCCCTGCCCAAGGAAGCAGTTGAGGCTAGCTCATTGAATGTATTCAAATCACAGATAGATAGATTTTTAACCAATAAGGGAATTGAGGGTTATGGGGAGTGGGCGGGTAAGTGGAGCTGAGTCCACGGCCAGGTCAGCCATGATCTTGTTGAATGGCGGAGCAGGCTCGAGGGCTAGATGGCTTACTCCTGTTCCTAATTCTTATGTTCTTATGTAAGAAAATATGGCTTATCTTAATATTTGATAAATTATAGTGTGAATAAAGGATGGCTTGGAGTGAATGACAATGTAATGGCCTAAGGAGCTCCTGCTGAAAACAGATGAGACTTTCATTTTAATATTTAAATCTGTTGTAAGGTGATGCATATTAGTACACATGCAATTAAGTATCTGTGATTCTTACGGCAATGCGATAAGCGCTAAATTCAGCCGCATAACATCAGCAAAGGGGTAGGCAGATTCATGGCTGACAGGAAGTCAGCATTTAAAGGGCAACTTACTCAGTGTCTGCTGTGGTTCAGAGGGTAGCACACTTACCTCTGAGTCAGAAGGTTGTGGGTTCAAGTCCCACTCCAGATACTTGAGCACATCAATCAGGCTGACACTCCAGTATAGTGCTGCAGTGCTGTTGGAGGTGCTGTCTTTCAGATGAGACGCTAAGCTGCCCTCTCAGGTGGATGTAAAAGATCCCATGGCACTATTTCGAAGAAGAGCAACGGAATTGTCCCCGGTGTCCTGGTCAATATTTATCCCTTAATCAACATAACAAAAACAGATTATCTAGTCATTTTCACATTGCTGTTTGTGGGAGATTGCTTTGCAAGTTGGCTGCACGTTTCCCACATTACAACAGTGACTACACTCCAAAAGTATTTCATTGGCTGTAAAGCGCTTTTAGACATCTGCTGGTCGTGAAAGGCGCTACATAAATGCAAGTTTTTCTTTCTTTTACTGGGCCCATAATTTCACATGGTGAGTTGCGCCAGGTTTGTGCCAATGAGTCATGAGTTGCACCTGCCAATGCTCTTCCAAACAAAATCCGCCAGAATTTCATGGGTCAGCTCATTGGCATATCCATTGGAAGATCTATCAGCACAAATCCTGTTTAAAATGGGATTAATGGGATTGACTTGGAAATTAGAATGCAGCTTTAAAAAGACCATTCTATCAAAAGATTGCAGTAGCAGACTAGGGGAGCAGCAGGTAAGTAGGAAAGTATCTGGATCACTCAGCTCACTATTAGTTACCTGCACTGGATGGCTCATGCCCCTCTTTATCCTACTTTTCAAAAATGTTTCCCACTGCAGGATCCGGCACTATCAGCCAAAGGAGGGACAAGGGTATGGAGAGGAAGAGAAGAACACACCCTCCTGGATGTGATTAGGCAAAGGGGAGACAATCTGCTGGGCCTCCATGCAAGGAAGCCTCAGAAAAATATATCTCGTGCCATGTGGAGGGAGGTGGTACTGGCACTGAGTGCCAACTCCTCTACCCCCAGAACTGCAAACCAGTGTTGCAAGATGTTCAATAACCTGACGAGGGCAGGCAAGGTAACACACCAACCAGTTTCCCTCTACTTGCTTTGGCATCATGAATACCAGCACAGTCTTTACTTTATAAAATTAATAGCTCCACAACTAACCCTTTGCACTGCACTTTGGTTAAGGGGACACTAACTGGGGAGCTTACAGTTTGTGTCATCATCTCCCCCCAACAAAATTACTCCCATGCAGAACCTTAAAATTCCTTCCTCCACTTTAATAAAGTGATACCAGCAGATCTCTTACAACAGTTGTTCAACTGGGAGACTGTCCTCAATTGCTAGTTTTTACCTAATTCACTCAATCTTGTTGAAGGAGTAAATTGGCACACAATGCCCTTGAGAGAAAGAGCACCAGATCATGGGTCTTTCTGATATTAAGGAGCTCACCTCCTATGAGGGGCAGGCTATGGTGTTGATGGGAAAACACTCTGCTTTCTGTAGGTGCTGATGAGTTTGGAGGCATAGTGTTGGTGCCAGATTAATGAATGCACATCGACACAGTCACTGCGATATCCTTGTAAAGCACCACATGATCACAAGCTTTCACCCGGTTCTCAGGATCCTAAAGGTAGCAATACTCACCCATTCTTAGCTTTTACCTTTCCTTCCTGTAGGTCCACTACAAGACTACAAGAACAGGGGAGGGTGGAGGGGGTATGGGTTAGATGATACAGAAGATGGTAATGAGGAGGAGGAGGAGTAGAAGACAGAACTTTTTCCTCATGGATTATTCGGATTACAAAAGCGAGATGGATGATGAAGAGAGAGAGAAAGTCAAGGTGAAGCCCAACCAATGTGTTCCTGTACAAACCCAAGCTGCTGCTCTATCACAAGCCCCTCAATTTCACTCCAACATCACTTGCTTTTTTACTCCCATGCCCCAGCTTAGATAATTTCACCTGGAAGAATTAGATAGTGTTACTGTGGATGTTGCAATGGGTGATTCACAGAGCACAAAGGAGCTGGAGGTTTGGGAAATGGGTGAAAATGTGTCAGTTTCCCAAAGGAGGTTGAGGATGGTTTCAGGGTACCCGTTGAAAAGAAGGACATTCAAGGAACATTACACCTACCTGCAGGCTCTGAAGTCAGGCTCTCAGCATTTGCAGTAACTGGCAGATGTGCCCTTTGTGTCTACAGCCCTCGCTTGTGGTGTCAGAGAAGCTTTTTCTTTACTGTTGATATCAGTGGAGCATGTGGTGATTTATTTGAAATCTGCAGCAGACCCACACCTAAGAAGCTACCAAGGACCAATAGGTGTTTCCACTTCCATGGAAACACTGAGTGCAGCTCTGGTGGCATTAGAGGACAGAATAGTACCCTGCTTCCTGACTCTGGTAGCCAGGAGGCAGGTTAGTGTCTCGGGGCTTTCAGGGTCTAATAACTGGCATCAGACCAGCTAGCCTGCCAATCAGTGAGGCTAGAGATTCAGGGCCCAGTGGAATAGCGACAGCTGGAGATAACCTGCTTGATACCACCATATGTCAGGACAATGGCACAGACCAAGCCCCTGGGCACCCCACTCAGAGCATGGCACCAGTGGCACATAGGAGCTGATACCTGACTGCCTAGGAACAAACTCCAGAGATGCATCCAGATGTCCCTCGCAGGTGAAAACTGCAATATGAGGAGTGCCACCACAGTCCCATGATTCTCTTGTCGTACAAAAGCAGCCAACCAGCTGTTGTAATATTGGCCCTCAGCTTGCATCTAGGAGAAGCACTGGAATTGGAGAAAGAAAGGCATATTTAGCCACCATGGGCAATTACAATGTGAGGAAACAATAGAATCGCTTGTGTTTGCTTTAGAGTTTGTTTTATGTGCACTTATATTGTGCTTTATTATTCATGGAGATTAAAGTAATTCAGGTAAGTGAGTACTTAATTTATGCTGACCTATTCAATCAGATTATGTTATTGGTATATCATGTAGGGCAAAGGGGTGTGATGCGTTTTCATGTTTTTGGATGGGTACTGGATTGACGGATTAGTCCAGTGACAGCAGTTATAGAATCATAGAAACTTACAGCACAGAAGGAGGCCATTTGGCCCATCATGCCTGCTCTTAGAGCAGTCATGCTCAGTTCCACATCCCTGTGTTTTATCTGTAACTCTATGTTCTTCATCCTCAAGTACCTGTCCAACTCCCTTTTAAAATTATTAATGGAATAATCTTCCACCATATTTAAAGGAAGAGTTGGCTCAGAATAGATAGCACCCTGCATATCAGCTTCACACTCTGCTGGCCAGGTTGTTACGAAATAGATGTGAACATGTCACTGATCACTTGTGCTCTGGTATCCCTTGCAGCAGTCACTGAGGAGTCCTCTGAGTGACTGTATTGTAATTCAGCCTCCAAATCAATTAGGGACACCTCCCCAGGAAAGTCCAAAGCTAAGCCTTTTTGCATGACAAGCTATAACTTCTGCAGAACACAAGAGCTGGAGCATCCAACGGGTCATGGCAACGAAAACGCTCCTTTGAGACCCCCATGGTCCTCTCAATGACCACACTGGTAGCGACATGTGGCTTGTTATAATGCGCCTTTGCTACTGTTTTTTGAGGACTTAGCCTAAAGCCTAAACCAGAGATAATAGGGTGAGAAGAAACTGTTCGTTTTCTGCATTCTTTACCCATCCACTTCATGTTGTGTAAGGCTAGCTAGCCTTATCTTGGCAGACGCCCTGAGGCTACACATCTTTTTGCTTATCTGCTCTTACAGCCCAAGGACGTTTATCACTACATTCACTCTGGTAGCCATCTCCTGCCAAGCAACCTTGACATCTATTTTGCCATGAATCCTTTACTGCACTTCTTCCATTAGCACCTGATGCATTCTGCCTCTTTATTCCAGCTATGATTCATTCTCTGCACAACAATGGAGTAGCCACCTGAAATAGCAGCTGTAGCCTTTAAGAATTGCAGCTACATGCTATATCCTGCTCCTCTCCCCCACCATTGATCTCAAGTTCTGCTGGCAGGCCAAATCCAGGCTAGGAGCACACAATGAGGCTGACCTTTCAAAATCCGGTAAGCTGGTGACACAAATGCTCAGTCCAGCACTAGAGTAAACTCTAAGCTTACTGCTTGGTGATCTCATCGTTTAGTAGCTATACTGGAAAATTCACCCTTGGATTATAAACTGCAGGATCAAAGCTCAAGCTGGTGAGCTCAAATATTAGATCAAAAATTTGAACTTGCTCCTTGGTACCTTTTTAATAAATGAACACTATACTTTTTTAACATGGCTCATTTTGTTAACGCTGTTATTTTTGAATTGTGTTGGCTGAGAAGAATGTATTTATACTGATGTCTTATGACGTCACCAAAAGGTATAAGTCATGTTTAACTACAGCCATGTTACAATATATTATTTTGGTCCATAAATGCTATGAAGGAAACTATGAAGTCGACTTTAAGTTCCAGCGAGTTTCAGGTGGGCGGGGCAGGGTGAGTGCAAAGGCCCTGATTTGAGGCCAGGAGCATTTTAACGCGTGGGCCTCATCTACATGCTGTTGATCAGCTGCCTGTCTGCAACGTGGAAGGCTGCAGTAAAAGTTCTGCCAGCCATCTGGCACCAGAGGAAAGCTCACTACCAAGAAGGTCTGTCTCGAAGAGGGGGATTTGGGGAAAGTCTCCCAGGAGGGAAGGATGGGGAGTCCAGGGAAAGAGAGGTCACAACTTTCCTACCTGCTCCTCCCCACCCCACAAAGGAGTAGTTTCCACTTATCTTGGAGAGCCTCTTCGTACTCCCTGGCAGGAAAATCTAGACGACTTTCCCTCTCAGGCCCGAGTTAAGATTAAATTGGGGGTCACATTGTTTATTTAATTCATGAGGCTTCCACCAACATCTGGTGAGCACCTCAGCCACCGAACAGCAAAGAACAGTAAAAATGGTGGACAGCAAGATTTCAGTGGCAAACGGGGTGGTAAGGATGAAGCTGCCATTTTAAAGGCCTTCCTGCCCCATTCCAGTGGGCAGTGTGACTTAAAATTCCCACCTATATGTTAAATAGGAAAAGCCTAAATTTTCTGTAATAATGTTTCCCACTTAACATTATTAAGTGGGAAAATAAAAAGCTGGTACAGATCAGCAAATATACATTATGTTATTATGTTATATGAACATTTTCGGTGATTTGAATTGAATTCCACGCTGTAAAAATAATATAGGGATTTACTTTTGTCTATTCAAGAGTGAGTAATTACACTAGCAAGTGCAATTTTTCATGTGGCTTTAGCCTTGAACCCACATTAACAATCCTAGCCTAAAAATTCAAACTCCTCATTCATTCACAGTTCAATTACAATTTACATTTTAGTCCCTGTTTATTAGTTGAATTAATGAGATAAAATAATGCAAAAGTATATCATGTGAGTTACGCTGGCTTAAACTTTCCAAACTGGACAAAGGTTTTTATGCCACTGCTGTAATATTTCGTTTGGAAAGGATTAAGAAATGTCTAGGAAATGCCCAACTGAAAAAAAAACATGTTTAGTGCAAAGAAAAACAATGTGCACTTAAGGATATTTCAGTTTTCCTCCTTACCTCTTCCTCTTCCTCTTTCCTAGCTGATGTTCCTTCCAGTCATAACCTTGACCGTTCATCTCTTGCTAAAAAGCGATTTACATTGCAGGGTCTTTCCAATCGCAGACCTCAGCAGAAAGGTAAAACAACTCAGTGCTGGTGTAACTTCAGTGTCCGTCCTATTCCTCATGGCTCTTCACCTTTCCAAACTAATACCTTGTCACTATTCCATACTCTCTCCATGTGTAATTTGTAAGATATATTTACTTGTGTTCTATGTATAGGTTGTGTTGTCTAATTTTGTCATCTGATTGTCATCAGTTATTTTATAAAATCTATTGCTCACAGATGTGAACATTGCTGTCAGGGGATCATAAACCCTAAAAGTTAAACAATTAGCTGTTAATTTGTGGATCATGCAACTCATGATATTTTGTACATTTATATCATCAACCTTGGTAAAACAAAACTTTGCAAGGGCAATGTCTTCCCTGTTTAGTCACAAGAAAACTTTTTTTGTTTAAGTTGATAAACACGTGGAGAGATTCTTCAAAATCATTTGAGATCACGGTGCAGAAAGATGGAAAATGTGGCTGGTAAGGCCTCACCACCCGAGTGGAATTCCTCCTCCCCCTCCCCCCACCCTCCCATTGCCCATTCCTTTCCTGGCGCGTCACATATGAAAGTGAAAGTGGGGCGCGGGGGTTGGGGATGCCTTGGGTTACGGCAGATTTCCCTGTTCTCTGCCACATTTACCGCCATTTACTGGAACTATGTGGAAATTGGAGATAGGCCATGTGGAGTTTGAGGACAGACCCCAGGAAGGGGAAGTTAATACCCAAATGGAAGAAGAGGGCCTTATAGTAGCCTCCATTCCCTCCTTCAAGCCAAGAGACAGCAGGTCTCAACCTCATTCCGATCTTCAGGTCACTTCTGCCCCTCAAGTCGCTTGTCGGATCTTCTGGTGCAGCAGCTCCAGCGTTTCTTCACTGACCCTGGGAAGCTCTGTCTTAACAGTGGGAATCCTTTCAGGCGCCCTGACCTAGGAAAATGGTTCAGGACCAGAGCAGAAATAGAAGTAATGCCCCATCAAAGCTCTACCCTGAAAAGGAAAAGCCAGGCATTATTCATGTTACAGAAACCGTCATCATGATGTGTGGCTCTTCTGGGATTTCTGTCCTGCAAATAGTGGCACTCAATCCCTTTGACCTTTTCAGATATGCCTGTATAAACTACATGTATTCACAGAGAATTGGAAATAATTTGAGGACAAGAGGCAGGAAGTGCTTTGCAAGTGACTGCACCCAGTGTCTGGAAAACCCATTAAAGGCTAGAAAGGCTTATGTTTTAGTCTTATTTAAGCTGGCAGAGGAGCAATTCCAAGTAAGCCTTATTATTTTCAATTTATACCATTTACATGTCACCATATGATCAAAAAGTAGATAAAAATCAGAATAACTTTTAACGCAGAGTGGGGTGGCGAGGGTGGGGGGAGGGGAGTTGTTTGTTCTGGAAAATGCCACGTGTTCTATTGCAAAACCATTGTAACCATAATATAAATTGTACAAATTAAGACAAGTGAAAATTTCAGACATGCTCACATTTGTAAGTGAACTATGACCAAACTATTTGCCTGTTTTAACTATTGCAAAATATAAAAAATGTGGGCCTAGCAATTGGTTTGTGTTGACCTAGTTTAGTGTCAGAATCAAAAACCACATCTAAACATACAGTACAAGCTGGAAATCCATGGGAAATTCAGGCAAGTATGAATAAGTGCTAGTGAATCTGTGAAATGTTGGTGAAACTGCATGAAATATAGCGGACCACACAGAAGGTACTTTTACAACAGTAATAATGTAATTTCTTTTAAAAAGTTTGAATCAATTAAACCTGAGATAAAGGGGTTGTCTTATGAAGAAAGGTTGAGCATGTTGCGCCTATACTCATTGGAGTTTAGAAGAACGAGAGGTTATCTTATTGAAACGTATAAGATTCTGGGAGGACTTGACAAGGTACCTGATTGCGGCGGAGCTTTCAGGTACCGCCGGGGAGAGGTGCGCCAATGTGTAACGGCGCGGATTGTGTTACCGTCGTACTTTCGGCACTCTCCCGACCCGTCGGTACAGCCCTGCCAGCAGCAGTAAGTACGAAAACTTGCAAAAAAGGTACATTAAAGTATTTATTTTTAAATTATTTTTCAGTGACTTGCTAGCTAAGGGTTTTGTGAATTTATTTGCAATTTTTTTTTCCCCCTCCCACGGCCTTTGTTGCAATGCAAACGACCACGGACTAAAGTTGCCAATACTCGCGTGTTGCACCACGAATAATCGTGCAACACCTCCTTTACCCCCGGCGCAGACGTAAAGGCCGAAAGTTTGGTCTAAAAACGGTAGCGCAATGTAAATGTTAATTTTCACATTTTGCAACTCTTTTCACCGAAAAACCCCGGGCCGAAAATCCGTCCCCTAGAACTAGGGGGCATAGTTTCAGAATAAGGGGCCGCCCATTTAGAACTGAGATGGGGAGGAATTTCTTCTCTCAGAGGGTCGTGAATCTTTGGAATTCTCTACCCCAGAGAGCTGTGGAAGCTGGGTCATTGAATATATTTAAGGTGGAGATAGACAGATCTTTGCGCGATAAGGGAATAAAGGATTATGGGGTGCGGGCAGGGAAGTGGAGCTGAGCCCAAGATCAGATCAACCATGATCTTATTAAATGGCAGAGCAGGCTCGAGGGGCCAAATGGCATTCTCCTGCTCCTATTTCTTATGTTCTGTTTCTTATGTTAATAAGACTAGATTGATTTTTTTTCAGTTTTTAATTCAGCGTCTCAGATACATATCATCAATGACAAGCTAGATACTGAAATCAATTCTTTTACTGTACCATCTGAAAGATTATTTGACCAAATTGAATTGATTTCCTCCTAATAGTAGATAACGCATCACCTAATTCAATTTTAGTCACTCAACCAGATGATATATTGGATGTTGAAAGTTTTTTCCTTGTTCCATGCATTTATCACTTGGTTGAGCACTAAATTAAAGGTAATTAGCGTAATCTAGTTTGACATTGATCACTTCAGGAAGTGAAATAAGAAAGGAAAAGCTGCAAATGCTGGAATTCTGAAATAAAACCAGAAAAAGTGGAAATACATCATGGCCATTCTGTTGAAGGGTACACACCAAAAACATCATAGCCTGTCTCTTCTCTTTACAGGGCGGACTGACCTGCTGTGTAGTTCCAGCTTTTTCTGCTTTTTTTTAAGGGAGTGAACTAGATATTAAATAAGATCAAAAACAATCTGTTAGGTATGCAGTGTGAAAGATGTAAAAAGATACAAAATAGTGAATGGAAGCTCTACTAAAATTAGCTGAGGATAATAAAAATGAATATTAGAATGGTGTAGAAGGACAACAGATAGTCAAGCTAAATAAGTAAAATGTTGAAGATGAGATAGAAGGATTAATTTTACAAGTTGCACTACCAACCTGACACCTCACCGCCAACATTACATATCGGAAATTAGCGCATGCTCTACCCACAGCTTTCCACCCAAATTCCTAATAAGCACTCTCAATAGGTAAGGCTCTGTGTGAGAAAAATGATTGCCTAAAATTTACACTGAAGCATCTTGGCAATATAAAATGTCATTATGTCAAAATAAGAATGTGAGGGTCCAACATCCATGGGTGTGCAGCACAAAGACCAGAAGACGGGCCAGATACACCAGGTCCTGGCTTTACGTCAGAGTGCCCACTTGGCCAGTGATATGAAGGTGGCGGAAGATGGGCCACAGACTTCCTGCATTGGTAAACCCACAACCTTGGCCTTACAAGAGGTCAGGGCACTTTGGAGGCCAGCACCTCTGGTGAGTAGACATGTACCACTGTTCCTCGGTGGATGTGGGTACTAAATTGGGGTCCAGACCAGGACTGTGGCCTGAACCACCAAAGATCATAATTTTTTTGATGAATGTCATGCGACCCATTTACTGAGTCCTGTTACGGCTTTCATGCTCTTTTCACTTTGTTGCTTTAAATGTCGAATTATACACACACTCAGTTGTAGTAAAGGCAGGATCAGGCATTTTATTCAGACATTCATACTAAAGAAACCAAGTATGAATGTTACTGAGACACAAACACTTCACAAGCCAACTTTCTGCTTGCTGCGGTTTAAGTGGCTGCTTGTGAGGCACACCCCTTCCAAAATTCCAGTGTCTAGTATCCGTGTGCCAAACTCTCATTTTTATACCGAAAAAGCCTTTGAACTCTTATTTCTTTGCATGTTAATTGTCTAAATGTACTATGCAGACGATGTAGAATCAAAATGACATTGTCTAGAAATCACGGCTAATTGCTTTCTGAATCGTTTAACATACAGACGATGTCATCAAATTATTATTCACATAGTAACAAGGTACACTCAAATACAGACAATGTCACGAATTACTATACACAACTCAGGTTATTATTTGCATAGTAACAAGTTACACTGAAACACTCAACATTCAGACAAACGATTAGCCATTATCCTGAAGTCAAGTCTCACTGCCATAAATCGACTCCCACGATGAAGTACTGTAAACACACAGGTGATCAGATAGACACATTTGAATGGCAACATGGCTCCATATAGTCTAGCAGCCTGTTTTGATCCAAACATCCTGTTTTTAATCCAAACTTCAATCTTCAACTTTTAACCCTTTTGATTTCTCCAGACTGCATCGAGTCAAAGAGTTTCAGAAATGCAGGCTTGCACTCCCACAAGTCCCAGGTCAGATTATTTCAGGGAGGGGGTGTCCGAGATACCCAGTACGGACCCGGGAGGCTGGAATTTCTGACCCATTGTGTAACACATAATGTAACGAGCAGCCCTGGGTGTTCTCGAGTAGTGAGTAGGCTGGTGAAGATAGGAAATGGACAGCCAAGGACAGGAGTGGAGGTTGATAATATCAGCAAATACAAAAGAGAGTAGGATAAGTGCCTGGAGAAAGTTTTAATAATTGGTATCATGAGTTATGATGTTCCAAGACACAGGGACTGGCCAGATGAACTACAATGCCCTTTTCTGGTCCTGTACATTCCTATGTTCCTACTTCAAGCATCTTCAATTCAGAATTTTATCTACCACACTATGCTGTTTTGTGTCTCATATTTTTACTATACTTCCATATAAATTTTCACCTCACCTTTGTATCCCAGGAAGTTACAGTTTAGTGGCAGTTGTGAAACAAATTTCCACCAATAATTGTCTTAATAAACTAAGAACTATACTTTGTAATAAAAAATACTTTTATAAATATTTCATCAGTGCCTTCTTGATTAGTCAGTACTATTTTGGCTTACAGGAAAGGATAACTAGGCCATTTACTGGGACAATTTGTTGATTTTGTTTAAAAAATGTTATTAAGTTACAGAGTACATATTCCAAGAATAATCTTGTGAAGGAATTATGTCAACAAAAGTGGATCTCATTTGCCAGTGGGATGCCACATTTTTAGCCTTTCTACGTACTAATGAGGTGCCTTTTGTTCCCCTTCTCTATTTTATTAAGATGATGGCTCATGCTACGGTATGGTATGGTTCCTTAGGAATGATCCTCCAGTATCTAACTCCATGGGGGTAATGTTAACCTAACTCGCGGGCAGGAAACCCATTGGATTGGGTGTAATGCTGGTTTTACACCCCACCCAATATTACTCTCCATGGACTTCATGCGATATTTAATGTTCGTTTTCCCTGAGGCAGCCAGTGTTAGTGCAAACCAAAGTTGCAACAGGGACCTGAAACAGGCATTACACCCTTATTTGCATATGTAGCTGACCCAATGTCTACTTCAGGTGTGGGTAAAGGCCACTTGTTTGTCCTTACCCAATACAGTGGGCGGCACACTTCCAGTTGGAAGTGTGTGCACGCTTCCTGCCTGTCACTTTGAGGCCTTAGGAAGGTTCGTAATGCCTAATAAATGGATGTTACCCAATTTAACTCGTAGCAGCCCAATTTAACCCCCAATTGTCTTACTAGCCCTACTAGTGCTCCAGCTGAGAACAGCTAACACAGCACAAACCCACTTTCAAAACTGTCATCTTTCTAGTCTGACTGACTCAGTACCATGCCACAATGTACATTTAAGTATTAAGCTATAAGGGAAACTGTGTTTTTAACAGTAAACCATCAGATTTTCCGTTGGATACTGAGAAAAAGGAGCATGGTGGCCTTCAGCTTAAAACAATACAGATAGAGCCAGATCACCAGATAGGTAAATACTACATACACAAAGTTACGTGGTACCCGGCAACAGCTTTCTGTCTGCTTCATTGAAATGTTAAGCAGCCAATGAAAAAGTCTTTAGAAACAGATAATTTCTCATCGATAGAAGTCAATTTAAAATAAAAACTAAAGCTGCGAATAGAGAATATAGGGGAGTTAGTTACTTTGTATTGAGAAAATATGCATATTTGACACAGATGTGCAATTGGTTCCTATACTGCCCTTTCACCTTTGGGATCTGAGTTTGACTGATGAGAGGAAAATGTATTCTCTCAGCTGTCTGTACGGGCCCTATATGAAATTAGTTTGGACAGTCTGAACCCACTCCTTCACATTGTCGACAACACAAAACTGGCCATTATTGGATAGCAATCTCACCCAGAGAGGCCATATAATTGGTTGATGTCAAAAATGGAATATTTCAATAACTTGCTCTCATGTAAAAGAAATATCTCAGCACATTTAAAAGGCAGAAAGGTGAACACCAAGCAGGAAAAGAAAGACATTTAGCGTAGACCAAAGGCACAATCAAAGAGAGGGTTTTCTAGGAGGTATTTAAAGTGAGGCAAAATGTCTATGCGAGAGAATTCTAGATGGCCTTAAAATAATGTTGACAGTGATTTGGAGGTTACAGCTTAAATGATTGCTCCAAACCATTTCTCATGGGAAAATTCTCTTCCACCACCACAACTACCACCTGTAACTGTAAATACGTGATTAAGAAATTAGATTGAAGATTACATGGGCAATTACAGAGCGAGTGAAAGATGATGGTTCCTGAAATAAAAACAGAAAATGGTAGAAATACACAGCAGAATCTTCACATCTGAAACGAGAAAAGATAGGTTAATATGTAAAAGCTCTTTATTAGACATTCTGTGCTTTCTGATTATGGATTTGCATCATCTTCAGTTTAAAAAAAAAAAATCTTTATTTGATGGTTTTGCTGACGTATATATTGTGGGAGTTGAAAATAAGCGGCCTTGCAATGGAAAGGATATGACAGTAAAAACTCAGCTGAGGGCTGAGCAGGACAAGATTACAAATGGTCTGCTTGTTGCCTGGGAAATGGGGTTTCGTCAGTGGTAAGGGGGCAGAGTTTGTGGCAGGGGCTCGATGTTGGGCAAGCGTCCAACAGAACGGAGGCAGTCAAGGGATTGACAGAAGTAGTGAAAAGGGTGAGCTGTATATTATTAGCGTACATATGGAGGGTGATCCCTTGCTTGCCAATGATGTTGCTAATGGTAGTATGTAGAGAAGGTAGAGGAAAAGGCCAAGAATAGATCCTCAAGGGGGTCCCAGAGGTGGTGATGCACCGAAAGAAGATAAGCCATTACTAGAAATGTATTGGTTGTATTCAAATAGGTAGGAATCCCATGGAACTGGATGACAGAGGAGAGATATTAAAGCAGGATTGTATGGTGAACCATGTCAAATGCTTTGGAAAGATTGAGGACGAGGAGCAATAATGCACCGTGCCATAGTCACATAGGATATTTTTAGTGACTTTAGTTAGGGCTGGTTCAATGCTGTGAGAAAGGCAGATGCCAGAATGCAGGGATTTTAGAGCGGAATTATGGGAGAGGTGGACATGGGACTGGGAGGTGTTAACAAATTGAGAACCCTTCACTGCTGAAATCCTTAAATATGCTTTTGTCACCTCTAGACATTAATACTCTAACATTCTCCTTTCTAGCATCCTTCACCCTCCAATAAACTCCAACTTGTCCAAGATTCTACCACTTGTATCCTGTCCTGCACTGTCCCACTCAGCCATCAATCCCCCTCCTCGCCCGCCCCCCCCCCCCTCCGCCTCCCAAATGTAACATTCCTCTGACTCTAGCTTCTTGCACACCGTCCCAGCTCCCTTTCCCCCACCATAGATGATAGAGCCTGACAGCTACTCCCCGGAACCTCCTCCCCAAGTCATATCTCCATCTCTCTCCCCATCTTTTGCTCTGCCTTCAAAAGGGTTTTTAAAAGTCATTGCCTTGACCAAGCACTCGGTCACCTTTCTTGATCTCCCTCTTCCTAGCATATGCTGGCATACTTTGTTACATTAATGGTGTTATATAAATGCATGTTATTGTTTTTGTTCCTGGGACCATGGAAATGTCATGTCAAGGACAGAAATCAATTGAGCATGTATATTGCATGCTGTAAGGTTAGATAAATATTCTGGAATTTCACTTCATTTACCTTTGGGGGCATCAATGGAGAATTTTGTCTCATGAGATTAAATACATTGGGTAGAGTCCTTGGTAAACCAGATTCTACATGACCTTTTCTTATTCAATGTTTTCTTATATGTTCTTAAATATCGGTCTTGTGGTAATGTCAGTGTTATGGAGATCACGTCCTCTTTATTTATCTTTTCAAATTCAGTACCAGCTAACCATATGGAAAAAAAAGCTATTTGTTTCTCTTTAAGTCTATAGAACTACAGCTCTGCTGTGTTCAGGTGTTATATTGTCTGCCATATTGACTAAAAAATACTTGTATTTTTGTACAGTAAAAATTTAAGATAGATATTTTAGTTTTTTTATATTGAGTTCATATGAGATCCAGAATTTCCTGGTAATATTTGGAACTGAAGTCATGAATGTGATATTTAATGGAAGATTGCTTTCAGTTGTCTCTGGAGAAAAGTAAGAAACAGCTTGCATGATATTGAAATTACTTTTTATTAAAACTAATTCTGATTTATAATCCTCTTTACATAGAATAAAGGAAATAGATATGTATCAGCACAATGATCTCATTATCTTCACCAATCCCATATAAGCAGAATGCATACTGGAGAACAATGGAAAACCCAGTTTATTTTATTGCTCTCTCTTGTGTATTTTCTACATAATGCATGCCCTCATATTTTTAATAGCTCAATCTATTTTCTTTATTTGTTGGAAAACATTTCTGAGCATTCAGTGCAGCTGATGCAGAGAGTCTAATGCTAGCAAACACAAATTCCAATATTATTCATTACTTTGCTGTGTAAATACAGTTCAACCGAATTCTCTTCAGTTAAAGCAAAATATTGAAGAATACACCTGTTTGTATCTGCAGGAAGTAGACCTCAAGTGGTAAGGAAAAAGTCATAAATTATGGATTTAAAAAATAATGGTATCAAACTGGAGAAAATAAAAGTATTTTGAAGAAAAAAATGCATTTTGTAGATCAACTGTAGGCTGCAGTAGAAGAAGAGTATTCTGGTATTATGAACTGTACCTGACCAGTGCTTGACCATTATTTTCCTGTTGCTCTTCCTGGTATGCTAACCAGTCTCTTTTCTAATCCTAGCATGCATTGATTTTCTGTATTCCCAGAATCACAATCTAAGGAGCCAACTGTAATTCGCCGCATTTCCTTAGCTTCCTCTATCAGTGCTTCACGAAGTAAAGGTACATTATAATTACCATTCCATTCTGCTCTATTCCTGGTTTTTGACTAGATTATAACAACAGGAAATATTGCACTTCTAAAGCCCTGAAAGCACAGAAGAAAACTCCAAATTCTCTTGTTGATTCTAATTTATAATCCTCTTTGCATAGGATAAAGCTGTCTTAATATATCCATACTACAATTGCTAAGACATCCCCTTGAGCAGACCAGAAGTTTGAGGATCATATTTTAGATCCTGTCATTCAAATCCAATTGATACAATTGGGAGTTTCACTGTTTGTTAGTTGGACAGTGGATGAACAGCAGTTAGCAGTGGGATGTTCTGTGTTGAGAGGGAAATAGTTATCATGGGGGGGAATTTGAATGTTCTGATCCACGCGCAGCGGTGGGCCTGGTAGTGCGCAGGGAACCCGGATGCCCATGTTTCTCTGCACGCTGTGGAGATTTAACCTCACAGTGATGTTACTGACAGGTTGGCTTCCAGTCGGGAGGGGAATGCTGGTGAAGAGGCTGCAGCCCCAGGTAGGTATGAGCCCTGTCCCCAGTGGGGTCCGATCCATGACCAGGGGGGGAGAGGGGAGTCCAGTCCTAGGGTGTTTCAATCCCGGGGGATAGGTCCGATCCAGGTAGGGGAGGGGTTTGCATGGGGGGAGGGGGTTGTTGGTGGGGAAACACTCCTGCTCCACCCTGGCCCACAAGAAATGCTCCACAATGTTGTCCTCGCCTCGCTGCAACTGCTGCAAGTCAGAGGCCTGGGAACTCCTGCAAAGCAGGTTAAATCTGAGGCTTCCAGCCTTATTATCATATTTAAAGTGCCAACCCACCTCCTGGGAGTGGGTTGCCTGCTCGCCCCCAGTCCCGCCTCCTTTAAAACTGGAAGTAGATGGGTCGGGATTCAGATTTTTAACACTTTAACCTCCCACCCGACCCAAATCCCCCCCCCACCGCCCTCCATTTTTTGAGCTTAAAATTTTCCTCTGCCCATGTGTCTCACTCACAACTGAATGTGACCTCTCATTTGTTGGTGACAGAAAAACACTGTCAGTTATGTTATCCAGGTCCACAGCCCAGAATGTCCTATCCTTCAGACTGAAGGGCACAGTGACATACTGTGGAGAGAAAAACTGAAAACTATATATGATAAAGGCAAAAGACAAAGTCTCTGATAAAGTGTGTATTGTCCCGGTCTTATACAACAATTTCTGCATTTGTGTTTTATATATGTTCCATAAATTTAAATTCCATTATAGGTGCAATTTCCAGAAGAAAAAGATAATTCAAAACTTTTGTTAACATGGCATAAATCAGATTAATATTGAGTTTATTTGGAATTAATCCAGCATGGCTCAGGTTGATTTGTTGATTAAACTTCACTCTGCATTTACTTATGTCCTAGTTATTCTTTCTAGTTATCTTCCCTTTTCTCTCCCAAATCCTGAAAGTGCTGACCCTTGCTCATGTACGCTTCCACTGGTACCTCACCCAAGTGGCCATTCTTCTGTGTGAGCCTAAACAGTGAATATTAGCATGTTTTTCACTCTACACTGAAACTAATTGGGGCTCTCCAACTGTTCCCCTGGCTTAGATCAGCTAACCCAGCACAATCTTTATATGGAGTCTCTAATCTGAAATAGCTATTAATTTGAATTCATATTAGTATTCTCAGTGTAAACTGTGCTTAAATGTTGTTGTATCAGTGGTTTACTTTATTTCTTCTTTATTCCATTCTTTAATTGCATGTATCAGCGTATTTCATTTTATCCCATGACGTTTGCACAGTGAATGTTCACAAAATGTACTCCTAATGCAGATTTAAATTATAACTAAATTTGGAGGTTATTTATATCAGTGATATAGTCACCTGACATTTGTAACACTAAGAACATGCCTTCAACTCACAGCTTTATGATTATGTGGTATGTGTACTTGCAAAGTTTGACTTGTAATCTGCAGCTATGTGGTGTGGCATTTTATTTCTTCTGAACTGAGCTGCTAGATAGACAACCACAAGGACCATAGCACAAAATTCATGTACAACTCTGGGCATGGCCCAGAGATAAAATGCTTAAGAATGGTGCAGTGGCATTTATTCCCAGCATGGCCTGACTCATCCAGAAACAGAATGGTGATCAAATCACCATATAGGTTAAAGTGTTACATGTACCATCTACAGTTGGGCTCCTGTGGCATCAATTGATATCATGCATTTGATTCCTGTTCTATGCATACACGACTTGTAAGGGGAGCATAGGGTGTGGGTTCAAATCCACACTCCCCTTGGGTTCTGTACGTGCGATTTATGAGGGTGGGTGAGTAATGAGGCACCAGACACAGTGGGTAAGAGTACAAAATGGCTAATGTTGTTTATCTAGAATAGCAAACACAAAGATAGAGGGCATAGGAAGAGGTCATAAAATGGCAGTGATGGCAAAATCTCATTCAACAACCCGAAAAATCTCGCAACAGGGAAGGGGAAAACAAGAGGTTAAAACATCCCACTCACACACAACCACATCTTCCACTCCCACCCTTCCTACCAATTCCTATCCTAAATTGAGGCTGTGAGGGGGTTTGGGCTACACTCAATCCTATCAACTCCGGGGTTCTGTAGCACTTATTTCAGCTCAGGGTCCCTCTGGGGTGGGTTTTATGTTGTTGTTCGGGTTTCCTCTTCGATGTTGCGTCGGTTTCTTCTATCTGCCTCTCGATTATCATCAGACTACAGCTGTGAATCCAGGTTATTGAACCAGATGTCCAGGTTTGCACAGCTCTGTGTGCCCCAGCCTGATTCTTCGGCTATTCTCACCCTGTCCAATGTGTTCAGGGCTAACAGCAGCATCTGCTGCCACTTACCAACCAGGAGGTTGGCGTGGGTTTTTAGTCTTGACCAAAATCAAAGTTTGTAAAACTCTCTCAGCTCCTTTTTGGTCCACAACTGTCTTTTCTCCACAACAGTCTTTTCTCCATGATAGGTCCTTACTACACAGTATAAATGCACACAAGGCCCATGCTTGAGAGAAGGTCAGTCTGTGACCTGTCCTTTATTCCTTAGCACTCAAGTGATGAAGGTGGGTGCAGCTTCCTCTTTTATACCTGAAGGTCCAGGTTAGGAGTGTCTCCCACCTAGTGGTCATTGTTCTCACAGTGTACAACTTAGGTCAGATTATACATGGGTTACAATGCTGGTTGAATACATGACATCACCTCCCCCCAAAAGTCTTATTGGGATCACAGGTTGAGTCTCTCTGGTGGTTTACGCTCTCTTGTAGAGCGCCTGAGTTGGGGCTCCGGTTGTTGGGCGCTGGACTGAGTGTCTGCTGTTTGCGATACCTCAGGCCTATCCAGACTGCCCACAGTGATTGGGCTCTCCTCCCTTTGGTTCCGGTGTTCGGTCACCTGTGGTGGAGTGAACTCTACATCGTGTTCTGCCTCTGCTTCTTCTATGGGGTTGCTGAACCTCCTTTTTGTTTGATCCATGTGTTTGCGGCAGATTTGTCCATTGGTAAGTTTAACTACCAGAATCCTATTTCCCTCTTTGGCAATCACAGTGCCTGCGAGCCATTTTGGCCCCACAGCGTAGTTGAGGACAAAAACCAGATCATTTACATCAATACATCGCGCCCTCGTATTCCTGTCATGGTAGTCATATTGTGGCTGGCGCCTGCTCTCGACAATTTCTTTCATGGTGGGGTGTATAAGGGATAGCCGGGTTTTGAGCTTCCTTTTCATTAGTAGCTCTGCGAGTGGAACCCCTGTGAGCGAGTGTGGTTGGGATCTATAGGCCAACAGGAGGCGTGATAAGCGGGTTTGTAGGGAACTCCCTTGGATTCTGAGCATCCCCTGTTTGATTATCTGCACTGCTCGTTCTGCCTGGCTGTTTGAGGCCGGCTTGAATGGTGCCGTTCTGACATGGTTAATTCCATTGCCTGTTATGAAGTCCTGGAATTCAGTGCTTGTGAAGCACGGGCCATTGTCGCTGACCAAGACGTCCGATAGACCGTGGACGGCGAACATTGCCCGTAGACTTTCTACCGTGGCAGAGGCTGTGCTTGAATTTAAAATGACACACTCGATCCATTTGGAGTAAGCATCTACTACAACCAAAAACATTTTTCCCATGAAAGGACCTGCGTAGTCCACATGGATGCGTGACCAAGGCTTGGCAGGCCATGGCCAGGGGCTAAGGGGGGCTTCCCTGGGCGCATTGCCTAGCTGGGCACACGTGTTGCACCTGCGAACACAAAGTTCCAGATCTGCGTCTATCCCTGGCCACCAAACGTGTGACCTGGCAATTGCCTTCATCATGACAATGTCCGGGTGCTCATTGTGGAATTCTCTGATGAACACCTCTCTGCCCATCTGGGGCATGACTACGTGGTTTCCCCACAGTAGGCAATCGGCCTGAATCGAGAGTTCATCCCTGCGCCTGTGAAATGGTTTAAATCCCTCAGAGCATGCCCTGTAAGTAGCTGCCCAGTCCCCATTCAGGACACATTTCTTGACTAGAGACAATAGCGGGTCTCTATTTGTCCAGACTTTAATCTGACAGGCTGTCACAGGTGAGCCTTCGCTTCCGAAAGCTTCAACAGCCATGACCATCTCAGCAGCATGCTCGGTAGCCCCCTCAGTGGTGGCTAGTGGGAGCCTGCTGAGTGCATCGGCGCAATTTTCGGTGCCCGGTCTGTGCCGAATTGTATAGTCATAGGCGGCTAACGTGAGTGCCCACCTCTGTATGCGGGCCGATGCGTTTACATTTATGGCCTTGTTGTCGGCCAAAAGGGACGGTAGGGGTTTGTGATCTGTCTCCAGCTCAAATTTCCTGCCAAATAGGTACTGGTGCATTTTCTTTACTGCATATACACATGCGAGCGCCTCCTTTTCTACCATCCCGTAACCCCTTTCTGCCTGGGACAGACTCCTGGAGGCATAAGCTACCGGCTATAACTGACCCTTGACATTGACATGCTGCAACACACACCCGACACCATAGGACGACGCATCGCACGTTAACACAAGTTTCTTACATGGGTCGTATAGTGTTAACAGAGTGTTGGAACATAACAAATTGCATGCTCTATTAAAAGCCCTTTCCTGGCTGTCCCCCCAGACCCATTCACGACCTTTGCGTAGGAGCACGTTTAACGGCTCTAGCAGCGTGCTCAATTTGGGAAGAAAGTTACCAAAATAGTTCAGGAGCCCCAGGAACGAACGCAGCTCCATTGTGTTACGGGGTCTGGGTGTTCTCTGGATCGCTTCCGTCTTGGACGCAGTAGGGCTGATTCCGTCTGACTTCCAATTGAAGCAGATTATACAAGTACAACGTCTCAAATCCGGCTGTCCGCAAATCGGAACTGTCCGAAAACTGGACATTTCTGAGAAAATCCCATTTGAATTTCAGTATAATAAAATCCAGAATTATATCCAAAACCCGACAGGCTGGACTAGTTATTGGCTTCGCTGCTATATTTTAAATGGCATGCGATCAGTCTGAGCTTTGCTGAGCCTTGCCAAATGACCCTCGACCTGACCACGCCACCATTAATACTTTGTCTGTCTCGGTAGTCTTGTCGAAATCCAGAAAAATCCGAAAACCGACACGATCTCAGTCCCGAGGTTTACGGATTCGGGATGTTGTACCTGTATACAGGAAACGAGGAATGAAGGAGGGGGGATAGAATTGGAAAAGTCAAGTAAAAACAGAATTAAAACAAAAGCTCTCTCACTTAGTTCTGCACTTCCTTCCAGTCAACCTATGGGGGTGAAATTGGTCTTTGTCATGCCCAATCTGAAAAATAGGAATTGGGAAGACCAATTTCCGAACATGATCTCCCACACCTGATCCCTTTCAAGAAGCGCCAAAAGCACCCACCTAAAACAGGCATTAGGTACCTTGAATATGCTAATCAGGGGCCTACTGCCTGATTTAGGATCCTGACCCTGAATTCAGCACATACTAGCTTCTTTTTTCTGGGTCTACAGCGGCCTAACCAGCAGTCCATAAAGAGACAGCTGGAAAGAACCAAAGAGCAGGTAATTTCATTTTTTTTACTTACCTTACTGTGGAACCAAGATGAGCAGGAGTGCTCCTCCTGCCTCCACATCAGTGCTGCTGGCCTGCGATCATCCACCTCCCACTCACCTCCCCACCCCTTCCAGGACTTATCTGCAGGCTGACACTGCAACACGCCTGTTATGCAAATGATGCCCAAGGGCCAATTTCCAATGAGCCTCAGCTTCATCTTTGGGTGAACTTTGCAGGCGCTCCACCCTCTTTGTGCCAGTTGTTGCTGTGAAACCAATTTCCCATCCTATGTAGCATCAGAAGCTGTGACGGAGATTTGCAATTCATTTGATTTGATGCGTTAGGCATCAATTAAGAGAAGGAATAGTGGAGATAAACATAAACAGACAAAAATTTTAAATGAAAAATATGAGGAAACAGTTATGTCTTTCCTTGGTGAGGGTGTTCAGAATTCCTGGATAAAATATTGCTTCCAGATGGGTTCTATGAACCTATTAAGCAGCAACAGCTCATATGGGTCATAGCACTGCATGAATTCAAAAGACAATTCTTGTTTACACAGATGAAGTTATGCTTCTGATAATGTGGCTGGCATTAAAGAGTTTGCTTTTTCAGCTATTCACTAACAAGCGGAAGCACTTTACCACTAATCAATGTCTTAGCTAAAACGTCTCCACTAAGGAATAAGCATCAAACACAATGTACTGAATTTTCAGCAGTTATCTTTCTTAGTTCCAGGTTATACATCAAACAATGCTCCTACTTATACTAACTGAATCTGTGCTGGTTTATTTCTTATAAGGAATAAATAATGAAAGAATGAATTATTATTTTAGGCTGTTCTTAATGTGTTTTCATGCCTCTGCAACAGGATCACTTTCTGGCCCAGATGTTAAAGCTAAGAGATATGAAATAAAGAGTGACCCAACTCCACTGGGGTTTGAAGGTACAGCAGCATTTGATGTGGGAAAGTGCATGCTGCAATGTAGTTTGTTAAACAAAAGAGCTTTATATGTTCGTATTTTAGGTGAAGCTCTTCATTTCATTGTGTGCCATGGCCACATAAGAGTTGCCTGCAGCATGTTTGTGATTGTGCGTCAGGTGTTTGTGACTGTGTTTCAGATAGCTTGTTCAGCCAAATGTGTTTTGTATCTGTTTGTGGCTCATTAATTAGACAATATTAGTTTAATCACATTACCAGTGGGTAAGTTCAATTTGAAAATCAAAATGAAATAGTTTGACTACATTTTACATTTATAGGGCTAGAACCTCCACTGTTTTTGCATGCTTAACGCCCATTTTACCGCTGAAATGACATATAACGCCCATATATCGCCCATTTTGGCACAAAATGGAAACGGACAGGCATTTTTAGGAAACTTATCGCCGAGCGTTACTTTCCCCATGTGCTTAACGCCAGGAAAAAATATTACCACCCGCCCACTTTTTTTGGGCGGAATCATCAGAATGTGTGAAATCAACACCCATAATATCGCCCAGCGTTACTTTCCACATGGAATTAATGCCGAGATTCAATATTAACGCCCGCCCACTGTTTTTTGTTGTAAAGAGCCAAACTAGTGGCCATGAGATCGCCCAGCGTCAATTTCACCACCTCGCACACATCGCCCACAATATCGCTCGCTCGCCCAAAAAAAGTGGAACTGTTCTGAACGAACGCCAGCGGTGTGGCTGGCATTTGTTGAATCCCACTCTTACGTGAGGAGCTGATATCTGAACGTTTTGCCTTAAAGAGCGCTGACACACTGCTGTATGTCTGCAGCTCAGACATTACCTTGGTGCCAGTTAAAGTTTACGTTGATTGATGTTAAGTTGTATTTAACCCTTTCATGTTAAGGAATCACCAGTGTGTAGCAGTCCAGCTATCTGAGACAATGCGCAACAATAACAAAAATTTTATACGAACATTGGTCTGAAATCATAAGTATCACAGCCAATAACACCCAACCCATGCCCACACCCCACTTTTTCCACCATTGACATAAATCACATGTTCAACATGTCCAGCAACACAGAATACAAAGGCAAAGCAGGAGCGTGGTCCCCAGCCCCCATACATTGCAACAAATTACATACACCCAGATGGAGATATAACACAGCCATCACCTGCGGAGGTGCACCTCACTTTCCTTGCCCCCCTCCCCTTCTTCTCCCCACCTCTACCCCTTCCCCTCCTCGCTCCATGGCGCTCGGCCGAGGAGCTCCTCAGGCGGTGCCCTATTGAGGGGGGGGGGGGGAGGATGAAGGCAGATGCGGTCATTGCGCGGGTCCGGGAGCGGGGAGTGCCGAGGGGGCAACATTTTCTGATGCAAAAGCAGGATCTTGGTCCTTGCTCTCATCTGTCGTTCGCAGTGGTGGTGCGGAACCTAGGGATGGGGTGCCGCACTCGGGGACCACTGGGAGGCCTGTGGCAGCAGTGTTCCTGGCTATCGCATCCAGGGTCTCCGCCATGTGCGGAATGTACTCGGTCATGGTGGCCAGCTGTCGGTATATGCCCCCCAATGCGTCGATGAGCTGGTCACCAATGTCTGCAGTCCTCCTGGACAACTGCACCATCTCTCCGCTGTCATGTGGCGCTCGTGGAACAGACCTGCCGCGTCCACGAGGCCTCCGCGTGGTCGGCGCAGTTCTGGGGACAAATGGGATGCCCTGTGGCGAGGTTCTTGGGGCCTGTCCATCCAGAGTGGAAGTGGGAATGACCGGAGGACCACTAGATAGCCTTGGAGTGGAATGGCTTCTGGAGCGTGCCAATGCAGATTCTTCGAAGTCCGCGCTCTCATCTGTGCTGAACAGACCCAGTGGATTGACGGGCGAGAATCGGAGCTCCTCAGCACCAGATGTAGGATCGCCTGCCAACTCCTGCCTCGCGCCCCCACCTCTGTCCCCTGTGGTCTTGCCTGGGGCCACACTGCTGGCTGAGTTGCAAAACACAAATGAGGTTATTAGAGGAGAAGGGGGTGCTAGGGTGACTGGGTGAGTCCAGCGCTACACACATCATATGCACGACAAAAGCACCACTGCTATCAAAATCATCACAGACATCACATTTCATGACCATCAACACATTGTGCATTGAAATGTTTTTCATTAGACCGGCATGATTTCTAAAATTGTCATAGAAATAATCTATCATATATGATTGTTTGGATATGAGTGAGTGCGGCATCTATAAACTTTACATGACGCAATGGTGTAAGCTTTACTCACATGGCATCACTTCAGAGTCTACAGATGCGCCGTGTCTGTCCGGGGGTGCTTCCCCACAAGTGCGAGCACACGCTCCTCCATATCAGTGATGTCGCTGGGGAGTGGTGGCCCCCCACCCATTCACCTCTTCACGGACCTTCTGTAAAAGGTGACAGGACGACATGGCATGAGATCATTGCGTGATATCATTGCTAGGTACTGTCACAGAGACTGATACAACACATAACCAACAGATGTAATCATGATTATCATGATAATTATCATTCTTTAACTAAAGACGTACACCGTGACCACAGGCTTTGAATAAAACAATCCCGGTAAAAGTACAAGACCTCACATCTGCTGATAGTCACTCATGACTGTTACAAATCAAATTATATAAATACATAAGTACATGTAAATCAATGTAATACTTACTCTTGCGGATCCCACGAGGTCGTTCCATCGTTTGCGGCATTGGTTGTCCTCACGCACCTAGTTGGTCGCCAACAAGATCACCTCTGCTATCTCGGTCCATATCTTCTGGTATGCCTTTGGGATGGGCTTCCCACGCCCTGCAGGAGGGAGGCATTTGTCTCATCCAAGAACCTCCTGGCTCTTTTGCGCCCTCCAATGTGCTCCTCTACCACCTCACTGCTCTCTCCAGTGTCAGTCTCCACAGTGTGCTGTGATGCCTCCTCCTCTCCCTCCATTATAGGCCAAATTCAGGCAAATATGTGGCTGGTAACCCCTACTTTTTGTTTGCCTACTTGCTGCGAAGCTCTAAAGCCTCCCTCCTTCCTCCCAAAGCAGTCACACCACATCCAGCCACGCCTTCAGTCCCTCTGAGCTCCCTCTCTGTCTCCTCTTCTGCGCATGTCATGGTGACCCTTGACCTCCAGAATCGCAGGAATCGAGCGTTGCCATGCCATTGCTAAGGGCGGCCACACTTTATGGCAGAAGGTCAAAAAAATTTAACACTACCGCCCTTTTTATATCGCTCGCGGTAACGGCCATTTTCAAAAGTGGAGACTAGGTGGTTTGGGAATGAGCAAGGAGCAGCGAATTAAAAACCCTTTTTTACCACCCACACCTGAAATATCGCCATTTTTGAGTGATAACCACAAAAGTGGAGGTTCTAGCCCATAGTGTCTCATTTATAGCTTTGACTCACAATGTTTCGGACTCCAATCCACTAACGCCCATATCTGAGCTACAAGTGCCAATTTCTGGTACATACTGGGTGAAGCATGCACTCTCCAGAACATAAGAACATAAGAATTAGGAACAGGAGTAGGCCATCTAGCCCCTCAAGCCTGCTCCGCCACTCAACAAGATCATGGCTGATCTGGCCGTGGACTCAGATCCACTTACCTGCCCGCTCCCCATCACCCTTAATTCCCTTATTGGTTAAAAATCTATCTATCTGTGATTTGAATACATTCAATGAGCTAGCCTCAACTGCTTCCTTGGGCAGAGAATTCCACAGATTCACAACCCTCTGGGAAAAGAAATTCCTTCTCAACTCGGTTTTAAATTGGCTTCCCCCATATTTTGAGGCTGTGCCCCCTAGTTCTACTCTCCCCGACCAGTGGAAACAACCTCTCTGCCTCTATCTTGTCTATCCCTTTCATTATTTTTAAATGTTTCTATAAGATCACCCTTCATCCTTCTGAACTCCAACGAGTAAAGACCCAGTCTACTCAATCTATCATCATAAGGTAACCCCCTCATCTCCGGAATCAGCCTAGTGAATCATCTCTATACCCCCTCCAAGGCCGGGGTATCCTTCCTTAAGTAAGGTGACCAAAACTGCACGCAGTACTCCAAGTGCGGCCTCACCAATACCCTGTACAGTTGTAGCAGGACCTCCCTGCTTTTGTACTCCATCCCTCTCACAATGAAGGCCAACGTTCCATTCGCCTTCCTGATTACCTGCTGCACCTGCAAACGAACTTTTTGGGATTCATGCACAAGCCGTGTTCCATGTTTTTATTGAATGCACGAGGTTGCAGCCCCTGTTCCATTATATGAAGGGGCTGCTCCTGAAATTCTGGCTGCACTTCAGTCCCACTCTCCTGATCTTTGGGCACCCTGTGCGGAGGGGAGCGGGTAGGTCCGAAGGCCTCCTCGTAGGACTGCTCCTGGGCACGGCCAAGGGTGCCATCAGCCGGTCCAGGCAGCGGGCGGTCGAGGGGGTCGTTCAACCTGACTGCCTGCCTTTCTTCCACTCTTACATCCGGTCCAGGGTGTCCTTGGAGATGGAGCACGCGGTGTCCACTGGTACGCTCGCGGCCTTCCGCGAGAGGTGGGCACCGGAGGGACTGGAGTGCATCATCACGCCCGGCAACCAAATTTTAATTTGATTTTACGTTTTAAAGTTTAATTTGTTTTAATTGCCGGTGCTTTTGGTGTCCCCCTCCCCTTTTATAGGGGGCACTGGAAAAAGGAAAATTTGATTTTAGTGCCCAAAAAAAAAACCAAAAAAAGGAAAAAAAAGAGGGCCTTGTAAATGTCTGGTGTGTCATCCAGGGCGGGTGGCACCGATTAATGTTTTTGTTTTGCAGGTAAACTCCAAAAAGAGTTTCATGCACAAGGACCTAAAAGAGTTTCATGCACAAGGACCCCCAGGTCCCTCTGCACCGCAGCATGTTGTAATTTCTCCCCATTCAAATAATATTCCCTTTTACTGTTTTTTTATTCCAAGGTGGATGACCTCACATTTTCCGACATTGTATTCCATCTGCCAAACCTTAGCCCATTCGCTTAACCTACCTAAATCTCTTTGCAGCCTCTCTGTATCCTCTACACAACCCACTTTCCCACTAATCTTTGTGTCATCTGCAAATTTTGTTACACTACACTCTGTGTCCTCTCTTCCAGGTCATCTATGTATTTTGTAAACAGTTGTGGTCCCAGCACCGATCCCTGTGGCACACCACTAACCACCGATTTCCAACCCGAAAAGGACCTATTTATCCCGATTCTCTGCTTTCTGTTAGCCAGTCAATTCTTTATCCATGCTAATACATTTCCTCTGACTCCGCGTACCTTTATCTTCTGCAGTAACCTTTTGTGTGACACCTTATCGAATGCCTTTTGGAAATCTAAATACACCACATCCATCGGTACACCTCTATCCACCATGCTCGTTATATCCTCAAAGAATTCCAGTAAATTAGTTAAACATGATTTCCCCTTAATGAATCCATGTTGCGTCTGCTTGATTGCACTATTCCTACCTAGATGTCCCGCTATTCCTTAATGATTGCTTCAAGCATTTTCCCCACTACAGATGTTAAACTAACCGGCCTATAGTTACCTGCCTTTTGTCTGCCCCCTTTTTTAAACAGAGGCGTTACATTAGCTGCTTTCCAATCCGCTGGTACCTCCCCAGAGTCCAGAGAATTTTGGTAGATTATAACGAATGCATCTGCTATAACTTCCGCCATCTCTTTTAATACCCTGGGCTGCATTTCATCAGGACCAGGGGACTTGTCTACCTTGAGTCCCATTAGCCTGTCCAGCACTACCCCGCCCAGTGATAGTGATTATCTCAAGGCCCTCCATTCCCACATTCCCGTGACCAGCAATTTTTGGCATGGTTTTTGTGTCTTCCACTGTGAAGACCGAAGCAAAATAATTGTTTAAGGTCTCAGCCATTTCCACATTTCCCATCATTAAATCCCCCTTCTCATCTTCTAAGGGACCAACATTTACTTTAGTCACTCTTTTCCGTTTTATATATCGGTAAAAGCTTTTACTATCTGTTTTTATGTTTTGCGCAAGTTTACTTTCGTAATCTATCTTTACTTTCTTTATTGCTTTCTTAGTCATTCTTTGCTGTCGTTTAAAATTTTCCCAATCTTCTATTTTCCCACTAACCTTGGCCACCTTATACGCATTGGTTTTTAATTTGATACTCTCCTTTATTTCCTTGGTTATCCACGGCTGGTTATCCCTTTCCTTACCGCCCTTCTTTTTCACTGGAATATATTTTTGTTGAGCACTATGAAAGAGCTCCTTAAAAGTCCTCCACTGTTCCTCAATTGTGCTATCGTTTAGTCTGTGTTCCCAGTCTACTTTAGCCAACTCTGCCCTCATCCCACTATAGTCCCCTTTGTTCAAGCATAGTACGCTCGTTTGAGACACTACTTCCTCACCCTCAATCTGTATTACAAATTTAACCATACTGTGATCACTCATTCCGAGAGGATCATTTACTAGGAGATCGTTTATTATTCCTGTCTCATTACACAGGACCAGATCTAAGATAGCTTGCTCCCTTATAGGTTCTGTAACATACTGTTCTAAGAAACAATCCCGTATGCATTCTATGAATTCCTCCTCAAGGCTACCCCGTGCGATTTGATTTGACCAATCGATATGTAGGTTAAAATCCCCCATGATTACTGCCGTTTCTTTTTCACATGCCTCCATTATTCCCTTGATTATTGTCCGTCCCACCGTGAAGTTATTATTTGGGGGCCTATAAACTACACACACCAGTGACTTTTTCCCCTTACTATCTCTAATCTCCACCCACAATGATTCAACATTTTGTTCATTAGAGTCAATATCGTCTCTAATATCATCCTTTATTAACAGAGCTACCCCACCTCCTTTCCCTTCTTGTCTATCTTTCCGAATTGTCAGATACCCCTGTATGTTTAATTCCCAGTCTTGGCCACCCTGCAACCACATTTCTGTAATGGTCACCAAATCATACCCATTTGTAATGATTTGTGCCGTCAACTCATTTACTTTGCTTCGAATGCTGCGTGCGTTTAGGTAAAGTGTTTTAATACTAGTTTTTAAACCATGATTTTTAGTTTTGACCCCTCCTGCAGCCCCTTTATCTTCAAACATATCATGGGGCTGCACTGATGATGACTGCGCCCAGTCTGAGCCTCGCAGTTCACCCTCACAGCTGAAGGAGTAAGCATGGCAAAAGCAGTTAAAGTCAAAGAACTAGAGGAAGAACTTGGAGAACCATCGCACTTTTGCATATTTTTTTAAAAACATTGTTTTTTTAAAACAAGTTTGCAAATGACATTCAAATTTGCAGAAGACACTAAACTGGGTGACAAGTTTGCAGATGACACTAAACTGGGTGGCGGTGTGAGCTGTGAGGGAGACGCTAGGAGGCTGCAGGGTGATTTGGACAGGTTCGGTGAGTGGGCATATGCATAGCAGATGCAGTATAATGTGGATAAATGTGAGGTTATCCACTTTGGGGGCAAAAACGCAAAGACATAATATTATCTGAATGGCGGCAGATCAGGAAAAGGGGAGGTGCAACGAGACCTGGGTGTCATGGTTCATCAGTCATTGAAAGTTGGCAAACAGGTACAGCAGGCGGTGAAGAAGGCAAATGATATGTTGGCCTTCAAAGCTAGGAGATTTGAGTATAGGAGCAGGGAGGTCTTACTGCAGTTGTACAGGGCCTTGGTGAGGCCTCACCTGGAATATTGTGTTCAGTTTTGGTCCCCTAATCTGAGGAAGGACGTTCTTGCTATTGAGGGAGTGCAGCGAAGGTTCACCAGACTGATTCCCGGGATGGCAGGACTGTCATGTGGGGGGAGTCTGGATCGACTGGGCCTTTATACACTGGAGTTTAAAGGGATGGGAGGGGATCTTGTGGAAACATATGGGATTCTGACGGGACGGGACAAGCTGGATGCGGGTGGAATGTTCCTGATGTTGGGGAAGTTCAGAGCCAGGGGACACAGTCTTGGGATGGTGGGGTGGGCCATTTGGGACTGAGATGAGGAGGGGCTTCTTCACTCAGAGTTGTTGGCCTGTGGAATTCCCTGCCGCGGAGAGTTGTTGATGCCAGTTCATTGGATGTATTCAAGAGGGAGTTAGGTGTGGCCCTTGCAGCTAGGGGGATCAAGGGATATGGAGAGAAAGCAGGAGGGGGATGCTGAGGGAATGATCAGCCATGATCTTGTTGGGTGGTGGTGCAGGCTGGAGGGGCCGAATAACCTGCTTCTGCATCTATTTTCTATGTTTCTATGAATCAAATAGAAGCTATAAATGTTTTGCATTCAATTTTAGTCAAAGGAACCATTAATGGTCACAGAAAAATTTCATCTGCAATCTGTCGCTAAAAAATATCTGGTGAGTCAATTACCTTGGTTGGCTCTAGCCCACCTGCTAGTGGCTGGCTTCAGAACAGTATCACCAAATATCTGAGAACATGTTTCCTTCTTGATTGGGGAATCCTGCCCGACCCGAGGTGGAGGGAGAGAAAAGTAAGTTAATAAAAATAACATTTAAAAGTGAAGCCAGATATTATTAATCAAATCATGCACAAAATTCTCTCACTGAACGAATAAGAAGAATGAGAAATTATCACAGTAATCAAGTGGAGTGACTGGAATTATTTCACTATATTTACTTCTTTAAGCAATGGTCTACAGAATAATGCTATGGAATTGTAAGTGTTGTGACTGGAGGACCAAATTCCATATGTGCTTTTAGCATTTACATTAACACAAATGTTTGTAACAAGACATGTACTTTTTGTGCCTCTAACTGTTTTATTCAGTAGCATATTAGTTATGTGTTATTACAGGTATAGCAATAATGTCATTTTTCTTACACAACCACTATTTTTCATCAATGCCAGGAAGGATTGTTATTCACAGCTCTAAGAAATGATCAGGTTCTTACCTCTGGCACTATATTGTATAAAAGTGGAGAGGCCCTAGTATGTTAAAAGGACTCTTGTCCTGATGGGTGCAAGAGCCCATTCTTTTTATCATCCCTTTTTTCAATATGTCTCAACAGAAATTATATACTCTAGCAGCTTTGCTGTACTAATAAAACTGGTTCCATGAGCTACCTTGAGCTAATTCCCTTATTTCGTGGAAAGTAGATCAAGATACAACTTATAAAATCTACTCATTATTATTATCATATTCTACTGGTTGTGGGATTTGGAGACCAGTCAAAAGTATAAACAAGCTTTGACTTTAAAAGTCACCACAACCACTGACCCATTATGGCATCCAACAGTTTTAAACTTATTTCATTTATCAAATATCATAAAGTGAGATTATTAATTTCTAAAACTTAGTATAATAGCAATGGTCTCCACATTTGCAGGAGTATATTCGGCAATAAGCAGCTACTGATGAAACAACGTGGGCTACAGTCAGGAAACCTAAGAAATAAAAGTTAAAATTTCTCTTTTAAGTAGTAAAAGCAGAATCTAGTTTTTGAAACTTAAGCAGCCTTTCATTCTTGTGTAAAAGTGGTTAACCACTAAAGAATGGACCATGTGAAATATAAAATATTTATAGAAATTAACACTTTGTTCTAAATGTTTTATTTTTGAGTAACGGGGTGATATAAATTAGCACTTATAACATGAAGGATTTATACCAGAGCCCAAATCACGTAAAGGATGTGCTCCTTTGTGCCAAAGTTGGAGTTTATTCATTATTCTCATGTTCTTTATAGTAACCCATGATAAACACTAGCTTTACAATAATAAAAAATAACCTGCTTCTTCTTGCAGATTCACTGCCTGATCCTTTTATGATTGCAAGCAAGCGGCACAGCACTACCAGTTATGTAAAAAGATCGATGTCCCAGACAGGTAAAGCAGATCTAGGAGCATATCTGTCTGATTAATAATGGATTTTTCTTAATACTGAAAATGTTGATATGAAGGAATGTTTCCAGAAACTATTTTTTTTTCCTTTTTATTCTATTCTATTTTATTGCCTATTGCAAACACATAGAAGACCAATAATGTGCTGACCATGCTGGTGCATCTGTTGACAGTTCTTGTAATATCAGGCACAGAAGTGCATTGTCTACCATGCGCCCGTTACACTCTGAATCTCCTAATGCGGCTGACAATGCATAGCTCCCATAGTGCCTGTTAACAGAAGATGCTAAAGAGAAGGCCCAAATAAAAAAAATATTTGGTGCATTCGATCACGTCAGCAGGACACCTGAAGCATCTTGGTGGTTGGGTGTCATTAACATGCAGCCAGTGAGTTGCGAGTGCCGAACAGGCGCTCCAAGGCAACTCGCCTGTTTGTGTGTGGCATTCGGCTGGTTCCTACATCGATCCACTGATTGTTCAATCCCAGGTGGGAGCCACACAAGGATGGCAATGGACTGGAGTATTTTTATGGGGCCAGGAGGAACACCACTGCTCCTTCTGGCCTCACAAAAAAAAAAGGGAAAAAAAAGGTTAACCCATTTTTGGAGTGGTCCCTTTAAGGGCCACTGGTTAGGCTGCTTCCTCCTAGGGACCAACAGGAGATGCAGGTGCCACACATACCTCACCCATTGGCACACAGAAATTGCATGTAGGTCTTACTTTGGGCCTAAGACACCAATCTAAATAGTAAAATAAGTCTCCCATCTGTTTCAGGCAGGAACACTGGCCACCCATTTTGAAACTTCCTTGAACATTGAGTCTGCCAAGTCTTGGATGGCCAATGGCAGGACATGTTTTTGAAAGATTTTCATTTGCCTACTACCCCATTTTTCAGCACAAACAAGGTGGTAGGCAACTGAAAATCGCGCCAAAACTTTTGTTGGTTGAACCTGACATTGCACAATGGCCATCCAGCTTACTGTCACGTCAAGCACAGGGACTCAAAATGCCAATTTTTCATGGGTGGCAAGCACCCCCTTTTTCCATGCCCCCTCAACAAGGTTCTGTAAAGATGGTGGCATCCACATGTGTGGCTGATGTCCAAAATCTCACTCGTGCAAACTCTGCACATTCCCACTGTTTTAAGATATAAGGAGCTGACCTTGTATTAGGGAGTGAATGGGCTCATTGAGACACAGATGCATCCAGCAGGTGCGATATCTAACTAGCTTGGGGCTAAAATGAGCACTATTAATGCAGTGAGTGCTCCAGAGGAAAGAGGTGATGTTTCCTGCAAATGATCACCAGATATTGAGACTGGTGCCTCAGCGTACCTGGCAAAAGGTTCTGACATACATTGATTTTAACCACACTACAATTTTGTGGCTGTAATGCCATAAAGTTTAATGAACTCACCAGGTAGGCATTACCTTATATCAATGCTATGTATTAAGTATGTGTAGTTGGTACAGTTCCCTCCTGCACACACAATCTTACAGTGCTTCAAATGTTTACCATTATGCACCAAGGTACACTTCATAGCAGGTTCTTTTCCAATTAAGTGCTCTTTTCCGAACATACTCAGCTGCTTATCGCTGTCACAAATCCTTCTACCTGTATCTACTTTACCGTATTTTTATTCAATCACACCCATTATAAGTTGCAGGTTGATGAATGGGTATCTCTGTATATCCATCTGGCACTTAAATTTGTCAATCCATTTACAGTGCCTGAGTGTGTGAAAGATTACAGGAAGAAAGAATAGGCATCAATAATGGATACAAGCCTGCAAGTGCACAATACCGTCTTGCATGATCTCTGCCAATTACCTCAATACATTGTCATTACTATTTTGAACGTAATGTTTGAAACCTAGTTCGAAGTGATCCGATGGGCTACCTCCTGTTGTTCACATCTTTTGTTGTTATGACCATTTTTCTGCAATCAAAAACAATTTTCTGAAGCGTCCTGACATAGCAATGAATGGCCTAGAAATTTGACCACACAGCCCCCATTCTTCAGGTGCTAAACGGCCTTGAAGCCTCCAATATGGCAGGCAGGAAACACACGATCATTGCAAGCTGGCAGTATGCCACCCGACATACTGGTGTAGGCAACAAATTAGGTGTCGTGGGTAATCAACATATGGTCATTGTGATGATCAAAGGGCAGGTGCCATTTGTTTGTGCGATGGGCACTTGACTATTGTTACAATATGTATCCTTTTTTAAAGAAGTTATTCAATAACTATCCATTGTCCCAAGAATTTGGTCTCGTTTATGTGATAGGTACTCGACATTTAATCAACTTAGCTGAATTAAATACTGTGTCCATATATGTCCATTGTTAAATTACCAAGCTGTGGTCAAAAGGGCAGATGCCATTTGTTTATGTGATGGGGAATTCAAATTAGGCAATTCTGCTGACTGCTATTTCAACAATTGTCTTATTTTAAGAAGTTAATAGAGTTACTTATCCAGGGTCAGCCCTTGAAGGCTAGAATTCTTTCATAGCTAGGATTGAATATTAGCCAATTCAACTTACTGCTATTTCAACAATTGTCTTTTTTTTAAAGAAGTTAGAAGGTAGAATTCCTTCAGTTATTTCAACAATTGTCTTATTTTTAAAGAAGTTATAAGGTAGAATTCCTTCACACCATTGCATCAGTAGCTCCCATGTTTATAACAGCTGCATACAAAAACATTACTTAGTTTCTTTACCATGCACAACCTTTTCTTTGCGTATTTTCACACTTTTTCTCTTCTCCACCTGAGGACATAGAGTGTGAGATTTAGATTTTTGCTCCAAAGTACTATGAACCTCTTAGGATGGAGGTGACCCTCCTCTCAGGGTGCCGTGTCCAGGGATGGATACAGAACAGATGGACATTTTTGTTATGGGCTCGGTGACAGCCAATTTCTGCAAAGTTGAAGGCTTCTGCACAGAGCTCCAGATTGCTCCTCTGTGCTGCTGCTGTGAGGAATAACAGCCCCAACAACATGCACACCAGCTACTTCACTGGTACTGGCAGAAAGATGCTTAAATTCCCAGGAGACAGTAAATCGAATATCCTCTAAACCTTCTTAGGTGCTGCCCTGTATATTTCACAATATGGTTGACACAGAAATCTCCAAATGGTTCCCCAAGACCTGCAGTGTTTCATTCAGTGCTTCCTCATTGAATTGACTGATTTGCCTAGATCCTGCATAGAGTGGGCAAAGATTTCAAGATATTCCTGGAGCTGTCACTTTTACCAGGATGCACTGCAATGATGTGAAACCTTGTCAGATGTTGGTTCACAGCAGGCCAATGGACTACACCACTATCCCAGCCATCTGCCTTGCAGCTCCTCCATATGGGGTTAATGCTCTGCTAGCATCCTTCATGCAATGTATAGACCCAATGTAAGTGTTCATCTGCTGCATCCTCGGGGGAGGGGGGAAGCTGCAAATCATGTTCGAAACATTGACTCCTTTTTACAACACTTGACTCAACAGAAACTCCATGACACATTTGCACAGGGACAATAATACCATAGCTTAAATAAGAGGGATTCCCATAGGGTCACCCATTGTCCCATGGATTAGCTTGTTAACATAAATAGGTTCATCAAAACCTGTATATAAACCTCCTTCAAATGCTGAGTTGCCCAAAAAAAAGCAAAAGTCAAGAATAGCTAAAGTACCAAAATTGAATTTGAAAGTATACCTGAAGCTTGCAGGCTGTCCCTTTAAATGACATTGTATTCAAAGGCATAAGCTGGCAACCTTGGGTACCTAATTTATTTGGGAAAAATTAAGAAGCGGCATACTTCCAGCGTAAAGGTCAGAAAAAGGGATGGCATCTGAATTACATCACTTCCACTGCATTTCTTCTTGAAATGTAGATCCCACATATTTTATTCTCACAGAACAACCTGGATTATCCAGAATTCAGCGTACAACTGCATCACTCACCACATCAGAAGATACTCAGACAACCATCACTACAGTGGTGTCAATAATATTCTAAATCATTCTACATTCAAATAAATAAAGAAGGAAGGAATTTCATACAAATGTGTTAAACATTATTATGCTCATATTAATGTCAAATAATGTCAAGGCAAATATTTCCCCACTATGGTTTCTGTACATAGAATTATTTTACCAATATAACTTTAATTTACGCTGCAAATTTTTATATATCATAGGTTTTGTGGTGGTTATAAGGTATTTTAAGATGATTCTTTGTACGTTTGTTGTCACTTATGCAATATATAAGGTATTTTTTGGTAGACAGACTGTTAATTCTTTGAGTTTATGATCAATCTACAGTCATTCTCATTTTCATCATTTTTCATAACGTATTGTGGCCCTGATTTCCACCTTTATAAATATGCCCATTTGGGCCATTGCAGAGCAGAAATGTGGGCAGGGATAATCTATGCTGAATCTCCACCTACATTGCTCGTAACATGTAATTCTAGTAGACCGAATTAAAGGCACAGGAAGATCCCATCATTTGCATTTCCTTGTACTTTCTGCCGATGTGCTGCCGTAACTTGGTCAAAGATTAGGTGGAAACCTCATGCGTGCGGTTTCTGCCGCACTATCAAAGAAGATACGGTGGTGACAGCTGCAGGAAAATTCAGGTCCGACATTTAATAACTGTATCGATAAAGTATTCCTTGTGTGTACCTGCTACAAAATAGATGAAAAGGCCTTTTGGCTAAGATCAAGTGTAGTATCTGTTCTTATCAGTTTAATATCCCCTATGGGGACATGATATTGAATTGATTTTTGGACAGGGAGCTGGATCAGGGGCATGCCCCGTCCACTCCATGCACCGACCTGGTATTGCAATATTTGCAGGAACGGTGCAACTTCGCCTCTTGGCCTTTTGGCCTAAGATCAAATATATTGGCGCAAAGTGATCTTTGGCGTTAGAGTTGATCTGGAAAGAAATTGGACATAAAAAAAAATAGATTAAGAGGCCAACTTTTATCACAAACTTTTTTTTAGGTATGTTGCATGGAAAACATAAGATATTAAGGAAATGGGTACTGTGTTACATAAAAAAATTACCTAATGTAGCTTTCTGATTAGATAATTTTCATGCAAAACAAACAAAAATAACAGTGAGATTGCAACAGGCTGTCAGGTCAAAAGAAGAAGCAACACAGGTTGGGCGGGAATTTCCTCTCTAGCAGCATTGCTGTCAGCCACATGGCAGCACGGGACATCTACCCACTCGTGAGACCTAAACTGACCCAAGGGACTTTGCCGGAGTCAGTTTTTCTGCACAATGGAGGTGGGATACCAGCCTCTGCTTGGGAGCTCACCACTGCTGGTGAGAATTTGAGAAATAGCAATTGCTGCAGCTGTAAAAGCTTGCAGCAGTTTAAAGGTCAGCACCAGATTTCTGAAGGGAGGAAGAAGAGAGCAACCATGGTCGATGTGCAAGTTCAGCAAGAGGGCACAGCCACAAAATTCTCTGATATATCTACAGAAGTTTTCCTCATGAGATTTAGAGGTGGGAATCCCGATTCAGCTCAAAGGTGAAGATACTGTCCAAGGCACAGTGCAGGCAAAATGCAAAGAAGAAGCCGTGGTAATGTTACTCCTACAACCTCTCACATGGCTATGGACCGCTGCAAGAACTTTATTGATTTGACCAGGTCACCCAGGGTAAGTAGAGTAACACCCATCCAAAACATTGATCAAAACATGTTTTCTACTTGCTTTCACTGTCATCATCATCATAGGAAGTCCCTCGGAATCGAGAAAGACTTGCCTCCATTCCTGAAGTGAGTTCTTTGGTGGCTGAACAGTCCAATACGAGAGCCACAGACTCTGTCACAGGTGGGACAGATAGTCGTTGAGGAAAGGGGTGGGTGGAACTGGTTTGCCGCACGCTCTTTCAGCTGCCTGTGCTTGATTTCTGCATGCTCTCGGCATTGAGACTCGAGGTGCTCAGCGCTCTCTTGGATGCACTTCCTCCACTTAGGGTGGTCTTGGGCCAGGGACTCCCAGATGTCAGTGGGGATGTTGCACTTTATCAGAGAGGCTTTGAGGGTGTCCTTGTAGCATTTCCGTTGCCCACCTTTGGCTCATTTGTCATGAAGGAGCTCCGAGTAGAGCACTTGCTTTGGGAGTCTCGTGTCTGGCATGTGGACTATGTGGCCTGCTTAGCGGAGCTGATCGAGTATGGTCAGTGCTTTAATGCTGGAGATGTTAGCCTGAGTGAGGACGCTGTTGTTGGTGCGTCTATCCTCCCAGGGGATTTGTAGGATCTTGCGGAGACATCGCTGGTGATATTTCTCCAGCAACTTGAGGTGTACCATGTCGAGGAACCAACCAGAGGGCTGGCCATCCTAGACTGGGTGATATGTAATGAGAAAGGACTAATCAGCAATCTTGTTGTCAGAGGCCCCTTGGGGAAGAGCGATCATAATCTGGTAGAATTCTTTATTAAGATGGAGAGTGACACAGTTAATTTAGAGACTAGGGTCCTGAATTTAAGGAAAGGTAACTTCGATGGTATGAAACGTGAATTGGCTAGAATAGACTGCCGAGTGATACTTAAAGGGTTGACGGTGGATAGACAATGGCAAACATTTAAAGATCACATGGATGAACGTCAACAATTGTACATCCCTGTCTGGAGTAAAAATAAAACTGGGAAGATGACTCAACCGTGGCTAACAAGGGAAATTAAGGATAGTGTTCAATCGAAGGAAGAGGCATATAAATTGGCCAGAAAAAGCAGCAAACCTGAGGACTGAGAGAATTTTATAAACAGTAGAGGAGGACATGGGGTTTAATTAGGAGGGGGAAAATAGGGTATGAGAGGAAGCTTGCTGGGAACATAAAAACTGACTGCAAAAGTTTCTATAACTATGTGAAGAGAAAAAGATTAATGAAGACATAGAAACATAGAAACATAGAAAAAAGGTGCAGGAGTAGGCCATTCGGCCTTCGAGCCTGCACCGCCATTCAGTAAGATCATGGCTAATCATTCCCTCAGTACCCCTTTCCTGCTTTCTCACCATATCCCTTGATCCCCCTAGCAGTAAGGACTACATCTAACTCCTTTTTGAATATATTTAATGAATTGGCCTCAACAACTTTCTGTGGTAGAGAATTCCACAGGTTCACCACTCTCTGGGTGAAGAAGTTTCTCCTCATCTCGGTCCTAAATGGCTTACCCCTTATCCTTAGACTGTGACCCCTGGTTCTGGACTTCCCCAACATTGGGAACATTCTTCCTGCATCTAACCGGTCTAAACCCATCAGAATTTTAAACGTTTCTATGAGGTCCCCTCTCATTCTTTTGAACTCCAGTGAATACAAACCCAGTTGATCCAGTCTTTCTTGATATGTCAGTCCCGCCATCCTGGGAATCAGTCTGGTGAACCTTCGCTGCACTCCCCCAATAGCAAGAATGTCCTTCCTCAAGTTAGGAGACCAAAGCTGCACACAATACTCCAGGTGTGGCCTCACCAAGGCCCTGTACAACTGTAGTAACACCTCCCTGCCCCTGTACTCAAATCCCCTTGCTATGAAGGCCAACATGCCATTTGCTTTCTTAACTGCCTGCTGTACCTGCATGCCAACCTTCAATGACTGATGTACCATGACACCCAGGTCTCGTTGCACCTCCCCTTTTCCTAATCTGTCACCATTCAGATAATAGTCTGTCTCTCTGTTTTTACCACCAAAGTGGATAACCTCACATTTATCCACACTATACTTTATCTGCCATGCATTTGCCCACTCACCTAACCTATCCAAGTCACTCTGCAGCCTCATAGCATCCTCCTCACAGCTCACACTGCCACCCAACTTAGTGTCATCCGCAAATTTGGAGATGCTATATTTAATCCCCTCGTCTAAATCATTAATGTACAGTGTAAACAGCTGGGGGCACAGCACAGAACCTTGCGGTACCCCATTAGTCACTGCCTGCCATTCTGAAAAGTACCCATTTACTCCTACTATTTGCTTCCTATCTGCCAACCAGTTCTCAATCCACGTCAGCACACTACCCCCAATCCCACGTGCTTTAACATTGCACATTAATCTCTTGTTTGGGACCTTGTCGAAGGCCTTCTGCAAGTCCAAATACACCACCTCAACTAGTTCTCCCTTATCCACTCTACTGGAAATATCCTCAAAAAATTCCAGAAGATTTGTCAAGCATGATTTCCCTTTCACAAATCCATGCTGACTTGGACCTATCATGTCACCTCTTTCCAAATGCGCTGCTATGACATCCTTATTAATTGATTCCATCATTTTACCCACTACCGATGTCAGGCTGACTGGTCTATAATTCCCTTTTTTTTTCTCTCCCTCCTTTTTTAAAAAGTGGGGTAACATTGGCAACCCTCCACTCCATAGGAACTGATCCAGAGTATTTGGAATGTTGGAAAATGACTGTCAATGCATCCGCTATTTCCAAGGCCACCTCCTTAAGTACTCTGGGATGCAGTCCATCAGGCCCTGGGGATTTATTGACCTTCAATCCCATCAATTTCCCCAACACAATTTCCTGACTAATAAGGATTTCTCTCAGTTCCTCCTTCTTGCTAGACCCTCTGACCCATTTTATATCTGGAAGGTTGTTTGTGTCCTCCTTAGTGAATACTGAACCAAAGTACTTGTTCAATTGGTCTGTCATTTCTTTGTTCCCCGTTATGACTTCCCCTGATTCTGACTGCAGGGGACCTACGTTTGTCTTTACTAACCTTTTTCTCTTTACATATCTATAGAAGCTTTTGCAGTCCGTCTTAATGTTCCCTGCAAGCTTCCTCTTGTACTCTATTTTCCCTGCCCTAATCAAACCCTTTGTCCTCCTCTGCTGAGTTCTAAATTTCTCCCAGTCCCCAAGTTCACTGCTATTTCTGGCCAATTTGTATGCCACTTCCTTGGCTTTAATACTATCCCTGATTTCCCTTGATAGCCACGGTTGAGCCATCTTCCCTTTTTTATGTACAATTGTCGTAGTTCATCCATGCGGTCTCTAAATGTCTGCCATTGTCCATCCACAGTCAACCCCTTAAGTATCATTCGCCAATCTATCCTAGCCAATTCATGCCTCATATCTTCAAAGTTACCCTTCTTTAAGTTCTGGACCATGGTCTCTGAATTAACTGTTTCATTCTCCATTCTAATGTAGAATTCCACCATATTATGGTCTATCTTCCCCAAGGGGCCTCGCACAACGAGATTGCTAATGAATCCTCTCTCATTACACAACACCCAGTCTAAGATGGCCTTCCCCCTAGTTGGTTCCTCGACATATTGGTCTAGAAAACCATCCCTTATGCAGTCCAAGAAATCCTCCTCCACCGTATTGCTTCCAGTTTGGTTAGCCCAATCTATATGCATATTAAAGTCACCCATGATAACTGCTGCACCTTTATTGCATGCACCCCTAATTTCCTGTTTGATGCCATCCCCAACATTACTACTACTGTTTGGAGGTCTGTACACAACTCCCACTAATGTTTTTTGCCCTTTGGTGTTCTGCAGCTCTACCCATATAGATTCCACATCATCCAAGCTAATGTCCTTCCTAACTATTGCATTAATCTCCTCTTTAACCAGCAATGCTACCCCACCTCCTTTTCCTTTTATTCTATCCTTCCTGAATGTTGAATACCCTTGGATGTTGAGTTCCCAGCCCCGATCATCCTGGAGCCACATCTCTGTAATCCCAATCACATCATATCTGTTAACATCTATTTGCACAGCTAATTCATCCATCTTATTATGGATACTCCTTGCAGTGAAGACAAACGTAGGTCCCTTGCAGTCAGATTCAGGTGAATTCATAATGGGGAACAAAGAAATGGTGGACCATTTAAACAAATACTTTGGTTCTGTCTTCACGAAGGAAGACACAAATAACCATCCGGAAATACTAGGGAACCGAGGGTCTAGTGAGAAGGAGGAACTGAAGGAAATCCTTATTAGGCGGGAAATTGTGTTAGGGAAATTGATGGGATTGAAGGCCGATAAATCTCCGAGGCCTGATAGTCTGCATCCCAGAATACTTAAGGAAGTAGCCCTAGAAATAATGGATGCATTGGTGATCATTTTCCAACAGTCTATCGACTCTGGATCAGTTCCTATGGACTGGAGGGTAGCTAATGTAACACCACTTTTTAAGAAAGGAGGGAGAGAGAAAACAGGCAATTGTAGACTGGTTAGCCTGACATCAGTAGTGGGGAAAATGTTGGAATCAATTATTAAAGATGCAATAGCAGCGCATTTGGAAAGCAGTGACGGGATCGGTCCAAGTCAGCATGGATTTATGAAAGAGAAATCATGCTTGACAAATCTTCTGGAATTTTTTGAGTATGTAACTGGTAGAGTGGATAAGGGAGAACCAGTGGATGTGTGATGTATTTGACTTTCAAAAGGCTTTTGACAAGGTCCCACACAAGAGATTAGTGTGCAAAATTAAAGCACATGGTATTGAGGGTAATGTACTGACGTGGATAGAGAACTGTTTGGCAGACAGGAAGCAGAGAGTCGGGATAAACGGGTCCTTTTCAGAATGGTAGGCAGTGACTAGTGGGGTGCCGCAGGGCTCAGTGCTGGGACCTCAGCTATTTACAATATACATTAATGATTTAGATGAAGGAATTGAGCGTAATATTTCCAAGTTTGCAGATGACACGAAGCTGGGTGACGGTGTGAGCTGTGAGGAGGACACTAAGAAGCTGCAGGGTGACTTGAACAGGTTAGGTGAGTGGGCAAATGCATGGCAGATGCAGTACTATGTGGATAAATGTGAGGTTATTCACTTTGGTGGCAAAAACACGGAGGCAGAATATTATCTGAATGGCGGCAGATTAGGAAAAGGGGAGGTGCAACGAGACCTGGGTGTCATCATACATCAGTCATTGAAAGTTGGCATGCAGGTACAGCAGGCGGTGAAGAAGGCAAATGGTATGTTGGCCTTCATAGCTAAGGGATTTGAGTATAGGAGCAGGGAGGTCTTACTGCAGTTGTAGAGGGCCTTAGTGAGGCCTCACCTGGAATATATGTTCAGTTTTGGACTCCTAATCTGAGGAAGGACGTTCTTGCTATTGAAGGAGTGCAGCGAAGGTTCACCAGACTGATTCCCAGGATGGCAGGACTGACATATGAGAAGAAATTGGATCGACTGGGCTTGTATTCATTGGAGTTTAGAAGGATGAGAGGGGATCTCATAGAAACAAAATTCTGACGGGACTGGACAGGTTAGACGCAGGAAGGATGTTCCCGATGTTGGGGAAGTCCAGAACTCGGGGACATAGTCTAAGGATAAGGGATTTAGGACTGAGATGAGGAGAAACTTCTTCACTTAGTGAGTTGTTAACCTGTGGAATTCCCTGCCGCAGAGAGTTGTTGATGCCAGTTCATTGGATATATTCAAGAGGGAGTTAGATATGGCCCTTACGCTAAAGGGATCAAGGGGTATGGAGAGAAAGCAGGAAAGGGGTACTGAGGTAAATGATCAGCCATGATATTGAATAGTGGTGCAGGCTCGAGGGGCCGAATGGCCTACTCCTGCACCTATTTTCTATGTTTCTACACCCAGGTCTCATTGCACCTCCCCTTTTCCTAATCTGTCACCATTCAGATAATATTCTGCCTTCCTGTTTTTGCCACCAAAGTGGATAACCTCATATTTATCTACATTATACTGCATCTGCCATGCATTTGCCCACTCACCTAACCTGTCCAAGTCACCCTGCAGCCTCTTAGCATCCTCCTCACAGCTCACACTACCACCCAGCTAAGTGTCATCTGCAAACTTGGAGATCCCAGCTTAATGTCATTTGCAAGCTTGGAGATACACTACATTCATTTAAATTAAAGTTATTAATGTCTTAATATATATTTTCCCAATTTTTAAAAAGTTTAAAAAAATAAACTTACCATTGTGGGGAGGGTTTTTAATGATAAAATATGTTTTCATTTTATTTTTATAAGTTTTGTGTTTTTAAAAACACTCACCTGTAAAAGTAGGCTATGCGCCTGCTTTTTCAGACGCAAGATTTTTGAGAACATTTATATGCATAAATATCGGAAATTTGCACTTAGAAATGTGCTCGCTGCCGATCTGCGGAGGATCTGTCAAGCCAGAAACTTGACAGATCGGAAAAGCCGGTTTTCAGCGCATGCTGAAAAACGCTTTTCCGATGCCTTCCTGGGTCCATACAAATTTTGTACGGATCCGGGGAAGTCAGAATTTCAGGGTCAATGAAACCATGATGTCACTCCCTCCAGGCAAGTCACATGTTAATTCAGCTCCTCAACAATTCATACTGGTCTCTCTTTTTGTCCTCTTCTAGATGTGCCAATCCAAAAGCAAGCAGAGGTGGAAAATGAACAGCATCTAGGTGTTTTTGTTTCAGGTCTTGCCTGCACTTTGTCGCATGAGCCATCATTCTCCCTCCCATGCACCTGGAAGGTATTAGGCGGCGTGCCAGAGGTGGGTGAATGGAGGCAGTGCGCAGGGTGATGCATAGACTATGAGGGCAAGGGAACCTGGGCATGGAAGATGAGGATTCTGACAATGTGGCTGGAGTGCCAGGTGACCCAAATCTGAGACGTCTTCCTTTTAAAAGGATGCTTGAAGTGCATCAAACATATGTGCAGACACTAGGGACAATCTGCCAGAATGTGCAGCAGATAAAGACTCAGCTGAAAGAGTCCACTACCCACATGTGGTAAAATGATGGATATGTATGCAGTACTGCAGTCCACTCTGAAGCATGTGGCAGCTCCAAACCAATCTGCAATGCAGGCCCCCATAGGACAGACCCTAAGCTTCTGTTATGGATGTTTTGACTGCTGCCAAAGAGGACAGAATGGAGAGAGTCATCTCTTCCAATCATGTGGTAAAAGACAGTAAAAGGTCAAGCTGCTCTTTCAGGAGCACAAGAGACACAGCCTGCAACTGGTCCCTTTCAGAATGCAGCTGTACTGAGACAAGGGCCACCTTGGTCCCTAAGGACTCCAAGAGGAACAGAGCAACCAACCATCTCTCCTGCCATTCAGGTAGCATCTAGGAGAAGTGCAAGGCGAAGTTGAAAAGGACACATGATAGATTGTAGCATCAAGGAAGAAGCAGAGTAAATAATTAGTACGGTGACATTTTTTTAAAGTAAAATTACTGGTTCCTCTGACATTGTTTTTGTCTTTGATTATGTAGCCTGGATGGTTGGCATCTGAGTCGATTGTCACAGATCAGTTTCTGTGCAGGAATGCATCTTTCTGGTAGGAAGCAGGAATTAAACAGAAGTGATCTAAATTAGAAGTTAATTAAAGGTGTTCCATATCAGATTGTCATAAATGTCAATTGCAACTTATCCTGCAAGGCCCTCTGCATCATCTTCATGGTGGTGCTGCTCCTCTTAATGATTTCTCTAAATCTCTTGGCCAACTTCCTCTTCACCCTCTGGGGTCTCAGGGGAGGGCTCTTTGCAAGGCTAAGATGGGCAGCATGCAGCACACCGTCACAATGTTTGAGACTCTAGCCAGATTATATTGCAGAGGATGATGCAGAAGCGGGTGGAGAGGCGGAGCAACTGCTTGTCCGCTGGTCCCTATTGTGTTGATTGGCTCCATGACCTTGGACCCCTTTCTTCTCCTTCTCATGATATCTTGCACCTGCCTGGGGGGTTGCCATGGTAACGGAGAGGCAGCATGAGGTAGGGGAGCAAAGGACGGTCGCACACAAGCTTTCGACTTCTGCTCACTGTCAAGTGGCTCCTTTTGGCGCAACCATCAAGTGAGGCCTCCGCTTCCATAGTCCAACAGCCTCCCGCACAAATAGGTTTTTCAATGAGGTACAAGGAAATCATCAACTCTCGTGGAATTGCACCCCAGAAAGAGTTCGCACCATCTGGAGAGAAGGGAGGTGGGAGGAATTTCCAGAGGTGACTGGAGTAAAACTATTAAATAATCACAGATTTTTGGAGGAGGTTTGAATGATATGAGGGCTTATCTGAGTTAGAAGAATAAAAAGCAGAACGGTGCATGAACCTTCAGAACCTTCTGTGTTTGAATAACCGTGTAGAATTCTGCAATAGGCATGGCGTGGGCCTAAATAACCATGGGATCCCGGGGGCTTTACAGGTTCACTTTGATTGGGTGACCACCTATCTAACTTTGAGCTCTGAAAAACAGCTATTCAAAGAAGGGTGTTTTTCAAACTCTTTTGTGTGAAGCGAAACACTGGATCTCTTGTTCTAATTTCTGTGACGTTCACCACGCGAAACAAATTGTGCTGTGGGTAAGAAAGAACCTATGTTTATAGAGCCAAAATGCTTCACAGCCGCTGAACAGACTAAATTACTTTTGAGTATGGTCACTGTTCTTATGCAGGTAAGCGTGGCAGCCAATTTGCACACAAATATAATGATATAAATAACCATTGTTTGGATGAGAGATGGGTGTTGACCAGGACACCAGGAGAGCTCACCTGCACTAAGAATGGTGCGATGACCTGAATTGATAGGGCCCTCAGTTTGACATCTCCTCCTCCCGGTGCTGCACTGAAGTGTCAGCCTAGATCAGGGGTCAGCTGAGGCTTAGTGGGTAGCACTCTTACCTTTGAGTCAGAAGGTTGCGGATTCAACTCCCACTCCAAAGACGTGGGCACATAATCTAGGCTAGTGTTCCCAGTGCATTACTGAAGGAGTGCTATGCCATTTAAAAAAAATGTATTTGTTCCTGGGATGTGGGCATCCCTGGCAAGACCAGCATTTATTGCCCATTCCTAATTGACTTTCGAAGGTGGTGGTGAACGGCCTTCTTGAACTGTTGCAGTCCACGTGGTGAAGGTACTCCCATGAAGCTGTTAAGGAGGGAGTTCCAGGATTTTGACCCAGTGACAGTGAAGGAACAGCGATATATTTCCAAGTCAGGATGGTGCGTGACTTGGAGGGGAACTTGGAGCAGATGGTGTTCCCATGCACCTGCTGCCTTTGCCCTTCTAGGTAGTAGAGGTCGTGGGTTTGGGAGGTATTGTTGAAGAAGCCGTGGCGAGTTGCTGCAGTGCATCTTGGAGATGGTACACACTGCAGCCACGGTGCGCTGGTGGTGGAGGGAGTGCATGTTTAAGGTGGTGGACGGGGTGTCGATCAAGCGGGCTGCTTTGTCCTGGATGGTGTCGAGTTTCTTCAGTGTTGTTGGAGCTGCACTCATCCAGGCAAATGGAGAGTATACCGTTACAATCCTGACTTGTGCATTATAGATGGAGGAAAGGCTTAGGGGAGTCAGGAGGTGAGTCACTCGCCGCAGAATACCCAGCCTCTGACCTGCTTTTGTAGCCACAGTATTTATCTGGCTGGACTATTAAAGTTTGTGGCCAATGGTGACCCCCCAGGCTGTTGATGTTGGGAGATTTGGCGATGGTAATTCCATTGTGTTATAAATGTGGACTTGTACCTACTCTGTACAGCCACCAGAGGGCTCATCCCCTGGAGTCCCAAGGGATCCCATAATCCCTTGGGAGCACAGGTATTTAAGGAGGCTTCACAGGTTTGAGAGGCACTCTGGAGACCTGCAATAAAAGACTACGGTCACACTTTAATTTGAGCTCACAGTGTTCATACTGACTCTTTCTCCATACACAACAACTGGCGATGAGATACGGATAGCGAACCCAAAGATGCAGAGAACAGTGGGCATCCTGGAGAAATTCTTGGAGGGAAATGATTAGGAAACTTTTGTGGAGCGACTCGACCAATACTTTGTGGCCAACGAGATAGATGGGAAACAGAGCGCTGTCAAACGAAGGACGATCCTCCTCACCGTCTGTGGGGCACCAACCTATGGCCTCATGAAGAATCTGCTCACTCCAGCAAAACCCACAGAGAAATCTTACGACGATTTGTGCACACTGGTCCGAGAGCATTTGAACCCGAAGGAATGCGTTCTGATGGCGAGGTACCAGTTCTACACCTACAAAAGGTCTGAAGGCCAGAAAGTGGTGAGTTATGTTGCCGAGCTAAGACGCCTTGCAGGACATTGCGAATTTGAAGGACATTTGGAGCACATGCTCAGACTTTTTCATACTTGGCATTGGCTACGAAACTATACTTCGCAAACTTTTGACTGTAGAGACCCCAATCTTGAGTAAGGCCATAGCAATAGCCCAGGCATTCATTGTCACCAGTGACAATACGAAGAAAATCTCTCAGCACACAAGTGCTGCTACAAGTACTGTGAACAAAGTGATGTTGTTTTCAAATCGTAACATACAGGACAGGTCACACATACCTGCAGCTACACGTCCGCAGATGTCTGAGTCCACCATCAAGGGTGATGAATGCAAGGCCATTAACACCTTGTTGGCACTGCCAGGGTGATCATCGTTTCTATTCATGCCGATTCAAAGAGTACGTTTGCAAGGGCAGTGGAACAATGGGACACCTCCAACGAGTGTGCAGGCGAGCTGCAAAGCCTGTTAAACCTGCAAACCACCTTGTTGCAGAGGAGGAGAGATCCACGGAGGATCACGATGAACCAGAGCCTCAGATCGAGGAGGCAGAGGTACATGGGGTGCACACATTCACAACGAGTGTTCCCCAATAATGCTGAATGTTGAACTAAATGGACTCCCAGTGTCAATGAAGCTGGACACAGGCGCGAGCCAGTCAACCATGGGCAAAAAGACTTTCAAAAGGTTGTGGTGCAACAAGACCTCAAGGCCAGTCTTAACTCCAGTTTGCACGAAACTAAGAACTTATACTAAAGAACTGATCCCTGTAATCGGCAGTGCTACCATAAAGGTCTCCTACGATGGAGGGGTGCACAAGCTACCACTCTGGGTGGTACCGGACAATGGTCCCACGCTGCTCAGCAGGAGCTGGCTGGGAAAGATACGCTGGAACTGGGACGACGTCTAAGCACTATCGCCCGCTGATGACACTTCGTGTGCCCAGGTCTTAATCAAATTTCCTTCACTGTTCAAACCATGCATCGGGAAATTCCAAGGAGCAAAAGTGCAGATCCACCTAATTCCGGGGGCGCGACCCATCCATCACAAGGCGAGAGCAGTACCGTACATGATGAGAGAAAGGGTAGAGATCGAGCTAGACCGGCTGCAAAGAGAGGACATCATTTCATCGATCGAGTTCAGCGAGTGAGCCAGTCCTATTGTCCCAGTCCTCAAGGGAGACGGCACCATCAGAATCTGTAGCGATTACAAAGTAACTATCAATCATTTCTCCCTGCAGGACTAATACCCACTACCAAATGCCGACGACCTCTTTGCAACGCTGGCGGGAGGAAAGACGTTCACGAAGCTGGATCTGTCTTCAGCCTACATGGCGCAGTAACTGGAGGAATCATCAAAGGCCCTCACCTGCATCAACACGCACAAAGGTCTTTTTGTTTATAACAGATGCCTGTTTGGAATCCGATCAGCGGTGGTGATATTCCAGAGAAACATGGAAAGTTACCGAAGTCGATCCCGCACATCGTGGTCTTCCAGGACAACATCTTGGTCACAGGTCGGAACACAGTCGGACACCTGCAGAACCTGGAGGAGGTTCTTAGTCGACTCAACCGCGCGAGGCTCAGGTTAAAATGCTCGAAGTGCATTTTCCTGGCGGCCTGAAGTGATGTTCTTGGGAAGGAGGATTGCAGCGGACGGCATCAGGCCCACCAACGCAAAGACAGAGGCAATCGAGAACTCACCGAGGCCACAGAATGTGACGGAGCTGCGGTCGTTTCTGGAACACTTGAACTACTTTGGTAACTTCTTACCGGGTCTCAGCACACTGTTAAAGCTACTGCATGTCTTACTATGAAAAGGGGGCAAATGGGTTTGGGGCAAAAGCCAAGAAAATGCCTTTGTAAAAGCAAGAAAATTGTTAGGCTCAAACAAATTGTTGTGTTGTATAATCCATGTAAGCGTTTGGTACTAGCATGTGATGTGTCGTCATATGGCGTCAGGTATATATTACAACACGCTAATGATTTCGGGAAACTGCAACTGGTTGCTTATGCTTCCAAGTGTCTGTCTAAGGCTGAGAGCCTACAGCATGATTGAAAAAGAAGCGTTAGCGTGTGTCTATGGGGTAAAGAAAATGCATCAATATCTGTTTGGGCTAAAATTCGAATTGGAAACCGACCATAAGCCACTTATATCCCTGTTTTCCAAGAGTAAAGGGATAAATACCAACGCATCGGCCCGCATCCAGAGATGGGCGCTCACGTTGTCCGCATACAACTACGCCATCCGCCACAGGCCAGGCACAGAAAACTGCGCCGATGCTCTCAGTAGGCTGCCATTGCCCACCACGGGGGTGGAAATTGCGCAGCCCACAGATCTAGCCATGGTTATGGAAGCATTTGAGAGTGAGCAATAACCCATCACTGTCCGCCAGATCAAAACCTGAACAAGCCAGGACCCCATATTATCTCTAGTCAAAAGCTGTGTGCTTCACGGGAGCTGGTCCAGTGTCCCAGTAAAACTGCAGGAAGAGATAAAGCCATTCCAGCAGCGCAAAGATGAAATGTCTATACAGGCAGACTGCCTTCTGTGGGGCAATTGAGTAGTGATCCCCAAGAAGGGCAGAGACACCTTCATAAATGACCTCCACAGTACCCACCCAGGCATTGTAATGATGAAAGCGATAGCCGGATCCCACGTGTGGTGGCCCAGTATCGATGTGGACTTAGAGTCCTGTGTTCACAAATGTAATACATGCTCGCAGTTAAGCAATGTACCCAGGGAGACGCCACTGAGTTTATGGTCTTGGCCCTCCAAACCGTGGTCTAGGGTACACGTTGACTATGCAGGCCCATTCTTGGGTAAAATGTTCCTTGTGGTTGTAGACGCATACTCCAAGTGGATTGAATGTGAGATAATGTCGGCTAGCACGTCCGCTGCCACTACTGAAAGCCTGCGGGCCATGTTTGCCACTCACGGCTTACCCGATGTCCTGGCGAGCAACAACGGGCCATGTTTTACCAGTGCTGAGTTCAAAGAATTCATGACCCGTAATGGGATCAAACATGTCACATCTTCCCCATTTAAACCAGCATCCAATGGTCAAGCAGAGAGAGCAGTGCAAACCATCAAGCAAGGCTTGAAGAGGGTAACTGAAGGCTCACTGCAGACTCGCCTATCCCGAGTCCTGCTTAGCTATCGCATGAGACCCCACTCAGTCACTAGGACCCCACCTGCTGAACTGCTCATGAAAAGAGCACTTAAGACAAGGCTCTCATTAGTTCACCCTGATCTACATGAACAGGTAGAGAGCAGGTGGCTTCAACAAAGTGCATACCATGATAGCGCAAATATGTCACGCAAGATTGAAATCAATGATCCTGTATTTGTATTAAATTATGGACCAGGTCCCAAGTGGCTTCCCGGCTTCATGGCCAAAGAGGGAAGCAGGGTGTTTCGCGTAAAACTTTCAAATGGACTCATTCACCGGAAACACTTGGACCAAATCAAACTCAGATTCACGGACTATCCTGAGCAACCCACCTTGGACCCTACCTTTTTTGATCCCCCAACATACACACCAGTTGCAACCAGCACCACGGTTGACCACGAAGCAGAACCCATCATCCACAGCAGCCCTGCAAGGCCCAACACACCAGGCAGCCCAGCAAGGTCAGCTGCACAACAGCCCAGCGAAGCCCTAACAAATGATTCAACAACACCAGCTTTCACACCGAGACGATCAACCAGGGCAAGAAGGGCCCCAGATCGACTCACATTGTAAATAGTTACACTATTGACTTTGGGATGGGGGGGGCAGGGGGCGGTGTTGTTGTTTATGTGGACTTGTACTTACTCTGTCCAGCCACCAGAGGGCTCATCCCCTGGAGTCCCAAGGGATCCCATAATCTTTGGGAGCACAGGTATTTAAGGAGGCTTCACAAGTTAGAGAGGCACTCTGGAGACCTGCAATAAAAGACTAAGGTCACAATTTACTTTGAGCTCACAGTGTTCAGTCTGACTCTTTCTCCATACACAACAAATTGAATGTCAAGTGGCGGTGATTAGACGTTCCCTTGTTGGAGATAGTCATTACCTAGCGCTTGTGTGGCGTGAATGTTATTTGCCACTTATCACCCCAAAGCCTGAATATTGTCCAGCTATTGCTGAATGCAGGCATGGACTGCTTCATTATCTGAGGAGTTGTGAATATAATTAAACACTCTGCAATCATTAGCGAACATTCCCACTTCTGACCTTATAATGGAAGGAAGGTAATTGATGAAGCAGCTGAAAATGTTTGATCCTAGGACACTGCCCTGAGGAACTCCTGCAGCGATGTCCTGGGGCTGAGATGATTGAACTCCAACAAGCGCAACCATCTTCCTTTTTGCTAGGTATGACTCCAAACAGTGGAAAGTTTTTCCCATGATTCCCATTGACTTCAATTTTACTAGGGATCATTGATGCCACTCTTGGTCAAATGCTGCCTTGATGTCAAGGGCAGTCACTCTCACCTCATCTCTAGAATTCAGCTTTTTTGTCCATGTTTTGACCAAGGCTGTCATGAGGTCTGGAGCCGTGTGGTCCTGGCGGAACCCAAACTGAGCATCTGTGAGCAGGTTATTGGTGAGTAAGTGCCACTTGATAGCACTGTCAACGACACCTTCCATTACTTTGCTGATGATTGAGAGTAGACTGATGGGACAGTAATTGGCCGGATTGGATTTATCTTGCTTTTTGTGGACGGGACAAACCTGGGCAGTTTTCCACATTGTCGGGTAGATACCAGAGTTGTAGCTGTACTGGAACAGCTTGGCTAAAGACGTGTCTGGTTTACATAGGATTACATAGGATATACCGCACAGAAACAGGCCATTCGGCCCAACCGGCGTTTATGCTCCACTCAAGCCTCCTCCCTTCTTTCCTCATCTAAATCTATCAGCATAACCCTCTATTCCCTTCTCCCTCATATGCTTGTCTAGCCTCCCCTTAAATGCATCTATACTATTTGCTTCAACCACTCCCTGTGGTAGCGAGTTCCACATTCTCACCACTCTCTAGGTAAAGAATTTTCTTCTGCATTTCCTATTGGATTTCTTGGTGACTCTCTTATATTGATAGCCTCTAGTTATGCTCTTCCCCACAAGTGGAAACACTCTCTCTGTATCCACGCTATCAAAACCTGTCATAATTTTAAAAACCTCTATTAGGTCACCCCTCATCCTTTTTTCAAGAGAAAAGTGACTCAGCCTGTTCATCCTTTCCTGATATATATACCCTCACATTTCTGATATCATCCTTGTAAATCTTCTCCATACCCTCTCCAGTGCCTCTATATCCTTTTTATAATATGGCGACCAGAACTGTTCGCAGTGCTCTAAGTGTGGTCTAACTAAGGTTCGATACAGCTTTAGCATAGCTTTCCCACTTTTAATTCTATACCTCTAGAAATAAACCCTTTTTTTTAATAGCCTTGCTAACCTGTGGAGCAACATTTAACGAATTGTGTAGTTCTGGAGCACAAGTTTTCAGCACGATAGCCGGGATATTGTTGGGCCCTTTAATCTTTGCTGTATCCAGTGCGCTCAGCCGTTTCTTGATATCCCGTGCTGTGAATCGCCTGGGGCTTGTCGGTAATGGTAGAGTAAGATATATACCGCGCCATGAGGTTACAAATTGTGGTGGAATACAATTCTGCTGCTGCTGATGGCCCACATGCCTCATGGATACCTAGTTTTGAGCTGCGAGATCTGTTCTGAATCTATCCCATTTAGCACGGTGGTAGTGCCACACAACACGATGGAGGGTGTTCTCAGTGTGAAGACAGGACCACAAATAATTAAATGTACACTCCTACCAATACTGTCATGGACAGATGTATCTGCGACAGGTGGATTGGTGAGGACGAGGTCAAGTAGGTTTTTTCCTCGTGTTGGTTCTCTCACCACCTGCTGCAGGCCCAGTCTGGCAGCTGTGTGCTTCAGGACTCTGCCAGCTCAGTCAGTAGTGGTGCTACTGAGCCACTCTTGGTGATGGACATTGAAGTCCCCCACCTAGCGTACATTTTGTGCCCTTGCTGCCCTCAGTGCTTTTTCCAAGTGGTGTTCAACATGGAGGAGTACTGATTCATCAGCTGAGGGAGGGAGGTAGGTGGTAATCAGCAGGAAGTTTCCTTGCCCATGTTTGACCTGATGCCATGAGTCTTCATGGGGTCCGTAGTCAATGTTAAGGACTCCCTAATTTGCCTTCCTAATTGCTTGCTGTACCTGCATGCTCTCTGTGCCTTCTGTACAAGGACACCTAATTCTCTCTGAACATCAAAATTTAATACTTTCCCATCATTTGAAAAATATTCTGTTTTTCTATTCTTCCTACCAAAGGTAATAACCTCACATTTCCCCACATTATACTCCATCTACCATCTTATTGCCCACTCACTTAACCTGTCTATATCCTTTGCAAGATCTTTATGTCCTCCTCACAGCTTACTTTCTCACCTAGCTTTGTATCGTCAGCAAACTTGGATACATTACACTCTATCCCTTCATCGAAGTCATTAATGTAGATTGTAAATAGCTGAGACCCAAGCAGTGATCCTTGAGGTACCCGACTAGTTACAACTTGCCAACCAGACACTTGTCTGCCTGGTCCAATATTACAGGCATTGTAGCTTCCAGGAAAATAATGTGCATGATATGGTGCTATTGGTCATAAATGAGCTGGACATTAAGTAAGTGAAATCCTCTACTATTGTAAAAGCAAATGGGATTAATGAAGAGCCACATGAAGACAATCCATTATTCCCGATACTTTGGGGAATCCTGTTATGCTGATGACGTGTGCGTGCGTGCATGTTCTTCACCCAAGCAGCGTAGAAATTGGCACATTCCCAAAGGAAATCCCATAGACAGTTGTTTTAAATAGATAAGGTCGCTAAAATGACAAACCCACAGCAGTAGGTAACAAGTCACATGTTCAATCACTGGATAGGAGAAAAAGAAATGGTTTACAACAGCCGGTTTTGCAGCACTGGTGCCAGTACCTATTTGAGCCTTTTAAATATTGCCAAGACAAAAGTAAAATACTGCAAATGCTGGAAATCTGAAATAAGAACAGAAAATACTGGAAACACCTAGGCAGCCTCTGGGGAGAGAAAAACAGAGTTAACGTAAATATCGCTGCCCTCCCAGCCATTACCTCTTACACTACAGAATTCATCACTGAGTCTGTGAAGTATGTCTTTCTGGTCAATTTATCCATCCTGAGTCTAAAATATCCACTCAGCAAATCTGCAATGACAAAAAGTTTGACCTCTCATAAAGGTCAAGGAGTTCCTGCTGCGACTACCAAACTTTTATATCTTTGACAAATAATGGGCATGGGCAGCGTAGAAATGCTGAGGGGAAACTTCAGTATTCTTTGCATTGACAAATAGAGAAAGGAAAAAAACTTGCATTTATATAGCACCTTTCACAACCACGGAATATCCTAAAGCGCTTTACAGCTAATTAAGTACTTTTGAAGTGTAGTCACTGCTGTAATGGAAATGTGGCAGCCAATTTGCGCACAGCAAGATCCCACAAACAGCAGTAAGATAAATGACCAATTAAACTGCTTTGGTTCACAAACATTAACTTTAGAGCACCAACATGAAAGTACACCAGAGAATTGTTTAAATTACTTCATGGTACTTATTTGGCAATGCAAAAAGGCATTTCATTTTTCAAATATAATGCTACTTTGAAAGCCATCCCACATAAAAATGAACAATGTTTTGGCAACAGTAGCAAGGTACTGGTCAGCTTTAGAATTCTGTTCACTATATGTAATCCTAATACAATTCATCGTCTTCTACTAGAGGACCGAAAAAAAATTCACTCTGCTTTAAGGACCGAGACTGGTCAGTATCAAATTAAGCATTACACATATACCAGTCATTTGTAGAAAACCCTTTAGGAAATGTTGCTGCGCCACCTGCTGGTAAATAAATGGCACAAGATAAACAAAAATTCCTGGATTTGAACTTGCTTGACAAGAAGTAGGATGACACCACTGTCGGTTCCACGGTCAGCCTAGTTTAAATAATGATGGTGTTCTGCCAGTGTAATGAGTGCCAATCATTGGGAGCCTGCCGTTTTGGGGGCTGGGAACTAGGATGCTGCTGCAGGATTTAAAGACATGGCCAGCAGTGAATCCGCTGCAGATATTTCTGAAATTACTCAACGCTCCAAAGTGGACTGCACTTTTTACTAGTGGGCATCAAAACAATAGTGAAACACTGCAGCCATCATCTGCGGAAGGTTGCTTCACAGAATATCCAATGACTGGAGTAATCTAACATTGCTTCTTCAAAAAGCACATCCTCTGAAGTCTGGATCCTGTCCCCATTAGTTGAGGAGGGATTCAATTTAACTCTGTTTCTATCATACTCTACAGGTTTCTACTCATACTCTGTAACCACCTTCAATCCCACAAGATGTCTGCGCTCCTCAAATTCTGGCCTCTTGAACATCCCTTTATTATAACTGCTCAACCATCGGTGGACGTGCCTTCAGCTGCCTCTGGAACTCCCTCCCTAAACCTCTATGCCTCTCTTTCCTCCTTTAAGACGCTCGTTAAAACCTACCTCTTTAAACCAGCTTTTGATCATCTGCCTTAATTTTTTCTGTGGCTCGGTGTCAAATTTATCTGTTTGTCTGTCACACTGTTGTGAAGCGCCTTAGGACATTTTACTACGTTAAAGGTGCTATATAAATAAAAGTTATTATTTATGCACTATGCATCATCCAGTGCACTCTCCTCAACCTTATTGTCCAGATCCTCTGTGGTAGATGTACCTGAGCTGGTGCTTTGAAGGATTAGAGGAATGGTGTGTGCCATGAGGTACAGAATTCCTCTGGGTCCCTGGCTCTAACTATTCTTGTGGCATATCTAGACAAAGAAAAGAACACATGTTACAATGGTGTTTTGATAAATCTTTAAATGTAGCTTTCCAATGAATGACATGAAATTGTTCTTCAATGCATGCTTTGGTTTTGCTGAGTGCGTGGTAAATAGAATGGCAAAAGAGTTACCAATGTTTTATACAAATCCTGAGCTTGGGACCAGGTTTCTAACTTCCCAAGCCCCTGATTCCTCTATGATCTCTCTACCCTTGATTTCTGTGGTGTCCTTCTCAAAATGTAATCAAAAGACAGGGAGGCTGAAATTCATCACTCACCGCCCACTACTGCCATCTGCCGCCGACATTCCTCTGAAGATCCGCCCAGTGCCACTTTTAGGATGGCCTGGAGCGGGCGGGAGGGGAGAGCCGGCGAGAACTGTCCGCTGGCGTCAGCGGGCGGCCGAGTGGCGCAACTGAGCTCCCGCCCATCGAGCTCCCAGATTCCTGTGGTGGCAGAACGGGGGTGGACTGCTGCGTGAAGGCTGGCCCGTCCTCGATGGTGAGCATGAAGAAGCTGAAAAAAAGTTAATGAACATTTTAATTTTTTTTTTCAACAGCAACTTACCTGGATGGGGTTCCCTGTAGGGCTTCGGATACTTTTTTTATTTTTTACTGTTGGTTTTTTTCAGGTCTTTGACTCTCCGTGGGCCCGACTCCATCCTCGGCGGCACTTGGGTGGCAAGCGCCTCTGCCGCCGAGAATGAGACCTCCCGCCTGCTGCCGCCTAGATTGGCAACATCCATTTGCCGCTGCCGACCTTCGAGGGACCTCGGCCATGAATATCCCGCCCAAAGTACCATCCAGTATCTCAGCGGCACTTTGGGCAGAACTTGGGTGGGCGGAGGCCTTGATGAAAATCTGCCCCAGGGTGCTTTAGGGTGTGTCATCGCTCTATTGTTATGTGCAAATATTTCACACAACAGAAAGAAAGACTTGCATTTAAAGAATGCTTTGCATGACCACCAGACATCCCAAAGTGCTTTACAGTCAATGAAGTACTTTTGAAGTGTAGTCACTATTATAAGGTAGGAATTATAAGGTGTGTACAGCAAGCTCCAGTGTGATGATCTGTTTTTAGTGATGTTGATTGAGGAATAAATATTGTCCAGGACACCAGGGATAACTTTTCTTCGATCTAGTGGCATGGATCTTTTTTCGTTTGGGTACTCACAACAGGCAACTGCGCATTTGATTCAGATACCGTGGCTTAATCCTTAATTACTCTGCCAAGGGATACATATATATAAATGAATGAATGATCTGGACTCGAGTATAGGGAGTGCAATATCAAAATTTGCGGATGACACAAAACAACAAAGCATGGTTAATCGTGAAGAGGATGGTAAATGATTTCAGACAGACATATTTCTGATTTGTTACACACTACAATAACATGGCTTAAGTATTATAAGTTACACTCAACACTTTTAACCTCCACCTTGATGTCTTTGTCATTGATAAAACTTTCATGCTCTCTCCCATCCTGGTTATTCCCCCTTGTATGGCCCCAATCTTTGCTCCCTCAAATTCAAGGGATGCATACTTGAGCATATCCGGTTCATAACTGGTTTAGCCGTCCAATGCCAGATCTATCTGAACAACAACAAACGCCATCAACAACTTGCATTTATATAGTGCCTTTAACATAGTAAAATGTCCCATGGTGCTACACAGGAGAGTTATCAGGCAAAATTTGACACCAAGCCACATAAAGGGATATTGGGACAGGAGACCAAAAGCTTGGTCAAAGAGGCAAGACCATGAGGCAAAGGAAATCGGGGATGCACAATAGGCCACGAATAGAGGAACACAGAGTTCTTGGAGGGATTTCTTTCTACGCTAAAGGCGCTATATAAATGCAGGTTATTGTTGTTCACGGATTATTAATTAACAGGACATATTTATTTGTAATTGCAGGTTGGTCATGTAAACCAATCCCATCATTGGACACTTCAGAGGATTTTGAAACTATTCCTTCAAGTATGGATGAACTTTCCTACTCTTCAGATATGGAGGAAGAAATATCTAATAAAACCGTAAGCATATTTCTCATAATAGAAAACAGAAGGTTGATCAGTCAACCTCACTTTTAAGTGGGATGTTTCAAGAAATGTCATTGTTTTGACTTCAGTCAAGATAGTAGCTATTATTAAAGTAGTTCAGTAATTTGGAAGGGGTGCTGTATGAGAACAATGGTCAAGCTGAGACCCAATTGGATGCCATATTATGTGTTTGCATAGTCTTTATTTAACATATGGGCCCTGAAATTCCACAAGGATTCTCTTGGTTTTTGCAGTAACTTTGGCAGGAAACTGGGTAAAAAGTTGAAGTATCTGAGGCTGAACCAGACTGTTCGCAACCTCGATCTCCTAATTCACCTGAGCTGAGCTTCCGACCCCATTATCCTCTCCATCATCAAGACAGCATTACTTTCACCTCCATAATATCGCCCGTCTCTGCCCCTGCCTCAGCCGTCTGCCGCTGAAACAATCATCCATGCTTTCTATACTGCCAAACTTATCTATTCCAATGCTCTCCTCCGTAAACTTCAATTCTTCCAAAGCTCTGCTGCATGTGTCCAAAATCGCACTGTCACGCTCACTCATTACCCAAGTGCTCACTGATCTACATTGGCTTCCAGTCCAGCAATGCCTCGAATTTAAAATTCTTATCCTTGTGTTCAAACCCCTCCATGCCTTGCCCCTCCTAATCTCTGTAACCTCCTACAGCCCTACAGACCTCCGAGAACTCAGTTTGGGATTCTGTTGCTAATAGAATTTACCCTTTGTTTCCTTTGATCCACACCTCATACCATATTCCTTCATCTACCATTGAAATTTAACAGCCTGGGTTTGTGTTCCTGGGCTACTGCCTCCTAGGAGTAGTTTTGCCAGAGAGTGCTGTGCTGCAGGAGCTCGGTGGGACAGTCCGGGTTCAGCTTCTGATCTTTTTTTGCAATTCTGTGGAAAGAAAATGTGTGACCCTTTGAGTGTATGGTCTCAGCAATCCATATTGTGGCATGCTGTACTCTGAAGTGTTGATAGGTGCTTGCTAGGTGACAAGTTAGCATTATTATTCTAACTTTGACTTTTGGTGTTTCTTCCTGCTTTGCAAATCCCGTGCCTCCTGGGTGTCTCAACTATGATCTTCACTATGGCCACATCAAAGGCGGTAAGCTCCCTAATTTGGTTGATCTCTTCATCTGTCTACATTTGCTCACAGCAATTGAGTACTATCTTTGCTCGTAGGGAGAAAAACTTTGTACTTTGTTAACAGGACATGTATGCAAGCTGCAAAGTGCTTCTGACATCATGTACAGTGAAAGTAGGTTGGCATTGACATGCTAACAACACTTTCAAGCTGTTACAACTTACAACGGCATTGCCAGCTCTTGTTTTGCTTCTACATTTTAGAATCCAATCTCTTTGGTTAGCTGTGTGCTTTTGAACAGTCCTGATATAGAATGCAGTCTTACTTCACAATAATCCCCATTATAAAATTGCATTGCATTCTTATATGAACACCATTAGTTCATTTCTGCTTAACAGCTTCAATTGAAAAATTCTACAGCAAATGCATGCCAGTCACATTAATATTCATTGCAATTTTCTTCAGGTCAGACATTTTTTTTTGAACTTCATTCCATGTCTATTGAACACGTGACAATGCATTGACCCACTCAGTTATTTTTCCCATACCTGCTTTATCACTGATTACTCTGGATGGATAGAACATCTGTGTTAAGGATTAATTTTAGATGTTTAGTGATGCTATGGGGGAGAAAGACTGGAGACACTGAAAGGGATTTTAGGATTTAAAGTGAGGGTTTGTGAGAGCCCTGGATCGAAAAGTTTAATTGCTACTTGTCAGACTGATATGGCCTTGCAACTTTGGAAATATTTTATAGCAAATGTGAAAATAATTTACATATTTCTACAATTGAAATGCCACAATAGATGATTTATAAACAAATTGTTTAAATAAATCTTTTGACCGTGAGCCACAAAACACTACAAACATGTTATATGGCACTCCATCAAATAACTTGTTTTATTTCCATTCTTAAGGCTATCCACATGTCACTTATCACTTTGTTGCTTGTGAATTGTCCAGCAAACCTGTCTTGAGGAAGTAAATAACTGTATTTCATGTTGTAGCACTGATAGCCTTTGTAAATATTTTCAAAATTGCAGTCTATTTTTATATAATACATTATTTTTGTAACTCTTCAAACCTGCAGCTAGATTCTTGTTGTTTGTTTACACTTTGCACATTTCTTATTTTCAGGCACCGAGTCTGTTCCGAGTAGAAGGCATTTATGAAACTAAATCCATTGAGGAACTTACAGTGCAGAATGGTGAAGTGGTGGAGGTATTGCAAGAGGGAGAAGAGGGACAGTGGTGAGTTCAATCATAAATAAAGGAAGGGATAGAAAATAGTCAATATCATCAGCACCTGTCAGTCTAACTTCCAAGTCGTTTCAAACTGAGATTAATTCACACAATGTGAAAAAGGAGGATGGAAGAAACAGAGTTAAAGCAAATAGAAAATTCGAGGGAAAGCAAAGATCGTTATCAGAAAAGAGAGCTGTGGAACCTCCAAAATCAGGGATATAATATTATAAACATCAGACAGTTACAAAGTTAAAGAATATTTCTGTTGCCCATATTAATGCTATAAATTAAACTGTAAAACATACTTTGCGTGACAGTTTTATTAACTTAGTTATAATGGTTGTCAAATTACAATGGCCTAGAAACTACATTTAGAGGCATACCTCCAGAGTCTGCCTCTGACCCGCGAAGCAAGTCCGAACAAACCTCCAGGTGTCCTGGCTGCGGAGAGTTCGGATCTCGGGCTTCCAGGCGTACGTCTGCGTAAAGGTCACGGGTTCCAGGGATGCAGGCAGTTCAGAAGCGTTCTTGGGATCACATGGGCCTGGCCCTCCAATCACAAAGGAGGATTCCATTGCAATCATTTACGAAGGGAATTTCCTAATGATATGCAATGGAATCCACAAATAATTATACAAAGTAGAGAATTCTAAAGTTATAAATATACAGAATTGCAATTTTATTTATAAGTCTTTTCATTGCACCAATCTCAATAAAAATTTAATTTTTTGATAAATAATTTTAAACATCTTAATCCGGGCCAATATTTGCATAAACTCAAGTGTATGTGCATAATATTTGATTTTTAAATATTTAACTTAAGGCTTATATACCCTTATGCTGATGAAAGCAGGCCCTACATCTGCTTTTACAAGTCGTAAGAGTTCCGTGGGCAATTGCTGGGCATGTGTTGCCTAACTCTGCGCCAACAATCCTGATTTTCTATGCGGTTCGGATGATGTGTCAAGACATACCTTGACAGATCGCAAGTTTTGGATTTCGCGCATGCAGAAACCTGGAAGTTGTGGGGCCCTTAAAATGGATTACGACAGCGTATTCTGAGAGTACGCCGTCAGGGACGCTGCAATTTAGGGCCATCGACTTAACTGAGAACTGAGCACTACTTAATGCAAACAAGAAAAGTTTTGCAAGATTGAATGAGCAAGCAGATGCAGTTGGAGCGAAGAACAAAAATTAAATGTAATTTCCATTGAGTTTAACAGCAACAAGGTTACCTTATTGTTTTACATATAACTCCTTTTTCAGATCCCGCTCTGTGTACAGGTCTCGAGAAAGATCGTAAGACTAACATTTGCAACATATCCAGTTTGCAGCCCTTCTCTTGCATTCCTGCAGTTGTTACGGCTTGAGTACACTACATAGGCCAAGGATTTTACATTCCAGGGAGTTTTATGATGCATGTAAACTTCCTGTGCATAACCTTGACACTGAGAGCCTGAATGGAGGTGTTGCATTACCTAATGCTAACATGCCTGGTCCTTGATGAAAAAAAAAATTAAAGTAGAATTTCCTATAGTTCTTGCAATGTGTGACCACGTAACTAAAACTATTAACTTTACTTCAAATCTTGCACAGACTGTCAGAGTCTGCATATTTACAAATAGATTGCAGTAATGATTTCTGCATTTCATGTGTTCCAGGGAAGTGAGAAGCTTGGTAACTTACAAAACAGGATGGATTCCTTCCAGTCTTCTGCAACCAGTTGGTTCAGAACTTAAGCCTGATCAGACTGATAATTCAGGTCAGAACCAGAGTTCTTTGTTTAATTTGAAAAGTGAGGTACTGAATCTGATAAATACATTTTCAAAATGCAATTAATACAATTTAGGTTAATAAGTATTGAAATATTCACTTCATAACCAAATGTGGTATGGGAACAATATTCCTTACATAGTTAGATACTGAGCAAAGAATTACAACATTCTTGTGAGCAACAATATTCCATTATGCTATGGTTGTTCTTGTGCATTAAATTATTTATACCAGGATTTCCACAGGTAAAAATGCCAGATATAAGTGAGAGAAAAATGTAGGCTGCAATTTCCTCAGAGGTGCTCCCGCTCCAACATCGAACCTTCGCCACAAGTATGGTGGAAACCTGTTTACATGCAGGAACAACTCCAAGGAACTTTCTGGACATAGATTTTCTGCTCGAGTTTTTGGGCTTCTGGATATAACTTGAGTGGAATGGGTCAGGCAATTCTTTGGGAGTCACACCATCAGCTGCCAACTCATCCCCGGAAGTGATATCAGACGTATAATACTTGCACCCAAATATGAGTGGGCCTATTATAATTAGACACTAATGACTGTAATACATCACAGGGGTTTTTTTTCTTGTTATTTGCATCTTAGCAGCATGGGCGCAGGGGTGCTGGTGTGTTCTTGTATTCTAAAGTTGCTATGGATGTTGCGTGGAGGAATAAAAATGAAAGGGCCAGGAAGCCTATCTAATTGATTGCAACATAATCAATTGCATAAGCTATGAAAATGTAACCCCAAGGCCAAACTCCATGGCAGCAGGCCATTCGCTGCCTGCTCCAAGGCAGGCTTCTAGCTGGGGGCCAGTGAGCCCACTAACATTACTTAAATTACCCTAAAAATGTTGCGGGTTTGGGGTGCATCCTACTCCATTGCACTTCTATCAGTGTTACAGCCAATTGGAGGATCTATGCCAAAGGATTGAGCAATAGCTTTGCCAATGGCATAGTGAGTAAAGGCACCACCCAGTAAGTTATGCAGATCAGCAAGTCCAAGCTTTATCCCTGGTCTGTGCTAACTCCTTGCTGGAGAAGCAGTTAGAGAGCTACAGCTGGTGTCAGCAGCCTGATTCTACAAAGGAGTAAATCTGACTGCTCTAAAATAACTCTCGCTGTTGACATTAGGTGAGAATATAATTGGGCTCAGTTGTAATATTCTACTATGGAACTGTACCCCAGTAAGAGTCAGTACCTTCAGGATAAGAGAACAAAAGGAAATAAATCTAGAACTGTAAGAACTTTGTGCCCAAATCTGTCTCCATTTTACTAATTCATTTCAGTTTATGCTATATGTCTAACAAAAAAAACACATTAAATCATGTTATTAATGATATATTGCTCATTTCAGATTTTTACAGTGATATGTGCACAGCTGCACTTGCTGATAGTGAAGACAAGGAGAGCGCGCACATGGGAAGCTATACTTCAGGGACCAGGACTGAAAGCTGATCTTGTTGCATCCCTATTATCATCTCTCAAACTTCAGGCTTCAATCAGGCCTACAACAATCAGGGTCCTTAAGACACTTCAGTAGCTGGGCACATGAAGTGGGAAAGTACTCCTTACTGCTGAAGGATTATATAGCTGTGTCTAAAGGATTGAGTTTCTTTGTTTGCAATGGGTTCATTTGTTCATAACAAATATTCCTCAATGGTATAATAGAATGAGCATTAGCAGGGGCCAAGTCTTTGAACACATATCCAATTCCATTTTTTGCAGATTTTAGCATTTTGACTCTCCAGTTACGAACATTGTTTGATGGAACAGACCATACTAAATACAGTTCAGACAGCATTAATAAAAACTGAATTCAAGCTTTTGGCATGTAGCAACTAACCAAACCTATATTTCATGTTTTAGCTCTATTCCCATCTGTTTCCACAAACACACAAGCAACCGATTCAACTGACCACCAATCAGTACATGACATTTAAACCCTGGTTGCCAGTGGAAATTGCCCATCAACAAGGAGTGAGAATGTACAAAAATGCCCAGAAAAGAGGCTATGCACTCACTATTGGTACACTGAGATTGAGATTGCTAATACCATTTAGAAAGATAATTTTCTCAGGAAATGGTTTCTGATCTGCAGGGAAAAACTGCCATCTTTTACTCATGTAAAATGATTGCGTTTTCTTTTTATCAACATCTGCTCTATTAGCAGTGGCCTTTAGCTGCATCCTTGAGACAACTACTGTGGGAAAAACATATAAAGATTGACATGAAATATAGGCAAATCAATGTGGCTGGTAAAATGTGTTGCAGACTGCTGCTGATACTTCAGGTTAAAGTGCTGTATGAAGGCTGTATGTTGGTCCAGATTGCATGCTGTCATTGTATTTTATTGATATTTGGACCACAAGATATTTATACTGTCAAAAGAATGTTTCAACAATCTTCAAAAGAATAGTGTAACTTCTAAAGTATACAACTGATTGGTGTGAAATGTTTTATGTACCTTGAAAAGAGGCAGGTATCAATTTGTGTCCGAAGTGTGTTTTTCTAGATAAGAATTGGGTCAAATATAGGGGTGTTATGAATTAATTCATGACTACTAGTGAATAAAAGGCAGGAAAGTAATGTTTCAGCATAAAGTTTAGACAAACCATGCAAAAGAAGTAGTGTCTCATGATCTTGTTAAGGTGAAGTAGATATGGAGAATACTCATCTATGCTGATCAGAGTGTCGGCTACTGCAATCAGTGTTTAATGGGGATTGAGAGTCTAAAAAGGATTTCTCACAAATGGGAGTTGTTTTCTTAACATCCAAGAAAGGTAAACATTTTAATCTAGCTTTTGTTGAAAAATTCCAAAAGAGCACTTTTTGATAGTGCGACAAAGATAAAGATTCAGCATTAGTTGTGAATGAATACACTGCATTTCTCTTGAGGGATCTGGCAGTTTATAGTCATGCTCTGCAATTTTCTCAATATTTCAGGGTCTCAGCTATGTCAGAAGCATACACTGAAGAGCTTCTGTGATGAAGCAAAAATAAAATGTGAACAAATATAGATATATGAAACAAGTGAGAGTTTCTGAAAAGCACTGGATTTGAGGTTTATTCCAACCAATATTGTTAATGCCAATAGAAGCAATTGTGTCAATATCTTGCTCTTTACTTTAATGTTGCTTTTCATTTCCTAAATACTGAACCCTACTTCTGAGCTCTACCTGGGAGCAAATGTTTGAGTTCACTTTGTTAATTGCTTGGAAGTTTCTCATCCAAAATTCAGGATAAAAAATCACCCACTCCAGGAAAATGGGCTTGCTAAACGTTTGATGGGTTGAAAAGTGAGAACAGCAATGTGTCAATTTTCTTCTAATGATGTGACGTGTGCATGAAGGGAGTGATGCATTTTGACATGATTTACACTTTTCTGTTGTGTGAAGGAAAACATTGCCAAATATATTTTATTAAAGACGGTGCCCCTTGAATAGTAAAATTGTAACTGTTTTTAAATGTTTCCTCCCCTAATTTACTTCCTTTTCTAGATGCACTGCTCCATTCCCAAGCAAAGAGGTTAAGTAGTTGTCTTGCTTCTTGGCCTCTGTCAATACTCTGAAACCAGAGGTGCACAAGAGTAGTCCAGAAGTGACTTGCCTGGCCTTTATTTCCTGCCTACCTGTGGCCTGTTCTCTACTCACTATCTCCCCCAGTGATCCAGCCTGGAATTTGCATATGGAAAAAGTGCAAGTGCAATCTTACATCCTACCATCACACTGTGTAGCACGTTAGCATGACAACCCACTCTTCCAATAATATTTTTTCTCTTAGCAAATTCTCTCATCTCTGATCCATAGATCTTCACTCTAGTGTCAGACAAGTGCCCATGAGACATAGGAGGCAGTGAATTAAGACATCTTGAACCAAGTCTGCCACAGCAATACATATCACTCTTTTCTGCTGATGACAGATGCAGGAAACAGTGTATGGGTTCCTCCACAGTAACTTTCTATTTGCTTGGTACTTCCCTTTTTTAAATCTGAGAAATATATTTTACAACTCAAGATTAAGTCTGCTGGTTTTTACCCACATTAGCATTAAAGGATACGCAGGATAATACCACAGGTAACGTTAGGGAGATGGCAGAAATATTAAATAACTATTTTGCTTCAATATTTACCAGGTGGATATGATATTAGATGATGAGATTAGTAATGAGATAAATACATTTAAAATAAAAAGAGAGGATATATTAAATAAACTAATCAAACTCAAAGAAGATAAAATCCCTGTTTCGGATGGATTGCATCCACGCATTTTAAAAGAATTTAGGGAAGAGATAGCGGAGGCATTACTATATATATTTAATAAAGGACTGGTGGATAGCTAATGTAATACCTATATTTAAGAATGGGTATAGAACATGTCCAGGGAATTATAGAGCAGTCAGCTTAACATCGGTGTTAGGAAAAATAATGGAATCCCGACTAAAGAAGAAAATAGAAGAACAACTAGAAACCAAAAATATAATAACAAATAGTCAGCATGAATTTCAAAAGGGAAAACCTTGCTTGACCAACTGTACTGAATTTTTTGAAGAGGTAACAGAGTGAGTATAAATGTAATTTAGCTAGATTTTCAAAAGGTCTTCGATAAGGTACCCTATAATAGAGCGATGAACAAGGTCAGAGAATGTGGTGTCGGGACAAGTAGCAGAATGGATAGCTTGCTGGCTTCAAGACAGAAAGCTGAGAGTAGGGCTAAAGGTAGCTATTCACAGTGGCAGAAGGTGGGTAGTGGTGTTCCACAAGGATCAGTGCTGGGACCACTGTCATTCACAATTTATATTAACGATTTAGACTTTGGAATCAAAAACACAATTTCTAAATTACGATGACACCAAATTGGGGCTGATAGTCAATACTGAGGAGGACTGCAACAAATTAAAGGAGGACATTGATAAACTTGCAGAATGGGCATAATTGGCAAAGGAAGTTCAACACACATAAATGTGAGGTACAGGTTGAACCTCCCTTATCCGGAACTCCCTTATCTGGCACCACCCCTCGTCCAGAACCATTCCCGGCCACCGGGTAGCGCATGCATAGAACTCTGACATGAATAAATTGAAGTCCTTCCTCACTGCCTACTCTTACAATCGCTGGCCTGACCCCACGATCCACCGCCCCCCACCCCCACGATCTCCTGCACTCCCAGCCCAAGCCAGCCAGCCCCGATATCACCTTGCTCAGTACCTGTACCATCCAATTTAACGTGACCTCCCCTCATCCAGAAAAATCCCTTGTCCGGCACAGGCCAGGTCCCGAGGGTGCAAGATAAGAGAGGTTCAACCTGTAGTATATTTTGGTAGGAAGAAGAAGGAGGTCACTTATTACTTGGAGGAGCGAGTCTAGGAACAAAGGGATCTCGGAGTACAAATACACAAATCATTAAAAGTTGCAACACAGGTTAGCAAGGCAGGAAAAAAAGCAAACCAAGCACTAGGGTTTATTTCTAGAGGTATAGAATTGAAAAGTAGGGAAGTTATACTAAACCTGTATTGAACTTTGGTTAGACCATACTTAGTGTATAGTGTGCACGATGGGCCGAATGACCCGTGTCATCATTTTTATATGATTCTATACAGTTCTGATCATTTATTATAAAAAGGATATAGAGGCACTGGAGAGGGTATGGAGAAGATTTACAAGGTTGATACCAGAAATGCAAGGGTATGCATATCAGGAAAGGATGATCAGGCTTGCTCTCTTTTCTCTTGAAAAAAAAGACTGAGAGGTGACCTAATAGAGGTCTTTAAAATTATGAAAGGTTTTGATAGAGTGGATACAGAGAGAATGTTTTCACTTGTGGGGAAGAGAATAACTAGAGGCCATCAATATAAGATAGTCACCAAGAAATTCAATAGGGAATTCAGAAGAAAATTTTTTACCCAAAGAATGGTGAGAATGTGGAACTCGCTACCACAGGGAATGGTTAAAACAAATAGTATAGATGTATTTAAGGGGAGGCTCGACAAGCATATGAGGGAGAAGGGAATAGAGGGTTATGCTGATAGATTTAGGTGAGGAGGCTCAAGTGGGACGTAAACGCTGGCATGGACTGGTTGGGCCGAATGATCTGTTTCTGTGTCGTATATCCTATGTAATCCTATCCTATGTAAGTAAATGTTTGCCTGACTAAGTGGAGGAAATATTTCATAACTCATTGTGGATAATATCGCTGCCAATGCAACAAAATCCAACTTCCAGTGGCAGGTCATAGACTTAAATGAAGTTATAAGTAAATGTTAGCAGTTGTGAGAAATTTAGAACTCAGCAGAGGAGGACAAAGGGTTTGATTAGGGCAGGGAAAATGGAGTATGAGAAGAAGCTTGCAGGGAACATTAAGACGGATTGCAAAAGTTTCTATAGATATGTAAAGAGAAAAAGGTTAGTAAAGACAAATGTAGGTCCCCTGCAGTCAGAATCAGGGGAAGTCATAACGGGGAACAAAGAAATGGCGGACCAATTGAACAAGTACTTTGGTTCGGTATTCACGAAGGAGGACACGAACAACCTTCCGGTTATAAAAGGGGTCGGGGGGTCTAGTAAGGAGGAGGAACTGAGGGAAATCCTTATTAGCCGGGAAATTGTGTTGGGGAAATTGATGGGATTGAAGGCCGATAAATCCCCAGGGCCTGATGGACTGCATCCCAGAGTACTTAAGGAGGTGGCCTTGGAAATAGTGGATGCGTTGACAGTCATTTTCCAACATTCCATTGACTCTGGATCAGTTCCTATGGAGTGGAGGGTAGCCAATGTAACCCCACTTTTTAAAAAAGGAGGGAGAGAGAAAACAGGGAATTATAGACCGGTCAGCCTGACATCGGTAGTGGGTAAAATGATGGAATCAATTATTAAGGATGTCATAGCAGTGCATTTGGAAAGAGGTGACATGATAGGTCCAAGTCAGCATGGATTTGTGAAAGGGAAATCATGCTTGACAAATCTTCTGGAATTTTTTGAGGATGTTTCCAGTAGAGTGGATAAGGGAGAACCAGTTGATGTGGTATATTTGGACTTTCAGAAGGCGTTCGACAAGGTCCCACACAAGAGATTGATGTGCAAAGTTAGAGCACATGGGATTGGGGGTAGTGTACTGACATGGATTGAGAACTGGTTGTCAGACAGGAAGCAAAGAATAGGAGTAAATGGGTACTTTTCAGAATGGCAGGCAGTGACTAGTGGGGTACCGCAAGGTTCTGTGCTGGGGCCCCAGCTGTTTACACTGTACATTAATGATTTAGATGAGGGGATTAAATGTAGTATCTCCAAATTTGCGGATGACACTAAGTTGGGTGGCAGTGTGAACTGCGAGGAGGATGCTGTGAGGCTGCAGAGCGACTTGGATAGGTTAGGTGAGTGGGCAAATGCATGGCAGATGAAGTATAATGTGGATAAATGTGAGGTTATCCACTTTGGTGGTAAAAACAGAGAGACAGACTATTATCTGAATGGTGACAGATTAGGAAAAGGGGAGGTGCAAAGAGACCTGGGTGTCATGGTACATCAGTCATTGAAGGTTGGCATGCAGGTGCAGCAGGCGGTTAAGAAAGCAAATGGCTTGTTGGCCTTCATAGCAAGGGGATTTGAGTACAGGGGCAGGGAGGTGTTGCTACAGTTGTACAGGGCATTGGTGAGGCCACACCTGGAGTATTGTGTACAGTTTTGGTCTCCTAACCTGAGGAAGGACATTCTTGCTATTGAGGGAGTGCAGCGAAGGTTCACCAGACTGATTCCCGGGATGGCGGGACTGACCTATCAAGAAAGACTGGATCAACTGGGCTTGTATTCACTGGAGTTCAGAAGAATGAGAGGGGACCTCATAGAAACATATAAAATTCTGACGGGGTTAGACAGGTTAGATGCAGGAAGAATGTTCCCAATGTTGGGGAAGTCCAGAACCAGGGGTCACAGTCTAAGGATAAGGGGTAAGCCATTTAGGACCGAGATGCGGAGGAACTTCTTCACCCAGAGAGTGGTGAACCTGTGGAATTCTCTACCACAGAAAGTTGTTGAAGCCAATTCACTAAATATATTCAAAAAGGAGTTAGATGAGGTCCTTACTGCTAGGGGGATCAAGGGGTATGGCGAGAAAGCAGGAATGGGGTACTGAAGTTGAATGTTCAGCCATGAACTCATTGAATGGCGGTGCAGGCTAGAAGGGCCGAATGGCCTACTCCTGCACCTATTTTCTATGTTTCTATAATAAATAATGTACTCAGTGAAATGAAAGAATTTGTGGCTGCCTTATCAGTATGAATTTTATTCATTTCCGTGTGTGAGTATTTTATTTTCCAATATTTCATCCGTACCTTAAAAACACTGACACTTATAACTTCCTTTCCATACTAGCAGATCTTCTGTGCTATTGATTATGACAAGTTACAGAATGTAGAAACGTGTGATGGCTGATGTGTAGCAGGAAACACGTGTGGCATTTACAGGAAATGCTTGCTCTATGCAAGATTTTTAATATAGATAAGTCAAATCACCTCCATACTAATAGTGGTGAACTTGTCAGTTGTAAGTTCATTCATTTGAGTGTGAAAGCTGCTATTGCGAGTTGAGTGGGGTCAGGACTGGCAGAGGGAGGTAGGTCAGGGTGCTCATAGGAGTTGGGTTGGCCTTGTCAACATTAATTGGGTTGATTAGTGGGATATTGCCACATCTTCTAACTTCTCTATATGTATCACTACTTCTGTCAATGCTTTGTTTAAATCTTAACATCTTGCCCTTTGCAAAATCTTAAAAAAATATGACTGCATAATGATCCCGGGATAATTTTAAACTAACCCTATGGGTAGGAATTAGGCGGGTTTATGTTGGTCGCTCGTATTACACCCGACCCGATGTTACCCTTCATTGGAGAGCAAAATTATGAGGGGCGTAAACAAGCGGCCGACTTGAACTCGCAAGTTTCCCACCCATCGCGTTAGGGCTTCAGTGTCTGTGTTTATCCCACTCTAAGTAAAACTGCAGAGATTCTCTTTATTATCCTTTAGCAAGGACTAATACTTCTAAACAAGTTTTTTCTGTTTAGTGGGCTAATTTCTGAAAATGCATTTTAGTTTGGCAACAGACTTTGAGTGTAGAATATAAATGGAAGAAAATCACACAAAGGGCCTTGCTTACTGATTTACACACATTTATTTCTCATTAAACTTTATCCACAGAGGAAACTACCGTCCTATCTGCTTAATCATGCTTGTTGCTAGGGCTGGAAGCCACTTGTTAATATGCCATTAGCTTTTCCCAACTGTGAAGGTCAAGGCCTTACTGACACCGCAAGTTCGAAAACTTCAATCAAAACAGAAAATGCTGGAAATACTCAGCATGTTAGGCAGCATCTGATGAAAAGTTAACGACCTGGAACATTAACTCTGTTTCTCTCTCCTCAGATGTTGTCTGACCTGCTGAGTATTTCCAGCATTTTCTGTTTTTATTTCAGATTTCCAGCATCCGCAGTATTCTGCTTTTGTATTACAGGTGCAACATCTCAAATCTGTAAACCTTGGGACCGAGACCGTGCCGGTTTTCGGATTTTGATGGATTTCGGACAAATAATTCAATAAAATCAGTAGCCTATCTTAGGCAATGGCAAACAACACAAATTCACAATAAATCACAATAAACACCAGAGCGTCCGAAGAACATACGTATGCTACCGAGTCAGACAAAGTACTAATGGCATGGGTCAGGTCGGGCCGGGTAGAGAGTCATTCGACAAGGCTCGGACCGATCACACATCATTTAAAACATAGCGGCAAAACTGATAACTAGTCCGACCTGTCAGTTTTTGGACAATAATTCCGTATTTTATTTTATTGAATATCAAATGGGATTTTCTCAAAAATGTCCGGTTTTCGGACAATTCTGATTTTCGGACAACCAGATCTGAGATGTTTACCCGTAGTTCGAAAATGTACATGCTCTCACTGCATAAATCCAAGAAAACTATGAAAGTGAGGAAATTGCCCTCCGCCCTGTTTCGGGCAGATAATTCGAATTATTACCGCCTGACAGGAGGCGGGGGGGCAGGTGGAGGCAGGAAATTCGGCTCTTTAACTGTGACACCGCCTCCAAGCACTTTAGGGCACTGTTTGAGGTGGTGTAGGGGCGGGTTCGGGACGGGAGCGGGGCGGTGATGAAGTCAGCGCGACGCTGACCTGCCGCATCACACTGACGCGTAACAATGTCCCCCCCTTCAGTTAAAGTGGAGGCCGATGCGAGGCCTGGTGATGCCCCCGTGGTGCCCACTGGGCCACCAGGCAAGGGTTCGGCCGGGCCAATGGCCCGGCACTCGAGGGGGTGCCGGGCTGCCTGTTGGCGGCCTCACCGAACCCGCAACCTCCATTGTCAGCCGACTACAGAGTCAGCCAACAAAGAAAAGAAAATACCGGCTGCAGCCGCTGGCAGCTTCCCACCTTGCGAAGCTGTTGGTGGTACCTACCCGCGACAGCCGCGTTCCTGCGGGGCAATCTCCCCCGCGGGGCAGAAATGAGGTCCCCACCAGGCAGTAAGGGGTTGGAGTGCCAATCGGGACGGGGCGCATTGGAATCCCATTTCCGTCGCCCCCGGCCCGGGGCAATTGCAGATAGTCCTTATCGCCCTGTTACCACCGCCTTAAACAAAGGGGCAATTTTGATTGCTGAATGTCTTTACATTTTTTCTCTGAACTTTTCAGTTCTAATTTTTCAGCTCTAATTTAGGTTCTCATTGAGAAGGATATTAAAGTGTACCACTTTTCTTCAGGTTAAACTATTAGACTTGCTTAATATCAATTCTCCTAAACCAGAAGAGAAAGCAGAGAGAGCTCTGTTTTTGTTGGAACACAGATGGTGTGTTCTTTATCCTTCTATTTATATGTGGTCAAATAAGAGTGGGAATAGCATGGACCTCTTGGATGCCCGCTGAAATCCTCCCTGGTGGCCCAGTGGCCAAAGATTAAAAATAACAGAATCTCTCCCCTTTAACGGAGGGGAGAAAACATGGTGATGCACAGGCGCTGTGACATCACCGCTACTTTACCACGGAGTTCCTGTCCGACCGATTTTCAGCCAGTCAGCCGAGTTTTAAGTCTATGGCCCGCCCCCATTATGAGTAATTTCCTGTGGGACTTTTGAAAAAATGGCAAAGTGTCGAAAATGGCTCTTCCAGCCGCATCGGAGCTCCCAACAGTAAGTACCACTCTAAAAACCATAGGTGCGCTAGCATTCTGGTGCACCTGAATTTCGGCCCCTATGATCTTTTAATGCCCTTAACACTCCCAGGTACTACAAGATTGAATGTACAGACTGTGATTAAGAAGGCCTTTGACAAAGTCTTTATTAGTTTACATAGTGACACCATTCTATTTATGACACTTCTTGTGCCTCCGAGTATCCATCACAGGTTCTTTGCTCTGAGGGGATTCGGCACAATGTGATTTCTGTTTTACTGCATGATCCAATGCAGCATTTGATAGTCTAACGGTCAAACCTAGTGATATTACTCTGACTGCCAATCTGTGGATCACTGACTGCACTATAGAGCAAGTGACAGAGTTCGGAGCCCATCTACCCTTGAATCATTAAATCAAGAATGTTACAGCACAGAAACCGTCTTTCTGGCCCATCACGTCTGCACCAGTGATTTTCTGCACAAGTAACCTAGTATAATCTCATTCTCTTTATCATTCCCATACCTTTTAATGGTTCTCTTTTTCAAGCAACTGCTAAATTTCCCTATAAAATAATATATGGACTCTGCTTTAATAATAGTTTGTGCTGGAAAATGCCAACCTTTGTGTAAAGGTCATTTTTTTTAACCTCCCCTTTGTGAATATTGAATTTATATCCTCTTGTTATCATTTTGCTGACCAGTGGAAATAACGTATCACTATTTATCTCCTCCTAATCCTTCCTAATCTCTCTTTGTTCACCCCCGAACCTTCTCGCTTCGAGTGAAAAAAGATCAAGTTTCTTTTCATAACTGTAACCCCTCATCACTGCCAATATTCTAGTGAATCCACTTTGCACCCTTAGAATTAGAAGAAAACAATTCTACAAAATACAGTTGTAGAACTGTAACCTATCCAAGATCCTGTACAAGTTCAATATCTCATCCTTGTTTTGTGCTCTCTGCCTCATGATACAAAACTAGTGATTGTGCTTGTTTTTTACTAATATCTTATCTGCTTCTGCTGCCAGCTTCAAATACCTGTGTATCTACACATCAAAGTTTCTCTGCTCTTTCACTTCATTTTAAAGTGTTTCTCTATTCTTACATCCAAACTGTATTTAAATTTTATATTGAACTATGTTTATCACCTATTTGTCCATCCTGGGCTATCTATGGCCTCCTGCATTTTTTTTCTCACAATCCTCAATTGTTCCCTCAATTCCAAAGTCCATCTATATAAACAAGAGCTTCCCTACATAGACCCCAAGCAACTTAAAATTGTTACTAATTTAGGGTTTGCCTTCGATATCCTTTCAGATTCAGCAGTGCTGTTTCTTCCACTAAGCCAGTTCTGCCATCTCTTGCATTCAGTTCACATGTACTACTAAATATTTAATGGTACACTTGTATAACCTGGGGTGTACCAGTTGATCACCCTTGTAATCTGAACTCGGGATTGTGCCCTTTGACACATGCATTTCTCCAATCTTTTGGTAGATGGACAGTTTAAGATTTTAGTGAGATGAGGCCAGATAGAATCGTTAAGCTGCTCTATTTTACAGACACAAGTTAACGTACAGACAAATAGTTGTAACAAATCCCACTTACTCCAATTTAACTATAGCTCCTTTCTCATAAGTAAGGAAAATAATAAACCACATCACCCTGTCCCAGTTAATGGGCTACATATAGTTGGTATTGGTTTTGGTTAATCTTAGCATTGAATCAGACCAAGGCGTACACTGAGACTGATCTGCTCTATTCTTAAGGTAACCTGCTTGTGTCTTATTTGCCTCTCTCTCAGCAGACCTTACAACCTGAACTCCAACAAGTAGGTCTTTGTTCTCTTGTTCCCTATCCCACAAGAAGTTGGGGATGTGATTACTGATCCTTGCCCCTGTGAAGAATTTGACCAGAAGAGCTGTCAATTAAGCCTGTTACCTTACCAACCCTTTGAAACTAATTCCATGCAATAGGAAAGGACATTCCAGCCCCTCTAATGTATGAATGTTTGCTGTTCGTATCCAAGATGAGATAGCACTCCCCATTTCCTCATTTTCCCCAATCATTGTGGGTAGCAATTTGCTTTTTCTCCCAGCAGATGGCAGTGAGGTGTATTTTAAACTTTTGTGAACGTGTTTTAAATTAAATGTAACACTTTAACATAAAAGATAGTTAAAAAAATCCTGAAACATGAAAATTGTAAATGAGAGCTTCCCCAACACAGTCTGGTGTGTAACACCACTCACCACATCTTTCCATTCTAAGCAACTTCCTATAACTCTTACCTTTTGCTTTCTGTCCTGTAACTATCTCTCTATCCATGTGACCAGATTTCCATAATTCCATGTGCCATTATCTTTGTCATTCGTGTCTTATCAGTTGCTTTTGAGAAAACATATAACCACATTCATTATATTTCCTTTATCCCTCCTCTCTTTTATTTCATTAAAGTTGGATTCACATTTATATCATTGTCAATTATCAAAAAATGTTTCTTTTAGATCTTAATTAAGATAGCTCATAGTACTAAAAGATTTAGCAGGAAGGCCAACAGAAAGGTTGATATTGAAATATACAGTCCATTTCCTGTCCATTCTGGACTTCACAAGTTAGACATGTAGGTATGTTGGGATTGAAAGCCTGGTCACTGTCCAATTTCTCTTGCCTTAGAATTCATCTTTGGTTCTATAGCAATAACCTGCCATTTGGATGCTTCTTTAAAGTACTTTGAATCAGGATGCCCTTTGTTTCAATCAAGTGATACAGATTTTGTATATATGAATAGAACAACACACTACCCTGTGGCTAATACCTTTTATTCACCCTCTTCTGTTATAATGACATATGCTTGGTGGATTTTGGCATACTTAGCTACATAAATTCATCAAAGATACTTCAAGTTCCTTGAGATTTTCCATTGTCTGTAATCACTACCAAAGTGGGTAGATAGAGAGAAACTATTTCCGTTGGTTGGCGAGTCTACGACTAGCAGACATAGCCTAAAAATTAGAGGCAGGCCTTTCGAGAGTGAAGTTTGGAAACCCTTCTACATTCAACAGGTGGTAGAAGTTTGGAACTTTCTTCCTCAAACGGCAATTGATGCGAAGTCAATTATTAATTTTAAATCTGAGATTGATAGATTTTTGTTAACCAATGGTATTAAGGGATATGATGCAAAGGCGGGTATATGGAGTTAGGTCACAGGCTCGAGGGCCTACTCCTATTCCTATGTTCACTGTAGGCTTAGTCTTAGCTTCAAAATTTCTCAACTGCTGTGAAATTTTCTCCTGCTAATGAATACTGCTATGGGAGGTCCCTATAGGGTTCCAGTCCTTTATTATGTTTTTCTGCCTATGTCTTTAATGATGCATTTATACTGTAGCTCATGGTCTGTCTGCAACCAGTAGTTTCACTATCTGTTCCAGTCAGGCAGTAACTTATTTATACTGCCTGTCTCCAACTGGAATTCTCTGACCCAGGAAACACCCTTTACATGTGTTGTCACAGACATGTGCAGAGTTGTACTCCTGGCCATGGCAATTACATGTTTTGAGAACATGCGTGGGAATGTCGAAATTCTTTAAATTTTTAAATCAAATTCAGGTTAATTTAAAAGGTGCCCAGCAGGTGCAAGGGCCCACTGTCCATTTTTTTAAATACTGGAGTTGCACTCAAACCCAAGTGGCATGAGATTACTTCCACCCGATGTCCTCATACCACTGGGCTTTAGAATCAGATCCAGCTCTAACTCCTTAGTTATACAGCAACTTTAATATCGCTGCAAAGTTAAATCATTAGATTCCCCTCTGACCTCATTGGTGAAAATCTATGGGGCCAAAATTCAGGGACTCAAAGAGACCCGTTAATGCCTGTTTGTGGCAGCCATTCCTAAAAATTGAATGGCCGCCACTTTGGGGACAACTGGCCGACCCGACCTAAATTCAGGTCGGGGATTTTTCAGCCTGGACCCCATCCCGCCCAAGTGGTTGCACCGCCAATTAAAAAAATTAAAATACCCTATCCATATTCAGCAGAATAGATTGATCCCCCACCGTGCGGTGCCCCCGGCAGTTTTTTTTGTCGGTGCACCATCTCCGCACTGAGTGCGGCCTGATAGCGCGGCCACACTTAAAAGGGAGGGCCCACTGCCGCGGTCGCAATGGAAACATTTTTGCTGGACAACTTGTCAATCAGTTAGCAAAATACTGGCCCTGGGTTTGGCTGGGCCGCCAACAGACAGCCTGGTGCCCCTTCCTGGGTGCCAGGCTACTGGCCCGGCCAAAACTCTCCCTGGTGATCCAGTGGCCAACGGTAAAAAATGCTAGAATCTCTCCCCTTTAATGGAGGGGAAAGAGCGTGTTGACGCACACGCGCTGTGTCGTCACCACAACTCCACTGCTGATTGACCATGGCAGAGGCCCCAACTGATCCATTTTCAGCCAGTCAGCCTGGCTTTGAGTCTAAGGGTCGCCCCCCCATTATGACCCATTTCCTGTAGGACTTTGAAAAAATGTCAAATTCCTGAAAATGGATCTTCTTATCGCAACAGGAGTTCCAGCGGTGAGCACCACTCCAAAACTCATAGGTGCGCCAGCTTTCTGGTGTACCTAAATTTCGACCCTTTTGTCTCAGGGAAGAGAAAAATTCATAATATTCTCGGTAAATGAAAATCTACTTAAGGCTCCATTTTCCCTGGTGTGCAATGAACCAGTTCACATATGGCATGTCCCAAATGCACATGTTACAGTTCTGAACTATAGAGGGAAAATAGAGTTTTATTTATATAATGAAATTAAAAAGGCAGGATAGGAAAAGAAAGGAGAGAAAGGCAGATATATAATCTAGAAACATGCTGAATATATACGCCCACTTTGCCAAATGATTGGATTATATTTTGTTGTCTATATTGAAATTATTTTTTAAAGTAATTGTTAACACAAGAAATCAAGCCAATTGAATGTAATAGCAATTTGTCCTCTTTATACCCTCTCAAAAATAGTTACATAGAAGCTGGCTTGTAAATTTGTGTTATATTTCAATGACACTCATGCTTATCAATTGAACCTTGAAACGCTGTACATCCTTGTTAGAGAATTTTTGCCTACAGTGAGGACAGAAATATTGCTATTAATTTGAATACTGTAATTTAATTGGGATGAACACTGAAGGTTTCTTGTATACAAGCTTATCAGATGAATTATTTATGTACAGCCCAGTACTTCCAGTTTTGCACTCTGATGTTTTTTTCCTCTTGTCTACTGAAAGACAGTAGTGAAAAATAGGAACAGGATTAGGGCATTTAGCCCCTCGAGCCTGTTCCGCTATTCAATGAGATCATGGCTGATCTGTGACCTATATCTCCATTTAAATTAAAATAATCAAAAAGGCTAATGGAATGCTGGCCTTTATATCTAGAGGACTAGAATACAAGGGGGAGGGGGATGGGAATAGAAGTAATGCTGCAGCTATACATAGCCCTGGTTAGAGCACACCTGAAATACTGTGAGCAGTTCTGGGCACCACACCTTAGGAAGGAGTGTAGCATAGATTTACCAGAATTATACCTGGACTCCATATATCTGTCTTTGTCCCTTAACCCTTAATACCTTTGGTTAACAAAAATCTATCAATCTCGATTTAAAATTAACAATTGACCGTGCATCAATTGCCATTTGCAGAAGAGTGTTCCAAACTTCTACCACCTTTTGTGTATATAATTATTTCCTAATTTCACTCCTGAAAGGCTTGGCTCTAATTTTTAGACTATGCATCCTAGTTCTAGATTCCCCAACCAGCAGAAATAGTTTCTCTCTGTCTACCCTATCAGTTCCTTTAATATGTTGAAAACTTTGATCAAATCACCCCTTAACCTTATAAGTTTCAGTGAATACAACCCTAGTTTGTGTAATCTCTCCTCATAATATAATCTTTGGAGTCCAGGTATAATTCTGGTAAATCTACGCTACACTCCTTCCTAAGGTATGATGCCCAGAACTGCTCACAGTATTTCAGGTGTGGTCTAACCAGGGCAATGTATAGCTGCAGCATAACTTCTACTCCCATCCCCCTCTCCCTACCGCCCCCCACCCACCTACCCCCCCACCCCCCCCGTTGTATTCTAGTCCTCTAGATATAAAGGCCAGCATTCCATTAGTCTCTTTGATTATTTTTTGTACCTGTTCATGACATTTTAATTTAAATGCAAAGAATGCTTTGAAGGCATGGTTATCGCAACACTCGTAGGGAAAGTGAAATAATTTATTAAAACTATGGTCTGTATAGTTTGGATACAACACATTCACTCATGCTATGGATGTCTGGATAACCCTGTCTCTGTAGCAATCTCTTACTGGAGAGGGAAATAAAAGGGGCGGGGAGGAGGGGAGCGTTGACAAATCCCACAGCCAGGTGAATGTGAAGGGAGAGAAAGTGTGAGATTAATAAGTAAATTTAAAAAGAAAAGAGAAAGTGAATATGCTACTTTTATACTGAACTGAGTGATGAGTATGAACTCTATGTCTTATGATTTTGATGTTGGATGCACCTATTTCTTTAAAAAAAATACTGCCATGCATATACATGGCAACAAATGGCTCTGTGCATCTGCCACCATTTACTGTAATCCACATTTACCTTCCAATCATGATGGTGGAAGATAGGAGACCAGCTGTTATATGTGGCTGGGGTCATAATAGCAAAGATCCTTTTTTTCTCATTTTATGGGATGAGAGGTTAGTCTATGTCCCAATGTACTCTAAGGATACGTGTGCGCCAACCTGCAATTTTTAGACTGGATTTTGGCTTCATAAATGTCCAAATTATAGGCCTAAACTCACCAGAGAAATTTGACGTACCTAGTAGTTATATTCTGACTTGTCACTCATCCCCAAACAAATCAAGGTAACCCAGCAGGCATTGACCAAAGTACTCTCATTTGCATAACAGTGTTTGTCCTTACTGTGTAAAATATACAGTGGCAGATGTTTCTCTGGTAGTTTATTTGTTACAACACGCTTATGATTATATCTGGCAGGAGGTGAATGCTATTAAAATTCAGCATCACTTACCATCATCTATTTTAGTTGTATGGTAACTGTATTTTTAAACAATTCAAATGTAATCATAGCTATGATTTGTACAAGTTTTTGTTATTACAATGTATCATTTTAGATTGTTCAGCACAAAATGTCCATCAGAGCTCAGCTTTCTGTTAGCTCAGATTCCTCTGTTACTTTAACATTTCTGTTATTATGCAACAATTTTTGTGTTGTCTGTCTGATGTAAATGTATAAAACTAACGAAGATATATTGTGTCAAACACATTTATTATATGTATATTGAGAACCAATCATTTTTCAAAAGGGATCTCATGATTTTAAGAGGAATCGTGTTTATTTTTTATGCTCAATGTATGTGTAATCCAGCCTCAGCATAGAATTGGTGCAAGTGTACTGCAGACATTTTACACATCAGTTATATATGTATGTTGAAGTATTTGTATATGTTGCCACATATGTTGTTACATGCTGATATGTATGTAAGAATTCAAAAGCCTGGAATCCTGCTGTGGAAAGGGTTGCTTGCATTTACCACGATAAAAGCTCAAGGCTTACTTTGGAGTCTTCAAGTGGGACAAGCTGGATTTTGTAAATCTAATCCATATCGACACCAAAAGCAAAGTCATTGTTAAATATCTTATCTGTGTACATTTTTAAGCCGAATATTGTAACATTAATAGTAAAATGAATTCTGATTATTTAATTTGCTTGTGAAATTGTTTAAAACAAGACCAAATTACAGCAAATATAAAAACAAATATTTGACAAGTCTAAACTTGAATTTGGATTCCGGACAAAGATACAAAAGAAAAAATCAATTGGATTACAAAACTACAAAAAATACATAGTTAGTAGCAACAGTGCATACACATTTAATGAGATTTCCAGTACTTTTATACTGCTGTTTCATCTGTACTGCTTCCAAAATTAGTCATTAAACACAAATTTAAAATAAAAAGTTATTCCTAAGTACCTGTTTAAAAGATCAAATCCAAAATACAAACAAAGTTACACAATAAACATACAAAACAGGATATGAATTGGCCAACTGGTCCATCAGATCTGTCCCCACCCACAGTGCATCCGCATGCACCAACAACCCTCCCTACATTACAACAGTGATTACATCACAAAAGTATTTCATTGGCTGTAAAGCGCATTGGGATGTCTTGAGGTTGTGAAAGGTGCTGTATAAATGCACATCTTTCTTTTCCAGTCATGCAATCTCCTGGGAGCTGCAGAAATCAAAAGCCTTAGGCCAACTTCAGAAAAAACTCGAGGTAATTCCTCTCCAACCATAAAAAGCAATCAAGCCGCCTCCAAGAGACTGCAGCAGCTGATATCAATAAGTACACCTACCCCTCCAACTACCTTCTTTAACTGGAGATGTCCTTAATTCTCAAGAACTCATCCAACTACCTTTTGATGGAATACAGCAAATCCATACTTACCACATTTGGTCATTATTCCAGAGGTTGAAGACTTTCTGTGAAAGGAAATACTTGCTGTCATTCAACCTAACCTTACTCTTATGTTTGTACTGATGTCTCCTATTTCTCTCATCCCTATCTAACTAAAATAACCTATCCACCCCAACAGAATCTATTCCCTTCAACATTTTAAAAACCTCAATCAGCTTACCTTGAAGTCTGTGCTTCTTCAGTGAAAATAGCAGACAGTTCCCTGAGCTGTCCTGATAGCTAAGAGCCCCTGAACTAGGTATCATTCTCGTGTCCCTTCTCCAAGGCCCTTAATGTCCCAGTAAATACTAAATACAAAGAACACATACATAAAACACTAACAATGATGTGTATGATTTACAAATTGTGAGTTCATAGTGATTAACATTGACTGTAGTCAAACAACCAAATATTGTGCAGTAGCTTTCTGCTCATATTTTTATTTCTGTTTTTAGCTATACTTCTAGTACTGTTAACCTGTAGTTCAATATAAAAGTCAGTGTTGGTATGCAAATTTCTAAGTTTCAGTATAACTAAGGTGTTAAAGTTCAGGCTTTTCTCAGAACTTTTGTCTTGTGTTCATGGCAAGAAGGTGTGCTCCATAAGCAGACACCTATGATCCAAAACCTGAGCCCTTATATGTGCCATTTATGTTGGAACGTGCCCAGGATTGACATTTGCCCACCAGTTGCAGTATACAGTGCACTGCAGACCATGTGGAATGTCCACCACATTCTGAAATTACTTGATCAGATTTACTTACATACTCCTCAAGTAGTAGAGCATAGAAGAATACTGAATCATCACCATACTTAAAAATAATAAGACTGGAATCAATCCATTGGCGTTAAAATCCCTTTTTAGCGTGTATTTCTTACTGACTGACAATGATAAGACTTTTTGGTTGCATTGGTCAGGCTTTATATACTGACCTAGATAAATGGAACAACCTATCCATATCACTCTGAGGTTGGTAAAGCATAATAAAAATGGATGTGCGCCTACAGTTTTCAAACTTGTTTCAGATGTTACCAATCAGGATTCCAGTGTAGCAATTCTTGGCGCTGCATCTGCAGGTTTCTGTGGTCAGGCAAGAACAAATCAGATACCTGCAACTCCCCAAGTATGAAGGAGTATTCAGTCTTTTGAATTTCAGGCACAACTAATGAGCAGTCTAACTCCAGGGAATCATAGACTGGAACCTGATCTGTTCCAAATCTCTGGCTGGACAAACAAACTTTGGCCTCTCAGATGATCCTCTATATAGTTTGACCTTTATAGATCCCCAGAAAATGCCCCCAGAAGCACCCAATAATAAAGGCAACTAAAACCCAGAAAAAGATCCTACATTTTGCTAGAAAACTTCAAGGTTCTATTGGCCCTTTCCCAAATTTGGATCAATGGGGAACTTCAGATCTAATTGCCAAGGGAGCATTCTAAATTTCGTTAAATAAAGGCTTAGATAGACTCAGATAATGTCTTCAAAAAGGCCAGATTATATCCTCCAACAACTGACAGACAAGTTCCATTTTGCCCATGTCCTCCAAGGCCCAACCACACCCATAAAATTCCAATATGAGCAGACCGTCTTGGAGCTGTGTAGTCACTCCCCAACAAACTGGCAAAGAAATGGTGCCACTCACTCCACCACGTTTGCTTCCAAGTCAAAAGATAACATGAAAATCTTTAAAGAGGCCTGGGAGCAACACGTACGCCATGAAATGCAGGAGTGGCCATTTTTGCATATCCTGCAAATGAATGGAGAGGTCCGATGATCCCCAGATATTGGGCCTTGGATCACATTAGAGTGAATGAGGGAGGAACCCAATGAAGAGTGCATAAATATCAGGCCGCTACTACCGTCGCAGCGGCCCACAGGTAAGTGATGGATTCGTGGAGCAAATGCTGGCTTTGGGTAGGGGTGGGGGTTGGGGGGGGCGGGGTGGAGTGGGGAGGGTTGCTGGCCTTAGTGGGGGAATATGGACCTTGGAGGGTGGTGGCAGGGACAGATTAAGGGTGCTGGGCAGTACCCTGGCAATGGATCCTCTACTCCCATTCTCCTGCAGTAAATTACATTTGTGAGCTAAGTCACAGGGCACTATACTGAGTATGCATCAGATCAAGGTCAGGTCAGATCCACATCTCAGGTTATGTTCTCATTGATACTATTACGACACTCATTTAATATTTTAGTATGTTTCCAAACAATGAAACCAATACCTTGATGAAACCCTGTATAAACAGTAAACAACAACCATTAATTTTTTTTAAATCCTTACATTTTGAAACTAAATCGACAATGACAACAATTTAGAACAAGCCAGCACAATTTTTTTGGAAGACCATAATTTGTCATTTGCATTCCATTTTCTCCACAGAGGCAACTACAAGTATTACATTACATTGGTCTTTTCCTAGATTTTTGTCGGCTAAACTCGTCAATGATTTTCGAGAAGTCAAGTCCTCTCAGTACTTCGCTCTCGATGCTCATGATTGAAAGACTATTAAGTCGACCTTGTCCCATTCTGCTCCTGACATCGTCCTTGATGCGTTTTAGTTTCGAGAAGGCCCGCTCACCATTGCAATTTGATATCATCATCAACAGATATATCTGAAGAGTTATTTCAATGTTAGAAATGGTTTGGATGAGGGCGTGTGTATGGAGGAATTAGTACATTCTCAGCTCTGCTGACTTTGTTTGACACAAATTGAGGTTTGAAGCTCTGTTGAGGATGCCACCAAGCTAGAAAACTGGATGAATTAATTTTCAATCATAGGTTCCAGATCTTTGGGATAGCAATGGGCAAGATTTGCTGTGGCTTGCTAATCTCATGAGTCAAGGGAGCAGCTAGTTTGGACAGGAAACCAAACTTCCAGTTGATTTCCTTGTATGCTTCAAGGCGGTGTTTCAAGGTATTGATTAGTTGATCGATGATGACAAGGAACACTTCAGTTTTGAATTTCTTCTTGGGCGACAGCAGTGTTTTCAGCATCTCCATCGTCATAGCAGCGGTTGCGTACCCGGACGCGCCTCTGAGCTGAATTGTACTCGTTGTGGCCATACAGTTTAATCCTTAGGTCTTCGAAGTTCTCAAACTCTGGCCGCTGGGTCTTGACAAAATCGACAAGGGACTCGAGTAAGGGCACCGTGACATTCAGATTAAAGCCGGTTTTTTGAAGCGAAAGATTGGTCAGGTGAAAGCACTTCAAGACTGTGTTCCAAATAACAATGAGAATAGCTAAATCTAGTTCGGCCAGTTTGTCAACGATCAACTGAGCTTCATTTCGGCATTCAACTTTCTGTTCCACGTCAGTTGTCAGGGATTCCAAAACTTCGCATATGGGAGTGTAACCTTTGAGCAGGGCTGACACTGCTTCATACCTTGCTGACCATCAAGTAGCAGAAAGTTGTTTGGTGACAGACAACCCTAAAGGCTTTAGTTTTTCATCAAGCAGTCGCCAGCGATATGTCGATGCAGGGAGAAAAGTGTACAACTTTTCTACAATGTAAAAAAATCTGACGATCACTAGGCATTCGCCACTATTTTTCACCACAAGGTTGAATGTCTGCACTGCGCATGGTATAAACATCGCATCTGGGAATTGCTGTTTGATGATAGTTTGGACACCAATGTATTTCTCATTCATATTTGAAGCATTATCATAAGATTGTCCGTGACAATCTTTTATGTCAATCCCGTTCTCATCCAGACAGGCCAGTATTATTTCTGCTACTTCTTGCTGGTATGACCAATTATCGGCAAGAACTTTAGGAATTTTTCCTTAGGACCAGTCGGTAAAACACAGCATATGATAAATGTCAGCTGATCTGAGTGTGTGACATCTGGGCTTGAATCAACAGATATTGAATAGAACTTCGGTAAGTTCACTTCCTGGATAATAGTCTCAAGAATATGCTACCATCAGACTAATCAGTTCTTTACAAGTGGTGGAAGACAAGTATGAACTATGCCCCTGCCTTTGTTGGCAAACCGCTTGATGTGTTCAGCAAGAACTGCATTGTAGTTTGCGAGAACCTCCAACACACCCAGATAATTACCATTACTTGGAGACCCAACGATTGTTTCTGCCTTGCAATGAAAGACCTCGTTCACACAGAAGTGGCATCACGAAGACATGGGTCCAGGGTGACCAAGGCTGGGAACTCAACATCCAGGGGTATTCAACATTCAGGAAGGATAGACAGAAAGGAAAAGTAGGTGGGGTGGCGTTGCTGGTTAAAGAGGAAATTAACTCAATAGTAAGGAAGGACATTAGCTTGGATGATGTGGAATCGGTATGGGTGGAGCTACGGAATACCAAAGGGCAGAAAACACCAGTGGGAGTTGTGTACAGACTACCAAACAGTACTAGTGAGGTTGGGGACAGCATCAAACAAGAAATTAGGGATGCGTACAATAAAGGTACAGCAGTTATCATGGGCGACTTTAATCTACATATATTTGTTGGGCTAACCAACCTGATAGCAATGCGGTGGAGGATGATTTCCTGGAGTGTATGAGGGATGGTTTTCTAGACCAATATGTTGAGGAAGCAACTAGAGGGCTGGCCATCCTAGACTGGGTGATGTGTAATGAGAAAGGACTAATTAGCAATCTTGTTGTGCGAGGCCCCTTAGGGAAGAGTGACCATAATATGGTAGAATTCTTTATTAAGATGGAGAGTGACAGTTAATTCAGAGACTAGGGTCCTGAACCTAAGGAAAGGTAACTTCGATGAAATGAGACGTGAATTGGCTAGCATAGACTGACAAGTGATACTTAAAGGGTTGACGGTGGATAGGCAATGGCAAACATTTAAAGATCACATGGATGAACTTCAACAATTGTACATCCCTGTCTGGAGTAAAAATAAAACGGGGAAGGTGGCTCAACCGTGGCTAACAAGGGAAATTAAGGATAGTGTTAAATCCAAGGAAGAGGCGTATAAATTGGCCAGAAAAAGCAACAAACTTGAGGACTGGGAGAATTTTATAATTCAGCAGAGGAGGACAAAGGGTTTAATTAGGAGGGGGAAAACAGAGTATGAGAGGAAGCTTGCTGGGAACATAAAAACTGACTGCAAAAGCTTCTGTAGATATGTGAAGAGAAAAAGATTAGCGAAGACAAATGTAGGTCCCTTGCAGTCAGATTCAGATGAATTTATAATGGGGAACAAAGAAATGGTGGACCAGTTAAACAAATACTTTGGTTCTGTCCTCACGAAGGAAGACATAAATAACCTTCCGGAAATACTAGGGGACCGAGAGTCTAGTGAGAAGGAGGAACTGAAGGAAATCCTTATTAGGCGGGAAATTGTGTTAGGGAAATTTATGGGATTGAAGGCCGATAAATCCCAAGGGCCTGATAGTCTGCATCCCAGATTACTTAAAGAAGTGGCCCTAGAAATAGTGGATGCATTGCTGATCATTTTCCAACAGTCTTTTGACTCTGGATCGGTTCCTATGGACTGGAAGGTAGCTAATGTAACACCACTTTTTAAGAAAAGAGGGAGAGAGAAAACAGAGAATTATAGACCGGTTAGCTTGACATCAGTAGTGGGGAAAATGTTGGAATCAATTATTAAAGATGAAATAGCAGCGCATTTGGAAAGCAGTGACAGAAGCAAGTCAGCATGGATTTATGAAAGGGAAATCTTGCTTGACAAATCTTCTGGAATTTTTTGAGGATGTAACTGGTATAGTGGACAAGGGAGAACCAGTGGATGTGATGTATTTGGACTTTCAAAAGGCTTTTGACAAGGTCCCACAAGAGATTGGTGTGCAAAATTAAAGCACATGGTATTGGGGGTAATGTACTGACGTGGATAGAGAACTGGTTGGCAGACAGGAAGCAGAGAATCGAGATAAACGGGTCCTTTTCAGAATGGCAGGCAGTGACTAGTGGGGTGCCGCAGGGCTCAGTGGTGGGACCCCAGCTATTTACGATATATATTAATGATTTAGATGAAGGAATTGAGAGTAATATCTCCAAGTTTGCAGTTGACACTTAGCTGGGTGGCAGTGTGAGCTGTGAAGAGGACGCTAAGAGGCTGCAGGGTGACTTGGACAGGTTAGGTGAGTGGGCAAACGCATGGCAGATGCAGTATAATGTGGATAAATGTGAGGTTATCCACTTTGGTGGCAAAACACGAAGGCAGAATATTATCTGAATGGCGGCAGATTAGGAAAAGGGGTGGGGGGGGCAACGAGACCTGGGTGTCATGGTAAATCAGTCATTGAAGTTGGCATGCAGGTACAGCAGGTGGTGAAGAAGGCAAATGGTATATTGGCCTTCATAGCTAGGGGATTTGAGTACAGGAGCAAGGAGGTCTTACTGCAGTTGTACAGGGCCTTGCTGAGGCCTCACCTGGAATATTGTGTTCAGTTTTGGTCTCCTAATCTGAGGAAGGACATTCTTGCTATTGAGGGAGTGTAGCGAAGGTTCACCAGACTGATTCCAGGGATGGCAGGACTGACATATGAGGAGAGACTGGATCGACTAGGCCTGTATTCACTGGAGTTTAGAAGGATGAGAGAGGATCTCATAGAAACATATAAAATTCTGACAGGACTGGACAGGTTAGATGCAGGAAGAATGTTCCCGATGTTGGGGAAGTCCAGAACCAGGGGACATAGTCTAAGGATAAGGGGTAAGCCATTTAGGACTGAGATGAGGAGAAACTTCTTCATTCAGAGAGTTGTTACCCTGTGGAATTCCCTGCCGCAGAGAGTTGTTGATGCCAGTTCATTGGATATATTCAAGAGGGAGTTAGATATGGCCCTTACGGCTAAAGGGATCAAGGGGTATGGAGAGAAAGCAGGAAAGGGGTACTGAGGTGAATGATCAGCTATGATCTTATTGAATGGTGGTGCAGGTCCGAAGGGCCGAATGGCCTACTCCTGCATCTATTTTCTATGTTTCTATGTATGTTGTCACACAAACAGCCCACTCTCGCACCTTGCGTCAGTACTGCCGTTCATTTTCAAAGTGGAAGACAATATGACCATCCACACAACCAGTGCCTGCTTGTCTAGTGCACATTACTACCATGGCTTCTCTGTGCTGGTGACTGTTTTCGTGAGATCAAATCCTCTCATCTCCATACTTCCAGTCATTAAACCCATGAGTAAAGTGGCTACTTGTTCGTGCTGTGACCTTGCAAACAAAGCAGGATACTCTACCATTTGAAGGTGAATAACACGTTCACTCCACACGTCCCCCTGTCAGTGGGTGCACACGTGTGAAGAAGAACTTCGAGCAGTATTTGCGACATCCTTCCTTGGCATGAATCAAGCCAGAGTTTTGGAAGTCTTTATCACAGTTTCGGCAGTCCTCACTACCTTTTGCAATCCAATGGTTTTGCATGTCTTCTGAGATATTGTCTCCCCACAGCCCAATGTCACCCGTAAGTTGCGCCTCTTTCAGCTTAGTATGTGCCAGTTGGTTTTCATCTTCTTCAACTTTTTGAACTTGGAGCTCCAACTCGACCAACTCCGGGTCCGGTGCCACTCGTTGTTTCGTTGTTGAAGTTGACTGCACAGCATTGTCTTGGCCTTCATTTTCCATCTTCATGATCTTGAGTCTTTAGTTGGAAAAAATTATCTAGTTTAAGCAGTTTAGCTACTTCTCGTCTCTTTTGCTCCTCACGTGCTCTTTCCTTTTTCCGCCCCAATTTGTGTGTAGAATGCATCTGTAGAAAAAGGGGCATCTAGAGTCTGTTTACATCAAGTCGAGAATAACATGCGCCTGAGCCCTCACAGCTTCTTGCTACGTCACTTATGTCAATACTGTTTACCCTTACCCTTAATCCGATCCTGTATGGGCCCCACTCTAGGCTTGGGCCCCGGGTGATTGCTCCATCTGCCCCCCCCCCCCCTTAATCCGTCCCTGGGCATTTGTTGCAGCAACACTGAGCCGGGGGAGGAAGATTGGGGTCGAGGATCTCGGGGTTGTGGGGGCAGGGACCGGCAGCGATCAGGAGGGTCGTTTAATGTGGGGTTGGGAGGTGCTAGCCTGCCCCCCACCCCCACCTCGGCTCCCCATTCAGGTAAGTAACTTACCTTTTTTGTTGCAGGCGTTCTGTAGGGTTGGTTTCTCCTGAGTGCAGCCCGCGATGGCAGTGCGCCAGAGGGACATTCTCAAATTTAAAAAATACCCACTACAAGAAGCAGGTCATGGAGCTATTGTGGAGGCAATACACTAGCCATGGGAGATGGTAATGTTGGTTACACAGTGACAGCGCCAGGTTAGTGGGTGCACACTTATACATTCATCATTGCAACACTGTAAAGCAGCACACAGCCACAAGTTTCCACACCCATCACTGTCTCTTTAATCTCAAGGGGATTATGCTCACCCATTCTTAGCTCGTACCCACCCCACCCCCCTTTTCTGCACATCCATCACGGCAACATGGGAAATGACCAAGAGGAGGAGGAGGAGCAGGCGTGAAGGGAAATCATCCTCATCGACTATGACGATGATAATGCCAAGGAGGATGATTCGAGTGAGTGAGAGAATGTGAAGGTTACCCCTATCCCTGGTTGTGGATCATGTCCTGTGTTCCTCTGTCACAATCTCTTCTATCTCACCCCCGCATCACTTCTTTTTCCACCATAATGCCCAGATCCTTCTCTCCCACCACTGGCTTCAATTCTGTTCCCTGTAAGGTGTATGTATATTTAGCATTAGATCTTCACCTCATTCATAACACTATTCTTTCTAAGTTAAACATCAATTCCCAAAAACAGGCCCATTCCTCTAACACATCGAGATCTGCTTCCAGTTATTTAGCATCATCTAATGTCCTAACTCTGCACATAGCTTCATATTGTCCGCAAACTTGTGGATCAATTCCCCAACACCTACATGTAGATCATTAATGAAGATAGTCAACATTAAAGGTTCTACATCGATCCCTGTGGGACATCACTGGTAACCAGTTTCCAAGCACATCTAAATCCATTGACAACAACTTTCTGCCTATGGGCATCGGCCTATTCTTAATCCATCACAGCATACTACCACTAATTGCACAATATTTCTATATTGTAGAGTAACCTCTTGTGAGGTACCTTATCAAAGGCTTTTTGAATGTCCAGGTAAACCATGTCTACTGCACTGCCCTCATCCACTAACTTAACAACATCTTCAAAAAAATTGGTCAAATTAGTAAGACACAACCATCTTTTCGAGAAGCTTTGTTGAGTGTTTCTGATGATGATTTCTCGATCTAAGTGGTAATATAAGGCATCTCATGATACCTTTGACTGTCACCTATTATTAAAGTTAAATTAATGATCATATAGTTATTCCAGTTCTGCTTCCTCACTCTTGTTAAAAATTGGAACGATATTAGCATCCTTCCAGTTTGAGGATTATAATCACTGACTCTATTGAGCTATTAAAGATGTGGGTGAGGGGCTCGTGGATCACTATCCTATTTCTTTAAGGATCATTGGGTCGATGTCATCTGGGCGGGCAGTTTGATCTATTCTAAGCTTCCTATTTCTGTCTAAGACAGTATCCTCATCCATTTTAATATTAACAATTTTACTGTTAACTTATTGCTGTTGGTTGAACAGCACCCTCAAGAGTACAGACTGATGCAAAGTACTAACTTAATATCTCTGCTGCACCCTTCTGTCCTATAGATTCTTTCAATGGCACTATACAGAAGAAAATTCAATGCTATCTAGGCTTAAAGCAAAAATAAAATCATCATATCATGATACAGCACAGAAGGAGTCCATTTGGCCCGATGTACCTGTGCCAGCTCCTTTGTAGGTCTATCGAATTAGTCTCACTCCTCTGCTCTTTCCCCATCGCCCTGTAAATATTTTCCCTTCAAGTATTTATCCAATTCCCCTTTGAAAGTTACTCGTGAATGTGCTTCCATCTTACCTTAAGGCAGTGCATTCCATATTATAACAATGCATATAAAAATGTTGCTGGACATCACCTCTGGTTCTTTTGCCAATCACCTTAAAATGCTGAAATAACTTGTTCCAAACTGCAGTAATCATCACTCAAACATTCAGCAGACTTCAGGTTCAAAAGCTCTTTACTTCTGCCAGTCTCAGTTAGAATTTCCCATTCTAACTTACCCCAGAGTATTGTGAGCATAAGGTCTGGAAGTGTGTGCCTCCAGTACCACTGGCTCTCAGTTACATACTTGGGAGGATCGCGAGAAGCTTGTTTTTGGGTGGCAAACCAGTGTAAATGGATTCTGCTTCAATTTGCTGACCCCCAAAAAATAATTACCCTGGTTGAACACCTCAGAAATCCCCCCAAAAAGCAGAATTTCGGGGCCTTTATTTTGTAAAATTGCTCTGCTCATATGTAAGAACACACCTAGAGCCACAGCTCAAATGTGGATCACACGTGTCAACTAATGTTACCTACAAAGACACCAGAAGTTGTAGTTACACATGACCAAGGAAAATATGTTTCCTCCAAGTATCAATGTCAAGTAAGGTTTTCAGGGCTCGCAGTGCAATTTCTGCACTGCCAGCATTTCTTCCTCGGCCCTTGCACAACCCCTGGGTGGTACAGTTCCAGAGGTGGCCATTTACAGTTCTACTCAAATGGATTGTTAGCTGCCGTAAGGAAAACTGGAAGCAGGTCTGACACTCATACCTTCTTCATTCCTTTGGGAGTTTTAAGCCTAAAGGCTTCCTTAAATTGATCTCCTCGCTGCTGGATGCACTCTTTAAATTTCCCTCATGCTGAAATAAGCTACTCCATTTATCTCTGACAATCTTTCAAGCCCTACCCTTTCTGATGTTCCTGCATGCCCATGATAAGTGCCTGCCCTGAAGGATTTCTCACTCTGGAAAATAGCAAGCTGCCCATAAACACTCTAATTAGCTCTGGCAGCTCATTTCTTGCACACAAAAATCGATCAGGCCTTCCACCTGTATCATAAGGTGGGAGGAGATTTCATCTCGTCCTGCCCATCATCTGGCCGAGGTACACACCACACAAAAATTTACCTTGTAGTTGTTGTGTTTCAAATAAAGCAATGTGACTGAGTACTGTCGGGGCTGGTCTCAGGGTCAGGTTCGCTTCCAACCTTCTGAGCGGTTCAAATTGCTCCCAATCCCTGGGTTTTAGACTTTGGATTTATTTGGGGATGTGACAAAGTGCAAGAGACAACTGGTTTTGGTGCAAATAACTTTGATTTTATTAAGGACAAGAAAGTACAATGTCAAAACTTACAATCACTAGAATAAAAAAACACTTTATCACACGTTCAAAATGGGTTACAGAAAATAATACACCTCCAACCTCCCAATGCCTAACTCTGAATAGGTTGAACTCTAGGGCAAACAGGGATAATGCTCACCAATCCTCTTATTGTCAGTTAGCAGTGGTTCGTGGTTTCGGGGTTCGCTGGACTCTATAGGTTCTGCTTGCCGTACCCCGAACATCGTGGAAGACTTCTTACTGCATAGTCTTTAGTTGGGTGGTGTCCGCTGATGCAGTAGGGCGTATATTGGATGTATGGGTGAGTACCCACTTTCTTCCATCAGCAGTAGGTTTTAAAGTTCTTTTAGGTAATGTTTCACCTGTTGGTAGCTAGGAACAGATTGTAGAGTGGAAACTTTCGAATCTTCGGTTTCTTCTTGAGGAATTTTGTTCTTAGAAGTTGACGATCGCGGTGGTTTCGATGTTACCACGTTGGCTGTGGTCAGTTAATGCCGCGATGGCGATGTCTGAAGTTACTGGGAACTGCTTTTCTCTACCTTGATGATGTTCCTCCTTCTTCTTCGGTAGCAGAGCAATGTAGCCCAAGAGTGTCGTCGAGGCTGAAGATGTTGATATTCAGAAGAGCTGCATAGAAGGCTGTGTAGCAAGCTCTCTGGAAGGCTCATTAAGGCTGCTTCTTCTCTAACCCGTACAACAGGGCCTCAGTTATACTTTGGGAGTTGTTCTAATCTGCATGCCAAATCAGCCCCGATTCTTTGTCTTAATTTTGGCGGGCTCGATATTTCTTTGTCATATTTTGGCGGGCTCATTAATGGTAACTCGTTTCGGATGTGTTGATCTGTTGAATTCGTTTCTTGATCGGGAAAATTAGTTGAGATCAGGGTGGACTAGAGAGAGCCTTGTTTTGAGTGCCCTTTTCAAGAGCAGTTCAGCAGGGGGATCCCCGGTGAGCAAATGGGGTCTTGTGCGGTAGCTGAGCAGGACTCGGGACAGGCAGGTCTGCAGGGAGCCTTCCGACATGCGTTTCAAGCTTTGCTTGATGGTTTGGACTGCCCGTTCTGCCTGACCGTTAGATGCGGGCTTGAACGGGGCAGATGTGACGTGCTTGATCCCATTATGGGTCATGAATTCCTTGAATTCAGTGCTGGTGAAGCATGGCCCATTGTCGCTGACAAGGACATCAAGCAAGCCGTGCGTGGCAAAGATGGCTCGTAGGCTTTCGATGGTGGCAGTGGACGTGCTTACAGACATTATTACACATTCAATCCATTTTGAATAAGCATACACAACAACCAAAAACAATTTGCCTAGAAACGGGCCAGCAAAGTCAACGTGGATCCTAGACCACGCTTTGGAGGGCCATGACCACAAACTTAGCAGTGCCTCCCTGGGTGCATTGATTAGTTGAGAGCAAGTTTTGCATTGGCGCACACAAGACTCCAAATCTGAGTCGATGCCGGGCCACCACACATGGGATCTGGCTATAGATTTCATCATTACTATGCCTGGGCGGATACTGTGTAGGTCGTGTATGAATGTTTCCCTGCCTTTCTTAGGCAAAACCACGCGGTTACCCCACAAAAGACAGTCCGCCCGTATGGACATTTTGTCTTTGTGCCGCTGGAACGGCTTGATCTCTTCATGCATTTCCGCCTGGATGCTGGACCAGCTCCCATGGAAGACACAGTTTTTTACAAGGGTCAGTAAAGGATCCTGGTTGGTCCAGGTCCTGATCTGGTGGGCCATAACGGGTGACTTTTCGGTTTCAAATGCATCCATCACCAAGAGTAAGTCTGCAAGCTGTGCCATTTCCACCCCGTTGGTGGGCAATGGTAGCTGACTGAGAGCATCAGTGCAGTTCTCTGTGCCTGGCCTGTGGCAAATTACGTAGTTATATGCAGACAGCGTGAGCGCCCATCTTTGGATGCAAGCAGAGGCATTGGTATTAATACCTTTGCTCTCTGAGAATAGCGATATGAGCGGCTTATGGTCAGTTTCTAACTCGAACTTAAGCCCAAACAGATACTGGTGCATTTTTTTTTACCCCATAAATGCATGCCAGAGCTTCTTTTTCAATCATGCTGTAGGCCCTTTTGGCTTTGGACAAACTCCTGGATGCATAAGCGACCGGTTACAAAGTTCCCGATTCATTTGCTTGTTGTAACACACACCCGACTCCGTACGAAGATGCATAGGAAGCTAGCACTAAACGTTTACATGGGTCATACAGAACAAGCAGTTTGTTGGAACATAACAGATTTCTGACTTTCTCAAAAGCACTCTCTTGTGATTTCCCCCATACCCAGTCATCTCTCTTGTGTAGCAACACATGCAGGGGTTCTACCAAGGTGCTTAACCCGAATAGGAAATTACCAAAATAATTGAGGAGTCCCAGGAACAACCACAGCTCCATCACATTCTGTGGTCTTGGCGCGTTCTTGATGGCCTCCGTCTTGGTGTCGGTGGGTCTGATGCCATCTGTCGCAATTCTTCTCCCTAAGAAGTCGACCTCTGGTGCCAGGAAAACACACTCCGAGCGTTTCAACCTGAGTCCCACAAAATTTATCCAACTTAGAACCTCTTCCAGGTTCTGCAAGTGTTCGATGGTGTCCCGACCTGTGATCAATATGTCGTCCTGGAAAACCACCGTGCGCGGAACTGACTTTAGCAGACTCTCCATGTTCCTTTGAAAAATAGCCGCGGACGATTGAATCCCAAATGGGCATCTATTGTAGATGAACAGACCTTTGAGCGTGTTGATGCAGGTGAGGCCTTTCGAAGATTCCGCCAGCTCCTGTGTCATCATGTAGGCTGAGGTCAGGTCCAACTTGGTGAACATCTTCCCTCCTGCCAGCATCGCAAATAGGTCATCTGCCTTGAGTAGCGGGTACTGGTCCTGCAGCGAAAAACGGTTAATCGTTACTTTATAGTCCCCACAAATTCTGACCGTGCCATCGCCCTTGAGAACCGGAATAATCGGACTGGCCCACTCGTTGAACTCAACCGGCACGATGATGCCCTCTCATTGCAGCCTGTTCAGCTCGATCTCCACTTTCTCTTGCATCAAGTATGGCACCGCACGTGCCTTGTGGTGGATGGGTCATGTACCGGGAACCAAGTGGATCTGCACCTTCGCCCCAGAGAAATTTCCGATGACTGGCTCAAACAACGATGGGAACTTGCTTAAAACCTGGGCACATGAGGCGTCATCGATGGACAAAAGCGCTCGGATGTCGTCCCAGTTCCAGCGGATTTTTCCCAGCCAGTTTCTACCGAACAGTGTGGGGCCATCTCCTGGTACTATCCATAATGGTAGTTCGTGCACCGCTCCATCATAGGAGATTTTTACTGATGCACTGCCAATTACAGGGATCAGCTCTTTAGTGTAAGTTCTCAGCTTGGTATGAATAGGGCTCAGCTTGGGCCTTTGTGCCTTGTTGCGCCACAGCCTCTCGAAGGCCTTTTTGCTCATGATAGACTGACTCGCACCCATGTCCAATTCCATGGATACTGGAATTCCGTTTAGTTCAACTTTTAACATGATCGGTGGACATTTCGTGGTGAAGTTGTGTACCCCGTACACTTCTGCCTCCTCGGTTCGAGTCTCTAGTTCAGTTTGATCCGCCATGGATCGGTCTTTCTCTGCAACGTGGTAGTTTGCAGGGTTTGCAGCTCGTCTGCACATTTATTGCAGGTGTCCCATTGTTCCACAGCCTTTGCACGCATAGTGTTTGAAGCGGCATTGATGGGCTCGATGATCACCTCCGCAGCGCCAACAAGGTGTTAATTGCCTCGCATTCACACTTGATGGCGGAGTCTGAGTCATCTGAGGTCATGCAGCTGCAGGCGTGTATGTTCTGACATATGCATTCCTGCCTGAAAACAAACGTTATTTTGTGTACAGTACTTGCCGATGCATCTTTATGCTGCAAAATTTGTTTGGTGTTATCGCTGGTGGACATAAATGCCTGGGCTATCGTTATGGCTTTGCTCAGGTTCGGTTTTTCAGCAGTCAATAGTTTGCGAAGGATAACCTCATGGCCAATGCCAAGCACAAAAAAATCTCTTAGCATTTGCTCCAGGAATCCATCGAATTCGCAATGTCCTGCAAGGCGCCTTAGTTCGGCGACGTAGCTCGCCACTTCCTGGCCTTCAGACCGTTGACCTGTATAAAATCGATACCTTGCCATCAGAACGCTCTCCTTCGGATTTAGGTGCTCCCGGACCAGCGTACACAGTTCTTCATTTGGTTGTTGGTTTCACTGGAGCAAGAAGATTCTTCATGAGGCCGTAGGTTGTTGCCCCGCAGATGATGAGGAGGATCGCCTTTCATTTGGCAGCGTTCTCATTCCCTTCCAGCTTGTTGGCTACGAAGTATTGGTCGAGTCGCTCCACGAAGGCTTCCCAATCGTCACTTTCTGAGAATTTCTCCAGGATACCAACAGTTCTCTGCATTTTCACATGATGGTTCATTATCTATTACTTGTCGCCAGTTGTTTTGTCTCAAATAAAGCAATGTGACTGAGTACTGTAGACTTGAGTAAGTGTGACCTTAGTCTCTTTATTCTGACTCCAGAGTGCCAGCACAGCATGGGAGGCCTGCTTATATGCAGTGCTCCCAAGGGATGCTGGGATCCCTAGGGACTCCAACAGATGCGCCCTCTGGTGGTGGTAGAATGCTGGTTACAAGATGTTGCATACATAACAGTAGTATCACCCAATCCTTCATTCACCGGTTGAGGTGCTTTCATTTCCTGACACCAATAGACTTATTTTTGACCTGCTGTGTATTTCCAACATTTTCTGTTTTCATGAATGATTTATTCAGTTTGACAACTAAGGTACAAAAAGATTGCAATTAAATTGGTGTTGACGAGACACATAAATTGAATGCATGGATTCTGTTATTGTAGTGGAGATATAAGAGTGCATGAGTCAAGAAAGTTTTGGCAGTAGTTTCAGTTCCTCCCTCTTCTGTTCTTCATGCTTCACGTCATCGATAATTGGAAAATTGTTCGCTGGACAAGATAAGTTGTTTAGGATGGACGGCCTCCATCTTAACTTCTTGGGAGCTAAAAGGCTGGCAGAGGTTGTTGAGCATGCTTTCAGAAAGCATTTAAACTAATTCAGCAAGGGGATAGTGCAGATAAGTTCAAAGTTAGCCTTACTGCACATGGTAATTACATAGATGCTAAGCATGAAGATAAACCAGGTAGGAATCAAACAAGAATTAATAACTTTAAGAAATTAGATGGGAGACTTTTAAATTGCTTTTATGTAAATGCAAGGAGTGTTAGAAGCAAATTGTTAGAATTGCAATCCTGTGCTGTGTTGGAGAATTTAGACGTATTCTGTATTTCTGAGACATGGCTAGATGACAATGATGGCACAGAATTTCACCTAAAGGGCTACAAGGGTTTCTGAAAGGATAAGATAGGTCAAAGAAGAGGTGGGGTTGCTAATTTTATCAGTGAGAATCTAACAGTTAGAGAGAGACTTGATATTACCTCGTCAGGCTCAGTTGAAGCTATCTTGGTTCAAGTTCACGGGCAGGGATTAATTATAGGTAATTGTTATAGGCCCTGAACGTGATGAGTTATTATGGAAACTGATCATTAATGCTTTTAATATAAAATGTCACCTTTGTTTGGTGGGTGATTTTAATTTTCCTGGCCTTCAGTGGCATGATGATTTACCTGCTGCTGTGGTGGGAAGTGCAACTGAAAATTTTATTGAAAATATACAAGACTGTTTCCTGACTCAACGTGTTAATGAAATAACGAGGGATAATCATATATTGGATCTGATATTTAGTAGTGAGCCTGACCTCATATCAGGCCTCCATGTGGGGGAACATCTGGGCAACAGTGACCACAACATTATACGGTTCCAATTGGCCAGTAGAACTAAAGGTACTAAGAAACTGCAACTCATATCGGATTTCAGAAGAGCAAACTTCTCCAAAATGGCAGATGACTTGGAACGGGTAAATTGGCTAACCCTCCTCAGTGGTGATGTGACCGATGTTAAATATAAATGGAAAGCTTTTAAGAACGAGATGAAAAATGTGGAAAACAAACATGTGCCCAAAATCAAAAGGAAATGTGGTAAGAAAATGTCATGGTGGCTGACTGCTTATGTACAAAGACAAATCAAATGTAAACAGAATTTGTTTCTATAAATTAAAAACATTTAATACTCAAATAAACAGGGTTGAATACAAGGAACAACTAAAGAAAACAAAGGCTGCTATTAGTTCAGCAAAAAGACTAATGGAAGAAAGAACTGTAGACAACTGCGGCAGTAATGGGAAGAGCTTTTTTAGTTATGTGAAGAGTCAAAGAACTATTAAAGACTGTATTGGGCCATTGAAGGGTGTTCAATGACAGGTTACAAAGGACTCACTAAGTATGGCAGAGATATTAAATTGCTACTTTGCATCAGTCTTCACCATTGAAAATGATGCTTGAATATTAAAATTTCTCAAACAGTATGTTTATCTATGTTAATGTTACTAACAAAGCTAGTTAGTAACATTAACATAGATAAACATACTGTTTTAGAAAGAATTAAGATCTTGAAAATAGATAGAGCAGCCAGACTGGATGATATCCACCTGAGGGTCCTCCGGGAGATGAGACATGTACTGTGCAAGTTCTGGCCTGTATTTTTACAACCTTTATTAACAACTTGGAAGAGGGGACTGAATGTAACGTAGCCAAGTTTGCTGACGATACAAAGATAGGAGGAAGGGCAATGTGTGAGGAGGATATAAAGAGGCTGCAGGAGGACATAGGCAGGCTAAGTGAGTGGGCAAGAATTTGGCAGATGGAGTATAATGTTGGAAAGTGTGAGGTTATATACTTTGGCAGAAAAAAAAATCAAAGAGCAAGTTATTATTTACATAGAGAAAGATTGCAAAGTGCTGCAGTACAGCGGGACCTGGGGGTACTTGTGCATGAAACACAAAAGGATAGTATGCAGGTACAGCAAGTGATCAGGAAGGCCAATAGAATCTTGGCCTTTGTTGCAAAGAGGATGGAGTATAAAAGCAGGGAAGTCTTGTTACAGCTGTACAGGGTATTGGTGAGGCTCCATCTGGAATATTGCGTGCAGGTTTGGTTTCCATATTTACGAAAGGATATACTTGCTGTGGAGGCAGTTAAGAGAAGGTTCACTAGGTTCATCCCGGGGATGAGTGGGTTGACTTATGAGGAAAGGTTGAGTAGTTTGGGCTTTGGAATTCAGAAGAATGAGAGGTGATCTTATAGAAACGTGTAAGATTATGAGGGGCCTTGACAAGGTGGAGGCAGAGAGGATGTTTCCACTGGTGGGGGAGACTAGAACTAGAGGGCATGATCTTAGAATAAGGGGCCACCCATTTAGAACTGAGATGAGGAGAAATTTCTTCTCTCAGAGGGTACTGCCTCAGAGAGCTGTGGAAGCTGGGATATTAAATACATTTAAGACAGAAATAGACAGTTTCTTAAATATTAAGGGGATAAGGGGTTATGGGGAGCGGGTAGGGAAATGGAGCTTAGTCCATGAACTTATTGAATGGCGGAGCAGGCTCGAGGGACTTTATAACCTACTCCTGCTCCTATTTCTTATGTTCTTAATAGCTCTTAACTCTGGAATGGTTCCTACAGATTGGAAGGAGGCTCATTTAGTCCCCATTTTAAAAAAAGGTGACAAGGCAGAGCCGGGAAACTATAGGCCCATCAGTTTAACATCAGTAATAGTTAAGATGCTTGATGGAATCATGTGGGATGCAATATATGAATACTTGGATAGAGAGGGACATATTAGGGACAACCAACATGACTTTATAAAAAAGAGGTCATGTCTCACAAATCTAATTATATTTTTAGAAAAAGTTACAAAGTTGGTGGACAAGGGAAGCTTTTGACAAGGTACTGCTTCTCTATAAGATTGGAGCCTCTGGTATTAGTGGAAATATATTGGCCCTGGTTAAAATGGTGTGCACTTACCTTTTCCTGCTGCGCCCACCAGCGATCCCAGTCCTGAGGCCTCCTCTCAATGCGCATCGGAGCACGTGCACGTCTGGATGGACGTATGTTGGAGCTGGAGTCACATGGCACTGGGCAGCCATTCCAGGTAAAGTATTTTCTCATTCATAACAATGGGAACTCTGTAAGTAGGAGTTTCACTATTATGATTGAGAAATACACCCCCAAAACACCTAAACACAAATAAAAAAATAGAAAAAATACATCACATATTTAAGATTAATTTAAATTAGTTAATAAATGTCTTAGAAAAAAATACATTTTTCTGATTTAAAAAAAAAAGTTTTTTAATTATGATTTAGGGCAGGGCAGGGTTTTTAACATGAAAATATGTTTTTAAAATTTTAATGGTATATGTTTTTGTATGTTTTAAAACTCTTACACTGGTAAAAGTAGGCTATGCACCTGCTTTTACTAGGCGCAAGAGTTTTCAAGACATTCACTGGGCAAGAGATGGGTAAATACCGCAATTTTGCCAATGTGAATGTCCTGGCTGTGGGGATATGGAGGATCTGTCATGTCAGAGCCAGTTTTCGGCGCATGTGCATTGCATGATGACTTCCCTGTATGTACCGAAATGGTGGAGTCACGAGGGCCTGGACCACCAATCACTAGGTAGTACTCTCTTTGATAATAATGGGTACTCCATTTTTACGAGTTCCCATTACTATTAATTAGAAAACTCTCCTAAAACAAGAAACACAGCATAATAAATTTAAAAAACACCTCACATATTAAAAATTAATTGAGATTAAATGTAATTAAATGTTTTAGAAAAAAAATATATTTTTTGGAATTTTTTTTAATGTATTTTGATAAAGTTAAAAATAAACTTACCTTAGTGGACAGGGTTTTTAACATAAAAATGAATGATTAAATTTAATTTTTCTATGTTTTAAAACTTTTACGCTGGTAAAAGTAAGCTATGCACCTGCTTTTGCCAGGCGGAAAAGTTTGAAGGACATTCGCTGGGCATGAGTTAGGCAAATAGCCCAATCTCTGCCCCACGGATGTCCTTCCTGCGGGGATGTGGACGATCTGTCATGAAAAATCTTGACAGATTGGAAAAGCCGGTTTTCGGCGCATGCACATCTCACCCCAAAAACTGGCTTTTGTGAGGCCTCACCGGGTCTGTGCGCACTTCGCATGGACCCGGCGAGGCCTGAATTTTTGGCCCAGTCTCTTACAGAAGGTAGGTATTGCAGGGAATTCAAGGCCAGAGTGATCTCCTGAATTAGTTTTGATCGCCCAGATGGGTCGGAAAGGAATTTCCCAGATTTCTTTCCCCTCAAATTGGCCTGGGTTTTTTATCAGGTTTTTTTGCCTCTCCAAGGAGATCACATCGTTTCGGGTGGGGTGGATTGTATATGTTGTTATATACAAGGATCGCAATTGTGTGGGACAGGCTGGATGGACCACATGGTCTTTACCTGTCCGTCATTGTTCGTATGTTCGTATTCAGCTGAACTCCAACAAAGCCAGTAGCTGCATTTAATGTTTAAAAATGTAATGTGGCATTTTGTACAGAACAATCGTATGGCCACTTGTTCTTTCAGCAACAGTGGTTAGGTTTTAATTAGCTTAGTGTTATGCTATTCTATACCATCCTATTTTGTACTTGCAGTCAAATTTCAAAGGCTGATAAGCACCCTCACAAATTAACTTCGTTATCATTTAACTCTAAGGTTGATATTTTATGATGTTGTAGATTAAGGTATTTTAAATACATGGAAAGGATAACAACAAAGTTGGTGATTATCTCCTTATAATCCTATCCAAATGACACCATTGTGTCACAGCAGATTTGCTACAAATTTACCGATTGACTGGAATTTGTCGAATAACTAATTATTTGAATTATGCAGTGCAAAAGAAAAAAAAGACTTGTATTTATATAGCACCTTTCACGACCACTGGACATCTCAAAGCGCTTTACAGCCAATTAAGTACTTTTTGAGTGTAATCACTGTTGTAACGCGGCAGCCAACTTGCGCACAGCAAACTCCCACAAACAGCAATCTGACAGATAATCTGTTTTTGTTATGTTGATTGAGGGATAAATATTGGCCAGGACACCAGGGATAACTCCCCTGGTCTTCTTCGAAATAGTGCCTTGGGATCTTTTACGTTCACCTGAGAGGGTAGATGGAGCCTCGGTTTAACATCTCATCTGAAAGAGGGCATCTCCGACAATGCAGCACTCCGTCAGCAGAGTGGGACTTGAACCCACAACCTTCTGACTCAGAGGCAAATGTGCTACCCACTGAGCCACAGCTGACACTTTACAGTGCAGTGGCAGAAGATAGTTTATTTGTTAATTATTCATCTGCATCAGGCAATTTGCTGACAAATTCTGAAAACTAATTATAAAAGTAGCAATTAAATTTAGTTCACAAAATAAAGTTACTTAATTTTATGTGGTGGTGACAAGCCAGGAGCATTAGTCACTAAACTAATCAACTTGTACCTAGCAGATATCAGGAAATCCCAAAAGTAGCCAATGTATTAGTAAACTAGCACGAAATATAAAAACAGATAGTAAGAGTTTCTACAGGTACATAAAAAAGAAAAGAGTGGCTAAAGTAAATGTTGGTCCCCTGGAGGATGAGACTGGGGAATTAATAATGGAGAACAGGGAAATGGGCAGAGACATTGAACAAATATTTTATTTCAGTCTTCACGGTAGAAGACACTAAAAACATCCCAATAGTGAATAATTAAGGAGCTATAGGTAGGGAGGAACTTAATACAATCACTATCACTAATGAAATAGTACTAGGTAAAATAATGGGACTAAAGGTGGACAAGTCCCATGGACCTGATGTCTTATATCCTAGGGTCTTAAAAGAAGTGGCTGCAGATATAATGGATGCATTGGTTGTAATCTACCAAAATTCCCTCGATTCTGGGGTGGTCCCAGTAGTTGGAAAACCCCAAATGTAACGCCCCTATTTAAAAAAGGACGCAGACAAAAAGCAGGAAACTATAGGCCAGTTAGTCTAACATCTGTCGTTGGGAAAATGCTGGAGTCCATTATTAAGGAAGCAGTAGCGGGACATTTGGAAAAGCATGATTCAATCAAGCAGAGTCAGCATGGTTTTATGAAAGGGAAATCATGTTTGACAAATTTTTTGGAGTTCTTTGAGGATGTAAATGAGCAGGGTGGATAAGGGAGAACCAGTGGATATGGTATATTGGGATTTCCAGAAGGCATTTGATAAGGTGCCACATAAGAGGTACTTGTAATAGCTATCAGATCATACCCATTTGTATCTATTTGTGCCGTCAACTCATCTATTTTGTTATGAATTCAGTTAAAGAGCTTTAAATGTGTTTTTTTACCATTTTTTCCTGCTTTGACCCCACTTTCTGATTCACTTTTATGTTTATACATTCTGTCCCTTCCTGTCACGTTCTTGTTTTCATTTCCCCAGTGCTACCCTGCTCTATTGCCTTCTCCTTATTCTTTGACTTTTTAAATTTCCGCTCACCTGAACCTTCAGCCCCCACTAATTAGTTTAAAGCCTTCTCTACAGCCCTAGTTATTCGATTCGCCAGGACCCTAGTCCCAGCATGGTCTAAGTGGAGCCCATCCCAATGGGACAGCTCCCTCTTACCCCAGTACTGGTGCCAGTGCCCCAGGAACCAAAACCCATTTTTCCCACACCAGTCTTTGAGCCACATGTTTAACTCTCTGATCATATTTACCCTATGCAAATTTGCTCGTGGCTCAGGTAGTAATCCAGAGATTATTACCTTTGTGGTTCTGCTTTTTAATTTGGCCCCGAGCTGCTCATAATCCCTCAGCAGAACCTTTTTGTTTGTACTACCTATGTTGTTGGTACCCACGTGTACCATGACAACTGAATCTTCCCCCTCCCACTCCAAGTTCCCCTCCAGCCTAGAGGAGATGTCCTTAACCCTGGCACCAGGTAGGCAACACACCCTCCAAGACTCACGCTCTCAGCTGCAGAGAACAGTATCTATCCCCCGAATGATACTGTCCCCTACCACTACAACATTTCTTTTTACTCCCCCCACTTGAATGGCCCCCTGTACCATGGTGCTGTGGTCAGTTTGCTCATCTTCCCTGCAGTTCCTGCTCTCATCCACACAGGGAGTAAGAGCCTCGAACCTGTTGGACAAGAGCAAGGACTGAGGCTCCTCCATTACTACATCCTGAGTCCCCATACCTTCCTCACTCATAGTCACACCCTCCTGACCCTGACCATGGATTGAATTTAAATTGAATAATCTAATTGGTGTGACTAGCTCCTGGATCATGGAGGCCAGATAACTCTCACATCTCCCTGATGTGTCGTAATGTCTGCAGCTCAGATTCCAGCTCATCAACGTGGAGCCGAAGCTGCAGATGTGGTCACCTTGGACTTCAATGCTATCCACCACCTTCCACATGTTGTAGCAGTGACACTTTGCCTGCCCTGCCATGTATAATGTATTTAATTGTATTTAAAAGAAAGACTTACATTTATATAGCACCTTTCATGACCACCGAATGTCTCAAAGAGCTTTACAGCCAATGAAATACTTTTGAAGTACAGTCACTGTTGTAATGTAGGAAATCTGGCAGCCAATTTGCGCACAGCAAGCTCCCACAAATAATAACGTAATAATGACCAGATAAACTATTTTTGTTATGTTGATTGAAAGAAAGTCTTGGATTTATATAGCACCTTTCAGGACCACCGGATGTCTCCAAGCCATTTACAACTAATGAAGTACCGAGGGATAAATATTGGCTAGTACACCGGGGATAACTCCTCTGGTCTTACATAAGAACATAAGAACATTAGAATTAGGAAGAGGAGTAGGCCATCTAGCCCCTCGAGCCTGTTCCGCCATTCAAAAAGATCATGGCTGATCTGGCCATGGACTCAGCTCCACTTACCCGCCCGCTCCCCATAACCCTTAATTCCCTTATTGGTTAAAAATCTATCTATCTGTGATTTGAATACATTCAATGAGCTAGCCTCAACTGCTTTCTTGGGCAGAGAATTCCACAGATTCACAACCCTCTGGGAGAAGAAATTCCTTCTCAACTCGGTTTTAAATTGGCTCCCCCATATTTTGAGGCTGTGCCCCCTAGTTCTAGTCTCCCCGACCAGTGGAAACAACCTCTCTGCCTCTATCTTGTCTATCCCTTTCATTATTTTAAATGTTTCTATAAGATCACCCCTCAACCTTCTGAACTCCAATGAGTAAAGACCCAGTCTACTCAATCTATCATCATAAGGTAACCCCCTCATCTCTGGAATCAGCCTAGTGAATCGTCTCTGTACCCCTTCCAAGGCTAGTATATCCTTCCTTAAGTAAGGTGACCAAAACTGCACGCAGTACTCCAGGTGCGGCCTCACCAATACCCTGTACAGTTGCAGCAGGACCTCCCTGCTTTTGTACTCCATCCCTCTCGCAATGAAGGCCAACATTCCATTCGCCTTCCTGATTACCTGCTGTACCTGCAAACTAACTTTTTGGGATTCATGCACAAGGACCCCCAGGTCCCTCTGCACCGCAGCATGTTGTAATTTCTTCCCATTCAAATAATATTCCCTTTTACTGTTTTTTTTCCCAAGGTGGATGACCTCACACTTTCCGACATTGTATTCCATCTGCCAAACCTTAGCCCATTCGCTTAACCTATCTAAATCTCTTTGCAGCCTCTCTGTGTCCTCTACACAACCCGCTTTCCCACTAATCTTTGTGTCATCTGCAAATTTTGTTACACTACACTACGTCCCCTCTTCCAGGTCATCTATGTATATTGTAAACAGTTGTGGTCCCAGCACCGATCCCTGTGGCACACCACTAACCACCGATTTCCAACCCGAAAAGGACCCATTTATCCCGACTCTCTGCTTTCTGTTAGCCAGCCAATTCTCGATCCATGCTAATACATTTTCTCTGACTCCGCGTACCTTTATCTTCTGCAGTAACCTTTTGTGTGGCACCTTATCAAATGCCTTTTGGAAATCTAAATACACCATATCCATCGGTACACCTCTATCCACCATGCTCGTTATATCCTCAAAGAATTCCAGTAAATTAGTTAAACATGATTTCCCCTTCATGAATCCATATTGCGTCTGCTTGATTGCACTATTCCTATCTAGATGTCCCGCTATTTCTTCCTTAATGATAGCTTCTTTGAAATAGATCCATGGGATATTTTGCATCCACCTGAGAGAGCAGACGGGGCCTCGGTTTAATGTCTAATCCGAAAGACAGTACCCCCAACAGTGCAGCACTCACCCAGTACTGCCCTGGAGTGTCGGCGTAGATTTTTGTGCTCAAATCCCTGTTGGAATGAATTTACAGCACTGTCTCCCTCGCTATGTTTCCCAATCTATAATCAATCGTTAATCTTCTCTCTCTCTCTCTCCACAGATGCCGCCTGACCTGTTGTGTATTTCCAGCATTTTCTGTTTATATTTCAGATTTCCAGTAGCTGCAGTATTTTGCCATTAATCTTTTTAGTCCTTTGTGATATTAAGGTATAATTCTTTGAGCTCATTAAGGTGGGAGATGTTTAGGGGAAGGTTCTGGGGAATGGAACACTTTCCACAAGTAATATTCGCGCTACTCAAGTGCTAGGCAATGACTATCTCCAGCCGAACATCTGTCGTTGGGAAAATGCTGGAGTCCATTAATAAGGAAGCAGTAGTGGAACATTTGGAAAAGCATAATTTAATCAAGCAGAGTCAGCATGGTTTTATGAAAGGGAAATCATGTTTGACAAATTTACTGGAGTTCTTTGAGGATGTAATGAGCAAGGTGGATAAGTGGAGCTGAGTCCATGATCACATCAGCCATGATCTTATTAAATGGCAGAGCTGGCTCGAGGGGCCAGGTGGCTTACTCCTGCTCCTATTGGTTATGTTCTTATGTTCTAACAAGAGAGCGTCGAACACCCGCCCCATGACAATCAACGACATTACCATAGCCAAATCCCCCACTATCAACATCCTTGAGGGCGGGGGGGGATCACCATTGACCAGAAACTTAACTGGATGAGCCTCATATTGTGGCAACAGGAGTGGATCAGAGGCTGGGTATTCTGTGGCGAGTGTCTCACCTCCTGACTCCCCAAAGTCTTTTCACCATCTACAAGTCAGGAGTGTGATGGAATACTGTCCACTTGTCTGGATGAGTGCAGTTCCAGCAACACTGAAGAAGCTCGACACCATCCAGGACAAAGCAAGCCACTTGATTGGCACCCCATCCACCACCTTAAACATGCACTCCCTCCACCACTGGTACACCGTGGCTGCAGTGTGTGCCATCTACAAGATGCACTGCAGCAAGTCTTCTTCGGCAGCACCTCCCAAACCCGCGACCTCTACCACCTAGAAGGAAGAGGGCAGCAGGTGCATGGGAACACTATCACCTTCAAGTTCCCTGCAAGTCACACACCATCCTGACTTGGAAATATATCACCGTGCCTTCATCATCGGTGGGTCAAAATCCCAGAATTCCCTCCTTATCACTGTGGGATTACCTTCAATACACAAACTGCAGTGGTTCAAGGTCAATTAGGGATGGGCAATAAATGCTGACCTTGCCAGCAACACCCATATCCAATGAAAAAAATAAAAGAATATGCAAATGCCAGAAATATTGTTATTGTGGGTAACTTGGCAAGTCGAGCAAAACAGAAATGGGAGGAGGGCAGTGTAAGACTTTATGAGCTTAGGTAAATTGCATCTGCCACTGAATGGTACCTCTTGTCCTATCCCTACTCTTATGTTACATTTACGCAGATGCGACTCGTGAGAATTGGCTGCCTAATTTTTGAGCTCACTTCCTACCTGTCCCCACCCTACCACTGTCTCGTGACTTGAGCTTTTATTATTGCTGCGCAAGGGGTTGAGAGTGAGCAGTTTAAAACTGAAAGCAGATTCTGTTTTGAGAAACTGAACTAATTTGCAGCTAAACATGAGGAGTTTGGTGTTGGTTGCCACCTTGGCTTTTTATGGTAAGTCGATTTGACCTTTTTTTAAAACTTTCAGTTCTTTTTGAAAATGCAAGTTTTAGTTGAGACTTCCCGATAAATTGGGCAAATCCCGCGTTGCTAAATACTTCGGAGGCTAATAGATGATAGAAACAATATATTTATTTTGGAGTTGTTGGTGATTTGGTGACTAAATTGCAAATGAAATCTAATTCTTGTGTATCTCAGGGGAACCTACTCCAGGAACTCTGTGTGGAGGAGTTAGACTTGAGCTTTGTTAATTTCCGCGAGGAGCTTTCTCCTGTTCATCGAAGTAGAATCCGGGAAATGCTGACAATAGATAGCAGATCCCAGGATCTGCCAAAGGACATTCTTGGATTGTAGCGTTTAGGATTTTCCTTTTTTTTAAAAAAAATATTCGTTTCAGGGAGTGAACTTGGCTGTAGAGAACGCCTTTCACGCCCCTGGCCGTCCCAAAGCTATTTATAGGCAGACAATTACTTTCGAACAGCAGTCACTTGTGTTCTGAATGTGCTGGGACTAGTTCTCCTCAGCAAGATCCCACAAACAATCGGATAAATGGCCAAATCTGTGATCAGTTGAGAAAGAAATGTTTCCCAGGGCGCTAACGAAACTCCTGCTCTTCAAATAGTGTCACGGGATATTTTAGATTAGGTAGATGGGGTCTCTATTTAATGTCTTATCCAAAAGACCTCTGACTATACGGTATTTGAGTAAATAATTGAATTCCTTAGTACTGGGGTTTGCAGTTAATTCGTGTAACTTGATCTAACTGAGGTTCCGTAACCTCAATCAACCCAAGCTGTTTCTAATGGAGAATGCATCGGTTTATAGAAACCCGCATTATTCAGTCAATGGTGTCTTAACTGAGCTTTGGGCCATAAGGTGAGCCCAAGTAACTCTGCTTGGTTTGTGGTTTTTTTTTAATGTTGTGGGCTTGGAGGGAAAGCACTGTTCTCAATGCAAGCTCGAGGAACAACACCACCTCCTTTCGTTTAGGCATTTTACAGCCTTCTGGACTCAACATCGAATTCAACATTTAAGCCCACATTTCCCCCACTTTTTTAAAACTTTTTTTTCTCTTCCCATGGCAGCTGGTGATTCTGCCTTCACACCCCATTTAGACTCTTGTTTCTTAACTTGTCCCATTTCATCTTTGCCCATTATTCCTTTTTTTTGTCTTTTTTTTTTTAATCTCCTGCCTTCCACCCTACCTTAGACCTTTCCTTTTTGTTCTTTTCTCCCTCCCCTTTCACCTTAAGAACCTGTTACATCTTGAACTTTTCCAGTTCTGATGGAAAGGTCACAGATCTAAAACTTAAACTTTCTCTCCTCAGATGCTGCTTGACCTGCTGAGATTGCTAGCATTTTGTTTTTTTTATAAATATTAACACTTGCCTTTTGTAGATTAATCTTAAATCAAAACTGCAAGATTAGTTGTATCTGTAACTGAGATATATTGTGTGTGATATATTTATATATGAAAATGTTGACTTTTTAAACTGACTTGAGACAAATGTATAGAAAGCATTGCCATGCTTGCTTTAACTCATTAAGTTTTTAAATTGTACAAATCATTACTTTTGAATTGCTGCCTTTTTAAGTACTCACCTGAAATGTGCAACAGTGCTTTTTCCCCAAATATGACATTGCTTGAACTAATTCGACTAACAAATGCAACTTGTTTTAAGTGAAATGAAGTCTTATAATTCTCAGGAGAGATTGAGATGAACATTTTGCAAAATAACTATCCAGATAGTGACATTTTTCATTGTCACTTCCCTGTGCTGCCTCTAGGCAAAAATTCCTTGTACTGTGAAAGCCAGGAACATGGTGACTGCTAATGAAATTGTTTTCCTGCCACTTGCCTATATTAGTCTTAATGGTCTATTCTTTCTCACTTGCTTTGCTATATCAATGACTCTTACTCATCCAACCCTATTTACTCTTCAGTTTCAATCTACATTTTAATTGACTTCACATTGCACAACCTTTGTACTGCACACCCACTGTGAAAATGATTTTCACTTGTATTGCAGTAGTTGAATCACTACATATTTGTTTCCTCTAATGAGGCAGTGAAAATGTTAGTTAAATCAACAGCTGTCACAAAACACTGTCCCGGGCCGGACAATCCACGATAACATCCATCTGGTCCGGGACCTCATCCATCATTCCCAGGAGGCTGGTATGTCAGTTGCCTTCCTATCTCTCGACCAAGAGAAGGCATTCGACAGGGTGGATCACGACTATCTGTATGGAACTCTGTGCGCTTTTTGGGTTCGGGACGCATTTCGTCGCCCGGATCCGACTTTTGTATGCCACCGCGGAGTGTCTGATTAAGGTTAACGGGTCCTTGATGGCGCCCCTTCGCTTTAGGAGAAGGGTGCGCCAGGGATGCCCTATGTCCAGCCCGTTATATGCCATCTGCGTGGAGCCTTTCCTGCGCCTCCTGCGGACGAGGTTGACGGGACTGGCTCTGCAAGGGCCGGGCATGGAGGTCGTCCTCTCGGCTTACGCCGATGACGTGCTCCTCGCGGTAGAGGATCCCGCTGACCTGCGGAGGATGCGAGTGCCAGGAGATTTACTCGGCCGCATCCTCCGCCAGGATCAACTGGGAGAAATGTTCCGGACTCCTGGTGGGTCAGTGGCAGGTGGACTCCCTGCCGGAGGAGCTCAGGCCTTTTGCCTGGAGCACGACCCATCTCTATCTTGGGAGTCTACCTTAGCCCCGACGAGGAAGCCTGGCCGGCGAACTGGAGGCCAAGGTCGCCACTCACCTAGGGCGCTGGACAGGACTGCTCCGAGTGCTGTCCTACAGGGGTCGAGCGCTAGTCATAAACCAGCTGGTGGCCACCATGCTGTGGTACCGGCTGGTCACTTTGACCCCTCCCCCTGCATTTGTCGCCAGGATACAGAAGAAGCTGGTGGACTTCTTCTGGAACAACAGGAAGTACTGGGTCTCTGCTGCGGTCTTGAGTCTCCCGCTTAGGGAGGGCGGTCAGTCGTTGGTGTGTCAGCGCCCAGCTCGCGACTTTCCGTCTTCAGACCCTGCAGAGATACCTTTACGTCTAACCCCCTCCTAGGTGGTGTGCGCTAGCGACTTATTTCTTCCGCCAGCAGCACGGCCTCAACTACGGCACGCAGCTCCTGTTTGTGAGCTTGGGGGGGGGGGGGGCGTCAGGACCGCCGCCCAGGAACTGCCTGTCTTTTTTACAAGGAACTCACCAGGGTCTGGAACAAAGTCTCCACCAAGCGCAGCTCTCCACCGGCTGGAGTGGCGGCTGTCCTGCAGGAGCCACTGCTCGGAAATCCGTACCTCCTCGACCGAGGTTTTAGGTGGCGGTCGGATGAGAGGGCTGTGGCTGGTGAGGTGACCAGGGTCAGGGACCTGCTCGATGGCGGAGGAGCGGGCTGGATGGCGCCAGACACGCTGGCGCGGCACCTAAATTTGGCCGACGTCCGCCACGTGGCCGATGCCATCGAGGCGCTAAAAACAGCTCTGGGCCCTGACTTCATTAGATGCATCGAGGAGGCTCCAGCACGTGGGGAGATCCCGTCCGAACTGACCCCCTTCCGGAATTCCTCATCAGTGCCAAACCCTCGGGAGCCGGCGCCTCACAACTTGAGCCACCTCGGGGAAATTCCCCTCCATGCCTTTCAGTTCTGCGCGGAGGGGTTTCCTGTACGGGCTGCTCCTGCACACTCAACTTTGCCATCCTCGTCTGCCGTCCGGACACGCTATGGCGTACCATCTTGCCGTCCGGAGGAGGCGGGGGTCCCTGATGGAGTGCACTCTACGCGGGAGTCCTCCCACTATTCATCGGGGACTTGACCTGGAGGGTGGTGCACGGAGCAGTGCCGTGCAACAAATTTTTAAGACGGTTCACGGACTCCCAGGCCGCCTGCAATTTCTGCGGTCTGGAAGAGTCCGTGTTCCATGTTTTTATTGAATGTACAAGGTTGCAGCCCCTGTTTCAATATTTAAAGGGGCTGCTCCTGAAATTCTGGTTGCACTTCAGTCCCACACTCCTGATCTTTGGGCACCCTGTGCGGAGGGGAGCGGGTAGGTCCGAGGGCCTCCTCGTAGGACTGCTCCTGGGCACGGCCAAGGGTGCCATCAGCCGGTCGAGGGGGTCGTTCAGTCCGACTGCCTGCCTCCCTTCTGCGCGTACATCCGCGCCAGGGTGTCCTTGGAGATGGAGCACGTGGTGACCACCAGTACGCTCGCGGCCTTCCGCGAGAGGTGGGCGCCAGAGGGACTGGAGTGCATCGTCACCCCGGCAACCAAATTTTAATTTGATTTTATGTTTTAAAGTTTAATTTGTTTTAATTGCTGGTGTTTAGTGTCCCCCTCCCCTTTTTATAGGGGGCACTTGGGGGCCCCCAAAAAAGGGCCTTGGAAATGTTTGGTGTGTGTCCCCTAGATTGGAGGGCACTTGACTTAACTGTTATCCAACCAAAAGAATTGTGGTTGTTTTCTGACAACCTATTCAAACAAGCACCTTTTACATTTTGGTCCACTTGTTTACTGAAGCATTAGACCCAACTGGTTAGGGCCTTGAAACTGTTCGACTCCAATTAATTTCTCTTGGCTTTTCCAAATGATGGAGCTGAACATGTTTTACTATACTTTAGGCTATGTACTGTTCAATAAGGGGTTAGTCAAAATGCAAGGACCTTTTTTATATTAAAACGAATCCATCTTTTTCAGATATGTATTAGTTTATTATAACTAAGCCTAGAAGTACTTTAACTCTGAACATTTTATAAAGTGGGGGAGGGGCCAGCGACAGCTTCTTTCCTCTCCTGAAGTCTGTTCAGTCCCACTGGTGCCAGTAGCTGTCTGATACATTGTCCAAGTTGCCTTTCGACTTTGAACTTTAGTGGTGGCTATCAGTGTGCTGCTTGACTGCAGAGGGCCTTATCAGCTGAGCTTGATTCTGCCCTGGCCCAATATTTCAGCAGGAATTACTAGATAACAATTGAGTTTACTACTAGACTGCCTTTACCCATTTGGCCATTGGGGAGCTTTCTTACAAATACAACTACTTTGTTCAAAGTGGGCTACAGCATTTGGTTAACTGTTCCATTTTCTTTTACAGGCTTGTGTACAAGTTCTGCTGTTTCAGCCGAAGGTGCTGTATCAACCGATGCACCAAATATAGTTGCAGTGATTGCTGTGCTTAACACAACTACCACACGCCCTACGACAGCGAAGCCTAACACCACTACCACACGTCGTCCTACGACTGCCCATGTGACCAACATGACTACCACAAATCATACTACGACCATGCATGCAGTGACCAACACGACTACCACAAATCATACTACGACTGCACATGTGACCAACACAACTACCACAAATCATACTACAACCATGCATGCAGTGACCACTGTGCTCCCTACTTTATCACCCAATTTTTCACTGCCAATTACTGGAAACTACAGTGTTTCTACAAAAAACACAATTTGCATCAAGGCAGCAATTGGAATACAGCTTATTGTCAAACAAAAGGCAAAGGTAAGTTCTATTGGGCTTCCATTCTCTTTCTGCTACAGAAGTTGGAAGGGAGTTTGTTTTTAAACACAGTAAATAATGGCTCGGATTTTATGGTCCCTGGTGTGGCCGTTCATTACACTTGCATTTGCCCTCAGACTTTCTATGGGCTTTTGCACTGGAACTTGCTGTAATTAGAAATTAAAAACTGTGTGGAGCCCTCTACAGGAGTTCTGGGACCTGTGAATCGGGCAAGCAACACTGTCTCCTTAACCAATCAAATTGAAGAATCCTTTTATTGAGTCACACCATCTGAACCAGGAACCAGGAAGTTGATTCAATGCCAAATGTACAAAAACAAAATAAAGGAAGGACAGGACTTTTTAACATACTTTTTCTATTTCTGAAGGAAATTTTTCTATTTCTGAAGGAATGAATGTGCCAGAAAGGTTGTTCAATAATTCAGACTTGTCACGCTATTTAAAAATTCATTTAGACTGGAATGGACAATACCTAACTCTTTTCTTGCGTAGTATGCATCTATCACACGAGTACCCAACTTCATGCTGTTGCATGTACTTCAATGCCTAATCCCAAATCCGTGCCTATCTTTCCCGCAATTCCATGTTTGAATCCATCTAATCTGGTTTCCGCACCTGCCACAGTACCGAAACGGCTCTCTGCAAAGTCACTAATGACATCCTTTGTCTGTGACAAAGGAAAAATATCCTTCCTTGTCCTTCTTGACTTGTCTGCAGCCTTTGACCTGTTTGACCGCTATCATTCTCTAATGCCTTGCCATCGTCATCCAGTTGGGTGGGACTGCAATTGCCTGGTTCCATTCTTGTCTATCTAAATCATAGTCAGAGAATCACCTGGAACGGCTTCTCTTTCCCACCTCCATCATTGCCTCTGGTGTCCCAATCTCTACATTCTCTTCTCCCACCCTTCCCCCCCCCCCCCCCCCCCCCCACCCCTGGATCTATCCTTGGCCTCCTCCGATTCTACATGTTTCCCCTTGGTGACATCATCTGAAAACTCAGTTTTCACATGTACACTCATGACACCCAGCTTTCCTCACTACCACTTCTCTTGACCCTCCATGGTCTCTAAATTGTCAGACTGCTTGTCCGATGAGCAGAAATTTTCTCCAATTGAATATTGGGAAGACCAAAGCCTTGTTTTCAGTTCCTGCCACAAACTCCGCTCCCTAGCCACTGACTCCATCCCTCTCCCCAATTCCTGTCCGAGGCTGAACCAGACTGTTCGCAACCTTGATGTCATACTTGACCTTAGAACTTTCGACCACATATCCACAGTATAACTAAGTGCCTATTTCCAGCTTTAACATTGCCTGTCTCCACCTTGGCCTCAGCTCATCTGCTGCTGAAGCCCTCATCCATGCCTTTATAACCTCTGGACTATTCCAGTGCACTCCTGGCTGGCCTCCCACATTCTACCCTATGTAAACTAGAGGTGATCCAAAACTCAACTGCCTGTGTCCTAACTTGCACCAAGTCCCACTCATGCATCACTTCTGTGCTCGTTGACCTACATTGGCTCCTGGTTAAGTAACACCTCCATTTCAAAATTCTCATCCTTGTTCTCAATTCCTTCCATGGTCTCGCCCCTCCCAATCTCTCATCTCCTGCATTCCTCTTGAGCATCCCCGATAACCCTTTGACCATTGGTGGCTGTTCCTTCTGTTCCCTAAGCTTTGGCATTCCCTGTGTAAACCTCTCCACCCCTCTTTCCCCCAAGGCGCTCATTAGAACTTCTCACTTTCCCTAAATTCTCCTTGTCTGGCTTGGTGACCATTTTTTTTTGTCTCGTAATGTTCTTGTGAAGCGCTTTGGGACATTTCATTGTTAAAGGTGCTATATAAATTCAAGTTGTTGCGCCTCTTGGCGAGGTACCAGTATAGTGCAGCTTTTGGAGGAGCAGTGAAACACGAAACTTCCTGATTTCTGTGTTTAACTGCATATGTGCGGTCGCTGGAAGTTGCTGCCCAATTTACTCTAACCATGAGCCTCACTGTAAATTTTATTGCCAAATCTGGGCCATAGTTGAGTTATGAATGGGTTGGTGATATTGCAGCTAGGTCCAGTCCTTTCCTTTCCCAGGCCTGGAATTTCTTCCCACATTTGCATCCAGACTTGAGTAATCTGGGTGCAAAACAATTGGGTGGCTTAAGATTGTGGAATTCTTTGGCGTGAGTTGCACACGTAACTACTCCCAAGTCTCTGATTTTTTTTTTTAATAGCTGTCTAACAAACCCTCTGCTCAAATGCATCTCTGGCCATGCCCCAATTCTCAAATGCAAGTATCCTCCAATTTTGTTTGTTCAGAGGCTCTCTTCACATTGTGACTCAATTTTCAGATGCATAGGAAAGATGGTCATGTGCTCTGTTGCAAATTTTTGAGCATTTATTTAAGAAATACTTTATGCTGACGTGCTATATTTTCTTTTTCTCTTTTGAAGGACCTCTGCCATTAAAATTCAAATTGAAAACTTCCCTGGTTGCCTTTTAGATTCAAAGATGGTGGGGCTGAAATTCAGCTCTAAGGCTTGTTACCACCCGTGCGGTGGAGTCGAGTGGCTGCTAACTTATGATCCGGTGGCCGCCACAAGCTAAATTCTGCAGTCCCCACTTCCGTCGCACTGCTGTTGACCAGCTGCGTGTGCGTCATCAGTGCGTGCACTGCCGGGACCCCCCACCTCCCACATTCTTTTATTGCTGCCGAGCAGTGTCCCCGACAGCTTTTTCTGTTTGTGCACCTTGTGTATATACACTCTGCCCTGGCTGTGCGGTGGTCATTAAAGGCAAGGGCCCAATGTTGTGGCTGCCATTTTATTTTTTTGACGGCCGGACTGCCAACAGGCAGCCATCCTTGGGTGGCAGGCTCGTGGCTCGACCAAAACGCTCCCTGGTGGACCAGTGTCCAATCGCGGCTGATGGCTAAATCTCACCCCTTTTAATGGTGGCAAGATATGTTGTGACGCAGACACAATGATGTCGTCACCACTCCGCTGTTGAGTGACAACGGTGGAAAATCCATCCCGCCTCCATTTCTGCCCTTCGCCAGTACTTACTTACTGCATTTCCCCCCTCCTAAGAGCAACTTCCTGGCCAATTTTGTGGAGGTGGAAATATCATGAGTGGACTTATTCTGAAGCCGTGGTTAAAAACTTTTTAAAAATGGTAGGAGCGCCAGCTTTCCGGCAGGACTAAATTTCTGTCCCATTGTGTTTAATGTGCCTGTTGAATGAAGTAAAACTTAAATTTTAATGAAATATATGGCCACTTTCCTTGGTGTTGCAATTTCAAGCCTGAGCATGTTGAATTTTGTATAAGCTGTACTAAACTTAAAATAGGAAGACATTTTATCTCCGCTTCAGTTGTGGCAATAACAACCTATTAGATTCTTACAGGATGTGTGCTAGAAGTTTGATTACACATCCTGCACACTTAATTGGCCAGAAGATTTTTTAATATTTGTTCATGGAATGTGGGCATTGCTAGCTAGGCCAATATTTATTGCCCACACCTAATTGCGGTTGAAGGTGGTGGTGAGCCACCTTGAACCGTTGCAGTCCATGTTAAGCTACACAGTGCTGTTGGAGGCAATTCCAGGATTTTAACCTAGGATTTTAATGAAGGAACGGTGATCTATTTCCAAGTCTGGATGGTGTGACTTGGGGAACCTGGAGGTGATGGTATTCCCCATGCACCGGCTGCCCTTGTCTTTCAAGGTGGTAGAAGTTGTGGGTTTGGAGATGAATTAGTTTGTCCTAATGAAGCTTGCACCACCTGCACCCTATTATGAACATGCTGCTCATTTTGCTACCTCATGCATTGAGTGCAGATATGAAGGAAAATCTTCATCAAATTCAGCTCAGCAGCATAAACATGTGCCTATCTTTTGATGAGCTGCTCTTCCTTGCATCCTGGGGAGGTGGGTAAGGTGGGTGGGTGTAAGGAAGAGGGTTGTTAAGCCACATTAGAGCATTCATTTTGTAATGGGCATTGGTTAAAATTCCCTGAGGTGATTAGTTGGCCACAGTGCAGGTATTGAGGGGTTTATTTTGATGCTGTGACATCACTAACAAGCAATTAATGAGTGGCCTCATGACGCACCTACTAAATTTCATTGCTGCAGTGTAGTAATCCTCAGTAAAACCCTTAGTCATGAAGACACAGTGGAAAAACTAATCTTCCTTGCTGTTGATTTAAAACACATCTGGAAGATTTGTATTGAAGTAGTCACTAGACCAATGTTGTTGAGCCAGTGGTCATGGAGGAATTTAAAAGTCTCATTCCAGTGCAACTAATGTAACATTGACCTTTTATAAAATTTCCCCAAAAGTTAGCTGTTTGTGGATCTGAATTTTTAAGGTGGCTTGCCCTTAATAGTGCTCCACTGCATTATTTTTAATCTGTTCAAATATCAATGTCTAATGTTTTAAGAGCAAAGAGCTGCTTAAAATCTGAATGATGCCAAGTGATCAATATATTTATTAACCTTGCTCTCTTTTCACAGGATATGTATTTCAATATTCCACCAAAGGAGACGGTGACTTCAGGGGAATGTGGGAATGTTGCATCCTGGATTAACTTAAAATTTAATTCAGGATTTGTAAACTTTACCTTTGTGAAGGTGAGTTCAGTGACCGTGGATTGTAACAGCACTGACTCAAGAAGGTGCAGATAACCACAGCTTCACTTGATTTCATGGAGCTGGGGAGTATCTGTGGCCCATGATGTATTTATAGATGGAAAAGTATGCTAGTAAGGTTTTATGCACCTACATTTGGGTAATAGTACACCTTTTTTTAAGCATGATTCCTATCTTAAAACTATTTTGAAATTGAGTAGATTGGGACAGGTTATTAAACATTGCATTTATTGGGTGGTTTTGATCAGTTGAAAGGAGCTTTTTTCAAAATCTAATGACCATTTTGAAAATCCACACGTCATTTGTTACCTGCAAGATTGATTGCCATCAGTAAAGATGTTGGTGCACAATAAGTAGGTTAGTAACATGTTCTTGAAGCTGCTTTTACATTGGGTTGAGATCCATGTTCAAGGTTGCATTTCTAAAACACCTTTCACTACAAAGTCTCAAAACACTTCACAGCCAATGTACATTTTGAAGTGTAGTCACTAATGTAGGGAAATATGGCAGCCAATTTGCATACCACAAGGTCCCACAAACTGCAATTGGAGGATAACCTGTTTTAGTGGTGGTGGTTGAGGGATAAATGCCCTGGGCCACAGGAACTCCCTGCTGCTCTTCAAATGGGTGAATCCCAGCAAATTTAATTCCAAATGGCTGTTGGTTTCCAAACATCACTACATGGGAACCCTTTCAGTTGCAGTACATGCTGAAATAATTTAAATAGAAGTATTTTCCATGTACAAAGTTGCATTTTTCATGAACTGTTCTTGTGTCCTTGCAGGCATGAAAGCTGAATGACTTTGATGCATAATTGGCAGTATATATAGGGACTGACACCAGTTTGACAGTGATCTTGTTGACATCACCTTGAGTCAGTTTTGTACCAGTCACCCAGTGGGACAGGTTTTTGTGCCTAGTGAAAAATGTTAGTGCTGAGGAATAGAACATTAGGCACAGTGCCTGTATCAGCACCTTTTCTGCATTTCATCTAGTCAGATGTAAGTAATGCTGTTTTTGGCAGTGTGCCTCAGGCACCATCCAGAGATGATGCTACTTCATCCGTGTGCCACATTTTTCCATTTCCTTCACCAACTGAGTGACCTTAACTAATGTGGAAATAGAGACTGACTTGTGCTGTAGGCCTTTCCCACTTGGAACTGGACTGACTTCTATTTGGTTTTCCAGCCAGCTAACATGAGATTTTCAGCCTGGGCTAGATTAGAACTCTGGCTCTGGAGGTGGAAGGGCAGTGTAAAACCAACTGTGCCATCTAGCACCCCATTTACTTCAGTTCTTTAGCTGTTCAGTAGCCACCTGTCAGCTATTTGTATATTGTTGGTTCTCGTCATCTCCACTTTAACATGCTTTTTGGGAAGAGACTGATTTTATGGTGACAGCATTGCTCATGGTGAGGCACATGTTTATAAGGATACTGAGCAGCTATGGTAGCACTAGAGTCTGGTCTAGCAGTAATTGGGTAACTGCAGGTTGTGTGGTGCCCAGGGTGTAGGTCCATTATAGCTGGAGTTTCTCAATTTTTGGTGGTTGGTTGGTTTAGAGGATGAGGAATGGTGGGGGTGGCAATAAAATAGGGCCCAAATTGTCCTTTACCCTTTTTTAAAAAAAATCATGTGTACACAATGTTCCCATTTTGATTTCTGTACTGTCTAATACTCTTGTGACAAGGATCAGTTGTAAAGTTTGAAACATTCCTGAAATAAAAACTTTGCAAAAACAATCCTGTTTAATTTTGGATATCCCTTGTTTGAAAAGGTTTGCTTTTGCTGTGTACACCAATTGAAGATCTAAGCTTCAGCAGTAACTGCAATGCTATTCTATAATGCCATTCTCTAATCCAAGCAAGGTAGTCATTTGACTCTTGATGTCTATTTGCATACATGGCACCTTGGTAATGCCTTCAACAGTTTTGACTGCTCTCCAGCTAAGGACCTACATGGGACAGCTTGTGATGAGTCTGCTACCTTTTTGGTTTTTCTAGACTGTCAGGTCTTTTGCAGTAAATGTTAACTTTGGCACCAACTGTTTTAATCGGGTTTTCTGAAACATGATGAGGCAAGACCTCTGTCCTGCTCCCTTCCATTGCATGCCTGGGTGCTCCAACAGTGTATGCACATTGTATGCCTAAAATAGCCCACATAGTTAATGACTACATCAGTTGAGACTTAATCCCACTGAGCAGACTGATGTGGACCAGTGGTAGGAGTAGTTCTATATATAGCTAATTCAATCATTTTTTACCCTGCATGTAGGGACTCTTGTGCTGAGATTTTTTGAACTTGTAGGTAACTATTGTGTTCCTTCAAATAACTAGTATTCTCTCTTACAGGATGGAAACCAGTATTACATCAATGAGATAAGTGTTGCTCTGCATTCTGTGAATAACTTGGGTAATTTATAATTTAATATTACTGTAAAACAATATTTGAAATGGGGTTTTAGCACTTTGCTTAATGTTCAAAAAATGAACTCTGAGCTACATATAAATTGACTTGGACTTTGTCCAGCTGTGATAACCTTATGTAAAGTGAACCATTCCTTGTGATTACTTTCATATGTGACACATCCTGTGCCAATTTTTATTCTGTAGAATGTTTGCTGAACTTGGACTAACATGGATAGTGGTTGGGACATTAAAGTAGAGAAGGCATTTGAATGTTTGTGTAAAGCATGGTGGTGCTAACTGGGAATTGAACTGTCATGAAATCAGTTTGTCTAAGTTGCTTTTGTATTTTTTTAAACTACATATCTATCCACAATGCCATCTGCAAACTTGGATATAAAACTCTCTCTCCTTCCTTCCAAGTCATTGATCTATATGGTGAAAAGCTGAGGCCCTAGTACAGATTCCCTGGTGAACACCATGTCATATCCTACCATTCTGAGCAGGGTGAAGTAGAAAATGCTCCATGTAGGACTAGTGCAAAATATTTAGCAACTGTTTCCAATTGCAGATTTTGCAGCATTGCATCATATCACTGAGCTTTTTACCTTTCTTTTGCTCCCTGCCCTCCCCACTTAAATATTTTTAGTACTGTTGGAGCTTGAGGGGGAAGAAAGGGTGGAATGTCAACCATTTCCTACACTGCTTTTTGTTTTCCAGTAATTCTTTTCAATATTGGATAAATGATCATGAAGTCTGTCCTGAATTCTGCCAGTTAACCTGTTAATGCAGTGGACAATTTTCTGGGGAGAAAAATCTGCTGTTCCCAGCTAAACCTTTTTTCTATTCAAACATTGTAATGGGAGAAAAGATCTGGGGGGTGCAAATTCGGTCACCTCAGTTGGGGCGGTGTCCCGGGCAGAGCGGTAAATTTTGCACTGGCAAATGGTTTGTGTCTGCTGCTGCAAAATTCATCAGCTGGGCCTGAAATTTGGAGCAGGGTGCTAAGGGAGATGTTGCATGCCTCTTGGGTGTTGTGCCAGCTGAGCAAGGGAAAATCCTGAGCTAAACAGTTGGCCTCAGTGCAATAACTGAGGTCTCTGCGGGGCAGGGGTGGGTGCACCAAAAACATTCCCAACACATAGCTCACACCACCGCAACATAAGTAGGAAAAAAAATCACGCTTACCTGAGGTTGGCATTACTTTCCTCACTGGCTGCTACAGCTTGGAATGGCTGCTTTCACAGGCGTTCCCACCAGGGCATGCTATGGGTGAGGTGACCAGATTGAGCCGGTGTCTCAACCAGCAACGTTGCGCACCAGCTCGCCTCTCCTGGGCAGTACTAGTCTGCGCCCTGTCGATACTGGCACCAAATGTCCTGGCTGGCTGCCTGGGCACAAGTGCTTTCTGCTGCCATTGCTGACCCTCTGGTGTGCTAAGAGTGGAAGAAGACTGAATTTCCACCCCCCTGGTCTTTAAGCAGTGGTAGGTCCACTGATGGTAAATTTATTGCTGCCTGTACTAGATAAATTCATGCCATTGTTTTTGGGCCAACTTTTTTTTTTGCTTTACAGATGGTTCCTATGCCAGCACTGTGAAGAATATGAAGCTGTTTAAGACTACTCTTGGACATGCCTACAAATGCAAAAGCCGGCAGGTTGTGGCTTTTCCAACTGATTCGCTACAGATTGTGGTTGTTGACACTCTACTCCAGGCATTTGGTGTTCCAGGTGGAAAGTTTGGTAAAGGTAAGCCTCTGCTCTAATTTCACTAGTCAGTGTGAGTGACTTGTATTGCCTCCCTTTTCCTTTGGAAACCAATTTCCTCCCCTGGATTATCTGCATAACTTTATTGTCAGCTGTCTTGCATGAAAGAAATTGTAGTGTTGAATGAAGGCTGTCAAACTTGAGCTCCATTGGATAGGTACTCTAAGACCGAGCTGTTGCTATCCTTGGACTTCTAAATATTTATATCTGACAATATATCAGTTCCTATAGTCCTAAACCAAAATTGTGCTAGTTTTGAGTTTTTTTTCCCCTCATCCACAACTCATTTGCTTATTGCCAAATGTAAAATCTGTCATGAACCAGCACAATCAGAAGTTGTTTCCCCTGGCTGGAGAGTCTAGAACTATGGGCCATAGTCTCAGGATAAGGGGTTGGCCATTTAGGGTGGGGGTGTGGACAAAGCTAGCTTCTAGCATTTTTAAACTAGTCCAAAACATCAGACTCTATGCATGATGTAATGTGCTTTTTTTTTGCACTAGTTTGGCCAATTTCAGGAAAATTGCAGAGAAAAACTGCTTCTTAACCTAGTGAACACTGCAAGACTGACTGGACAAATAGGAATGCAAATGTTTAAATACCTTACTGACCATCTCAAATAACTTTTTCAGGGAGTGGGGGAATGATTCAATGGGGGGGTGTTTTAGTATTTGAATTCCTATCTGCCTGGTCATAGAATCTGTGGGCTGACTTTCCCCCTCTTCTTTTTTTTTTAAAAAGAGGCTAACTGCACTCTGTTATGTGTAATTTGGACAGCAGAGTCTGGCAACTGCACATGAGCTCTTAAATGTGGAAATCTGGAAGTAGCTGACCTGTGATGCCCTGCTCCTCCCAAAGGTGCATGAAAACAGCATCTTGCCATCTGGCACCCCCTTCAAATGTATTGAACACTGCAAAGTTCCTATAATTGCCTCATACCATAGATGCAGGCTAGGCTTGTCCATGCCTTTTTGAAGTATCGTAACTGTTAAGTCTTGACAGCCAAACAACTTCTCTGGCATTGAAAATTAACTTTTACAAGTGTGGAGTCTCATTCCTTCAGCTTTTAATTATTGGGAGATTTTAAAAAAATATATATATATTTTTTTATGACTGTCTTTGTCTTTGCTCTCGTGCTCTCTATCGTTTCCTTTTATTTCACTTTCTGTCCCTGATATTGACATTGAATTCAATATTCTGACCGTGTCCTGGTTCAGTTTCTGTGCTGCTCATTAACAATTCTTCAATCTGGTTAAGGACTTGCTCTGCCCTGTTTACATGGATTCCAGATGCCCTGTAAAATCATAGAATGGTTACTGCACAGGAGGCCATTTGGCCCATTGAGCCTGTGCTGACTTTCTGCTAGACCACCCTACCCTGTCTTATTTCTGTGTAACCCTGCAATTTTTTTTCCTTCAGATATTTATCCAACTCTTTTTTTTTTTTTGAAAGATAACATGGAGGTATGATTTTCCAGTAATGCATTCCAGATCTTACCCACTCGCTGTGTAAAAGTTTTTTCTTACTTCACCTTTGGCAAAAGAACTAATCACCTTAAATCTGTCTTGTCTGGTTCTTGACCCTTCTGCCAATAGGAACAGTTTCTACTGTCTAGACCTCTTGATTTTGAACACCTATCAAATCTCTGCTCTAAGAACAACCCCCACCTCCTCCAGTCTGTCCCTGTAACTGAAGTACCTCATTCCTGGAATCCTGCTCGCAAATCTTTTCTGCACCTTCTCTGAGGCCTTCACATGCTTCCTAAAGTATGGTGTCCAGAATTGAACACAGTACTCCAGAGAACTTTGCTTTTTGAATGTTTGGCTGACAGCAACTTGCTGTGCCAAAGCCCATAAAGTCTATGGGCAGAGCAACATCAAGTCTAATGAATGGCTGGCACACCATCTGTTTGCCACTTGGTGCAAAATGCACCCATTATGTTTCTTTAGGAAAGTATTGGTAAATTGAGGCTACTTCATTTTGGGTTTAAAGTGTAAAATACAAAGTATTACACATTCTTTTCATCCTGATTCAATTGTGATAAAGTAGAAAAGCTATTGCTTGCAAATGATTTAAACTTGGTGATTTATTTTGAAAGACTCTCTGCTTTAAGTGACCATCCACATTTGTGCTTGGTTCTGCATGCTGATCTTGCATTAACATACATGGTACTTGGATTTTTAATCTCTGGCATTTTCTGTCTTATAAGCTACCTAGAGTGTACAAATATTGATGAATTTTATACTTATTTTAGCATGGATAATTTGTTTCATGTATTTCTCAATGGTTGAGCAAGCAATTCTTGCATCACATTCTTTTAATTCTGCCAGAATATGTGCATGACTGACTGACTAAAATTGACTCTTTATTCCTTGTCCTAAAAAAATGGCTGACATCTGACTCTGCTTGTAGAGGGAAAATGTGAAGCGGATGCTGAGAGTAAAGTAATTCCAGTGTTAGTGGGAATCGCTTTGACAGGATTGATCCTAACCGTTACTATTATGTATACGATTGATAGAAGACGGAAATCTGAAGGATATCAAGCTATTTAAGACTGCTGAATTTATTCAGCAAGATCATAGACATGTAGCAATGAAATGAAGACTTGAATAAATTCTGCCAATTGCATTCTCATGGTCTGCAGTATTTCTGTAATTGGTTCTATCGTTTGAAAAATGGTTTTCAGTCATGAGTATTGGTAGAAAGTTATGGAAAATGGTCCTTTTGATGTTTTTAGGGAAGAGAAACTTTGTACGAGCTTGTCTCAAAATTGTGGCAGAAATAATTAATGGTGACCCAAGAGCTAGATTTTGTTTTGTTGAATTAGATGTATAACCTGGCTTCCATGTAGATTTTGTTAACTTGTTCTGCATATTGTCCATAAACCCACAAATGCACTTAAAATAAATCATTTTACCACTTGCCTATTTGTGGAAAGTTTATTTTCTTAAAGGAGGATTAGTTTGTACGTTGCATAAATAGTACACATACCATTACCAAACAGGAGGAAATTGGTTTGATCCTGTGGTGCTTTATGCAATTTCCAAAGGTGGGTTTGAGATGTGCCAAGTGTGTTTTATTCTTCCCCTTTTTCTGCCCACACACATTCTGAATACTCTGTAGAAACCAGACTGCCTTATGCAGCTTATAGTGACGTGTTTTGGAGCAGGATTGGTAAGGGAAGTAAATTGCCTTTCTGTTGAGGTCAGCAAGTTTATATAAGAGAGAGGCCAAATATTTAAACGAGTAGGGAGGTTTGAACAAGGAAGAGAAAGCAATTGATTTGAAGTGAGAAATGCTAGTGTCTCAACTGTTGAAATTAACTCTGGCTGGGGGGGGGGGGGGGGGGAGAAAGAGGGAGGGGAGGAAAAGGAAGTTGAATTTGTACAGCACCTTCCATGACCTAATGTTCCAAGGTACTTCTGAAGTGTAGTCGCTGTTATAATGCAGAAAAACTCACTGTTTGTGGGACCTGGAATGAGGTAGTAATCAAATAATCTTTGATGTTTGTTGAGATTATTGGATGAACTCCCTGCTCTTGGAATAGTGCCATAGGATCTTTACATCCACCTGAGAAGGGAGCCAGTGGTTCTTTTAACACCTGTCAGTGCAGTACTGAGGGAGTGCTGCACTCAGCCTAGATCGTGTGCACAGGTTTTTGGAATGGGACTTGAACCTTCTGACTCGAGCAAGAGTGCTACCACTGATCTAAGGCTGACACATTTGAGTTGCTGCAGAATATATACTCTCTGTACTTTGCTCTTGCCTTCCCAACAATATCCCTGGATTTGGATTTTTGTAGACATTTATGTTCTGTGATCAGTCATGTGGAATGTGTCTGTCTAGAACATGATCAAATCCCAGGAGGAGCATCCCAATGCATGTGATCTGCTATGGAGAAAAAGTGAAGCCTTTTCAAATCCTGCATTAGATTGACTGACATAAATTTCCAATATAACATCTTGAATTTATAAAATATAGTGTGCACTTCAGAAACATGTGGCTAAAAGCAATTTGGACCTCCTTCCACAGATTTGACTTCCCTTTGCCATAGCATTCATTAGAACTAAACAGTGCTGCTTCATTGGATTTTACCAGTGCATCTCCTGAGAAAATGGCTGTGCTGGAAACTATCCAGTTTTACTAAACCTCTTGTTGCAATGCAACCACCTTGCCCAACAGTGTGTGGTGCAATCGCCTACAATGAACGTCTGACCACTAGCACTGACAGAGAGAGGAGGAAACAATGCCTTTGATGTAAGGGTTGGGGTGTAAACACTTATACAATCTTAATCAAATCTGTTATCCAGCCCACATCTAAAATACAGAAGAGTTCAAATTTGAGTGCTAGACAGGTTTTTCCTCTTTGGTGTAAACACCCAATGGAGTGATCAGACACTGCTGACTATGCACTGAGCATGTCTTGCTGTGCTAGCAGGGAAGGCAATAATTCTTCACCAGAGGCAAAAATACTTGTTCTAGTCCTGCAGCTCTTGTGACTGGCTGTAGAAATATTGGCAAAGAATAGCAACTACAGCACTTGCTTGCAGTGCTGGACAAAGTTCTGGATCTAAGCACCTTTTTAACAAGACATTCACAGCTTTAATATTTGTACAATTTAACATTGAGCCAAAAAGACATGTTGGGGAAAGTGTCGAAGGATCAGGGATATGTTTTCAGGATGGTTTTAATGGAGCAAGAGCTGGTGAGGCAGATGTTTAGCAAGGGAAATGCAGAGCTTGGGACCTAGGCAGCTGAAGACATAGCCACCGATGGTGGATGCACAAGAGGCCAGAATGCAGAGTTCTGAGGGCTGCCAGGATGAAGGAAATTGGAGATGGGTAGAGGCAAGACCATGGAGGATGAGAATTTTAACTTGTCATTAATGGGCTGTGTGCCTGTGTAGGTCAGCAAGTGCAGGATGGGTGAACATGACAGTCCAAAGTTTTGGATGAATACAAGTTGAGGCCAGCCAGGTAGGAGCTTTTGAATAGCTGTCTGGAGGTGACAAAAGCATAGATGAGTGTTTCCGCAGATGATGGGCTGAATGGAATCGGGCAAAATTCAAGGTAGAAAAGCCAGTGTTTGTAGGATAGATATAGGATCAGAAGCTCTTGGTCAAGTCACCAAGGTTGCAAATTGTCTGGATGAGTGGATTATTTCAAATTTTGTTTGTATATTTTAATGCACTGTTGCATACAAATTAAAGGAAAAATCTGCCATGAGAGCACTGTCCATCAGGTAGCTGATGCTGTTAGAATCATGGACTGGTTATAGCACAGGAGACCATTTGGCCTGTTGAGCCCGTGCCAGCTCTCTGCAAGAGCACTTCAGCTAGTCCCACTCCCCCACCCTTTCCCTGCAGCCCTGCATTTTTTTCCTTCAGGTACTTATCCAATTCCCTTTTCAAAGCTATGATTGAATTTGCCTCCACCACCCTTTCAAATAGTGCATTCCAGATCCTAACCACTCGCTGTGTAAAAGTTTTTCCTTCTCCAATCACCTTTAAATCTGTGTCCCCTAGTTCTCAATCTTTCGGCGTGATTTTGATCACTATCAAATCTCCCCTCCACCTTCTCTGCTCTAAGAACAGCCCCAGATTATCCACACAACTGAAGTAAGTTTTTGAATGCGCTCGGTTCTGTTGGATACAGGATCCCTGGGAGTACATGACTGTTACAGGAACTTGCCATAGAAAAGTTTGAAAACTGCATGTGACCTAAATAAAGTTAGTGGAAGGAAGAGGCTTATGTTGCCAAAAAAGCAGTAAGCCTGATGAATAGGAGGATTTTAGAATTCCGCAATGGAGGACTAAGAAATTGATAAAGGGAAAATAGATTGAGTAAACTAGTGAGAAATAAGACAAAGCTTCTATAGGTATATAAAAAGGAAAAGATTAGTGAAAGTAAATGTGGGTCCCCTACAGGTTGAGACAGGAGAAATTATAATGGGGAAATAAGGAAATGACCTAGAAATTAAACACATTGTGTCTGTCTTCACAGAAGACACACAACCTCCCAGAAATAATGGAGAACCAAGGTCTGTTGAAAATGAGGAACTGAGAAATTTGGATTGGTACTGGAGAAATTAATGGAACTGAAAGCTGATAAATCCCCTAGACCTGATGGCCTACATCTTGGGGTTTTTAAAAGAGGTGGCTATAGAGATAGTGGATGCATTGGTATTTATCTTCTAAAATTCCATAGATTCTAAAACAATTCCTGCAGATTGGAAGGTAGCTAATGTAATCCTGCTATTTAAGAAAGGGAGAGAAAACTGGGATCTACATCAATAGTCAGGAAGATGCTAGAATCTATTAAGGACACAGTAATAGGGCACTTAGAAAATAATAGGATTGGGCAGAGTCAACACTGATTTTATGAAAGGGGAATCATGTTTGACACCTTAGTTTTTTGAAGTTGTAACTAGCAGAATTGATAAGGGGGAACTAGTAGTGTGTTTCAATTTTCAGAAGGCAAGCGATAAGGTGCCCCACAAGAGGTTATTAAACAAAATTAGGGCCCATGGGATTGGGGGTAATATAATAGCATGGATTGAGGATTGGTTAATGGGCAGAAAACAGTAGGAATAAACAGGCAGGCTGTAACTAGTGGGGTGCCTCAAGGATTGGTGCTTGGGGCCCCAGCTATTCACAATCAATGATTTTGATGAGGGGACCAAATATATTCAGAATAAGGGGTTGGCCATTTAGGGCTGAAATGAGGAGACATTTCTTTACTGGAGGATGGTGAATCTTTGCAATTCTCTACCCCAGAGGGCTGTGGAGGCTGAGTCTTTGAGTATATTCAAGACACGAGGTCGATAGATTTTTTGGATATTCATCATAGGCAGTCCCTCGTAATCAAGGAAGACTTGCTTCCACTCCTGAAGTGAGTTCTTTTGTGGCTGAGCAGTCCAATATGACAGTCACAGGTGGGACAGATGGTCGTTAAGGGAAGGGGTGGGTGGGACTGGTTTACAGCATGCTCTTTTCGCTGTCTATGCTTGATTTTTGCATGCTCTCGGCATTGAGATTCAAGGTGCTCAGCACCCTCTCATGCACTTTCTCCACTTAGGGCAGTCTTGGGGCTAGCACAGGAAAATGGAGTTGAGGTAGATCAGCCATAATGAATGGCAGAGCAGGCTCGAGGGGCCAAATGGCCTACTCGTGCTCCTAATTCTTATGCCAGTCGCAAGTTTTTCTAACATTTAACTCCACTCTAAATTGGAATCTTGCTGAGATTCCATGAGGATAATTAGTTTGGGAAATATCACTGATGCAGTAGGGAGTGCTCTGCTAAGGTTTGAGACGAGGTATATTACTGGGACACAATCCCTCTACAGTGCATCTGACAAGTGCAAAAGTTGGAAAATATCCATGGATAGCACTAGTTTTGTTTAAGCATAAAGTTAATCTCAATTTTTTCCACTTCCCCCTCCCCCACAGATTTCCAAACCATCTTTTTTCAAGTTGATCTATTTTGATACTACTTTTGAAGTATTAGGTTTAATGGATCGAAGGAGCAGTTATAGTGCATAAGTTAATTGAAATTCACAGTTGGGTGCGCAAATAGATTTGTCACCCAAAATGTGAACATATAAACTTTTTTTTCCCTCAAGTTCTTTTTTGCTCCTACCTCACAGATGTTAAAGTGCAGAAACCATTTCCTCATGTCTGATGGGAGCATCAAAGCTGAACCCAATTCTCTTGTGGCATCCACATATGTATTTTTGCTACAGGTTCACGAAGCCACTGGGCAAATTATTATTCTTCCTAACACAGTAACTTGGAGATTTGTTTTAGCAATCATATTGCTGCTGTGGCTGAAATTATCTTACTCCCCATTGACAGGGGTTTGAACCTGGGTCTGTCCTGATTTGCAGGGTGTAGCTATGTACTGGCTAAGATCACTGAGCTATAATTTTTTTTTAATAAAAAGTTACTGAGCTATAATGAGCAAAAAGTTAATTAGCCATTATATCAAAATGTTGCTTTACTTTATTTCACAAGTACACTTGGATATGAATTAGGACACAATCAGAACACCGAGATTTCCATTCCATTAGCCCGAGTAGGTTTTAGTCATATCCCAATGCCAGAAAAGTCCAAGGATTACAATATATGTCAGTTTGTAACTGAGCTGAAAACACATTTTAGCAATTTGGATTCCCCTTAATTTCTGTTTTGTAATCAATACCTTATTGGGCACTCTGTAAATAGGAAGTGAAGTTGTTGCATCCAAACTGCATAGCACACCTGTATTCCATTGATATCTCCAAGCAAGTATTAGAGCTTTCCATTTTTTTCATACCTGCTTGTAACGGTCTACAATTTTAATTGAGAATGGAGTGCTGTCATTATTTTTTATTAATTCCCTGGATGCAAACATCACTGACAAGGCCAGCATTTATTGCCTGTCCCCTCCCTGCGAAGTTGGGGGGCAAAACTGAAGCTAGGCCACTTCAGAGGATAGTTAAGAGTCAACTACATTGGTGTGGAACTGGAGTCAGAGGCGAGATCGGCTATGGATGGCACCTTTCCTTCTCTGAAGGACATTAATTAATCAGTTGGGTTTATACGACAATCCGAGAGCTTCATTGTCATTTTACTGGTACCGCCTTTTATTTTAAAAAAAACCTGAATTCAAGTTCTCAAACTGCCATGGTGGAATTTGAACTCCAATGCTATGGATTATTAGTCCAGGCCTCTAATTACTAACCCATCATAGGCAGTTCCTCGAAACGAGGATGACTTGCCTCCATGCCAAACAAAGGACGAGTTCACAGGTGTTTCAATGAAGGACCCGCAAGACATCCTGAAGGGTGGATGTTGCCTGTGTATGCATTTGCCATTGCACACCAGCCACCACATGGGCTTGACGGAGTTAAGTCTTGGTCCAGTGGCAAGGATCACCCAAGACAACTAGAGACCAGCTCTGCTGCACGGACCTAGTGCGCACACATATTGCAGTGTGGGCTGGTCCGTGCTACTCTTGGGCCTCTGGCGTAACAACTACACTACTGTACCCAGTTATAAGCAAAGTTCACATGCACATAAGTACAAAGCCCTTATCAAAGAGGTCACTGTTTTACACTGAATAAGTCAAATGTAATATTTGTTTTATGGAACTTTTGTCATGTGACAATTCCATCAGTTTATAATCAGGCCTATTGACTCTGACTTTTAAAAGAAAAGAAAGGCTTGCATTTATATAGGTCCTTTCATGGCCACTGGATGTCAGAAAGCGCTTTACAGCAATGAAGTAATTTTGAAGTGTAGTCACTGTTGTAATGTGGGAAACCTGGCAGCCAACTTACACACAGCTCCCACAAACAGCAATGTGATGATCAGATATTTTTGTTATGTTGATTGAGGGATAAATATTGACCAGGACACTGGGGATAACTCACCTGCTCATCTTTGAAATAGTGCTATGGAGTTACATCCACCTGAGAGCAGGTTTACCATCTCATCCAAAAGACAGCACCTCCAACAGTGCAGCACTCGCTCAGCACTGGAGTGTCAGCCTAGATTTATGTGCTCAAGTCCCTGGAGTGGGACTTGAACCCATGACCTTCTGACTCAGGCGAGTGTGTTATCCACTGAGCCACAGGTGACACCACAGGAACATTCATAATGCAAAACTGTGGTATGTTACCTGGGGTGAGAGGATTAAGGGTAATTTGTTTGAAATATTGAAGGAAATTGCTGGAGAATGACTCTCTTCCAGGAATATCCAAAATAAGTCGACATAATCTTAGAATTCAAGCTAAGTGAGTTAAAAGTGAATCTGGATCACACTGCTTTAATAGGCTGTAGATGTAAGATCGTTTGAGGTGTTTGAAAGTAAGATAGAAGCAAGGGTATCAAGTTATGTGGAGAAAAGGTAGGGAATTGGGATTACAAAGATAGAACTGCAAGAGGTTTTTTTCAAAATGGTGGATCCAGCTTGGTTTGACAAATGGCTTACTCCTGTTCCGATATCTAAGTCAGATTCCAGCACCTGTGATTGAGACACTTAAGTGCTTTGAGGATCACATTCTGCAAATCTGACCACTTTTTAATTGAAACTAATCTGATTTTTTCTGTTAATGAAACAATAGGAAGTTTGGTCAATTGAAAAAAAAATGGATGTAATGAAATTTCAGAAGCACTTTTAATTCTGGATTTCTGTTAAGAAATTTAGTTCATTCCATTTCTCAGGCACTCTTTCTAATACTGAGTTCCTGATGGACCACACAATCTCTTATACTTGATTATAAATTAATAGTTTTCAGTTTTGGAAAAAAACACAAAATTGAGTTTTACTCCTGTCCTTTCTTTTTACAGTGGAGGAATGCTTCATGGATTATAAAATTATTGTACCCATCATCTTTGGAGTGGCTCTTTTTGTGTTGATCATCATTATAATCATTTTGTGCTTGATTTATCGACATCGAAGAGTTGCAGGCTATCAGCGAATCTAAGGAAAGAAACCGGGTTGTGCTCAGAAGATGCTTGCTTGCTGGTTTACTTTGTCTTAACTTCCCATACATGTTGAAGGTGTGCATCTGGGCTGAACCAAGCGCTGTTGATTTTCCCCCCATTCAACCTCAAAGTCTGGCTTTATGATTGTTTGAAGTGTGCATGTTGGAATTCTGGTGGAGGATTACATACCCATTTCAAGCTGAGATGTTCAATCAGATTGTACTTGAGTATAGTAATATAATTGCAAAATTATTGAGAATTAAAACCAAGTTTAATGCTTTTGGAAAAGTAGAGCATCCTTTTGTAGAGACTTAGCATTTCTCATTTTGAAACCTATTTTGTAAAAAAAAAAATGCATTTTGAAAATGTTCCGAGATTTATTATCTGAAAGTAAAATAAAAGTACAGTGACTGATTCTGTTCTGTATATCAGTTTCATTGTACATATTTGATTTAAATCAAAATGTATTTTTCTAAAACATTACGAACATTGAATTCCGCAAGCTGTCAAAAGATGGGGAAAACATTAATTAATTCACGAAGTAATTAATTCACTAAGTCTTAAAATTGGTTACTGTAGGTTGTTCTTATATTTAATCTGTTGTTTGGTTTAGGAATTTTAAAATTGCTTGCTTTTTACTTGTTTTATGGAATTCTTTAGTTTAAGTTGTGGAATTATCGTTAAATGTTCCTCTGTGGTTAATGTGTCTTCACTGCTTTCAGTAACTAAAATTATAAATGGCATAACATTAAGCATCTCAAATTATCTATTTTGGTTATTTTTAATTGCTCCGAATTTTTTTAGAAATGGAAAACCATTCATTGCTAACTCATTGAGGCAAAGTAGTATGCCATAATATTATCCAGTATTTATAAATGTCAACAAATCGTGCTACTCTTTTTATTGGCTACAATCCTGGCAAGTAAAATCTTTTGCCATAATAATGTGAAACAGGATGATTGTGAAGACACATTTCCAGCAGGTAAAGATTCTGAGTGTCTGCTGAAGAATGCAAGAAATAAGATATTTTGAGATGTTTTTGCCTAATGGTGTCTGCTTCTGCCAGCTGAAATGATGTGGGTTACTGCTGAAGGAAGCAGCATGGTTGGGTAATTGGGGCAAGGTGATAGAATTCCTGACACGTTTTTTAAAGGGCTGCAATCTACAAGAAAAGGTTTTCAGCAAACATTTTCTGTTTGACAAAAGAGAAGAACTGCGCAACCTTTTTTGAACCATGATTTCCCACACAAGTACTTGACGCACTTCAACTTGAATAGAATCCAGTCCTCAGTGAGGTGGATCTCCAGCAGAGAACTTAAACCACAGTCTGGTGAAGTTGCATCAAAGAAATGTACTTGTTTCCCCCTCCCAAAACTTGACCTATACTGGGCCTACAGCCCTACTCTGAATGCCCAGTAGTTGTCACTTTTCTATATTACACACCATTAGAACAATGTGTGATTGTTTGAATATGCTTGTCTAATGGTTGCCAACAATTGTAGAAAACGGATCAAGTTAGCAAGTGTATCTACTGCAGAGAGTAAACTATGACTGTTTATTCAGGCAGGTTTGCTTCCCAGCATTACAAGCAGTGCTCGGTAAACTCAATTTATACTAAATTTAGAAAAGCTTTTAATAAACATAGATTCTGATAAATTTTTGGTGCTCTGATTTAATCTGTGAACCTTTTCAATGTTTGACTATGACAATATTTTCCTTGTTCCAAAAATTTACTTTGCTTGAATAATTGTGTGGTCTGTTCTGGGATTGTTGTAAGGAAGCAATACAATTTTCATATTTGCAATTTGTTTAAAATTTTTAATCAATGTATATTACAAAGATTTGATATTTTCTCTTTTTCAATAAAGGGCTATCCATCACACTGTCAGCACTATGATTAAAATGGGCTCAATTTATATTCATAGTTGCACTGTGGCTAATTTTTAATTTCACACAAACATATTTTACTTGCTTTAATACTGCCATTTTTATTTGAAAAATCATAATTATGACCAGATTTTGTGCTGCAGCATCAGGGAGGAATGATAATCCACAACATAGGTAATTCTCAGGCTGTTTTTGGTGGATTATGTTTGTATGAACTGCAAGAACGATGGTGGTCACATTTTCGAACTATAGTCACATTGGAATGTGACAGGATTCCCTTTGTGCCATTAATTTATTATAAATTAATGATTACTGTACCAACAGGTTGTTTTTGTCATCAAGGCGATACCAAAAAAATACTGGATTATGTGTAGGATTGCATCAAACCTGATTTGTCATGATCCCACTCCATCTAAAATATCCTGCTCCAATACACAGCTGGATTGTGAATTTGTTCACTGTTTAAATTTGTAAGAGTGCTAACCAATGTTTGCATCACTATACATAACAAATAAAACAGGCAAAAGTAAGTGTGTTGACATTTAGTGCCTGTGAGTAATTCCAGAACAATGAATATTGTTTAATCTAAGCTTCAAACAAAGATCACCTAATAGCATCGGTTTGGCTGGTTTAATAAAATAATTACTATGCCACTATTTGGTAATAGCAGCCACCTATGTGAACATGATTGATTCACTTTTAGGGAAATAAAATTAAAACTGTTGGCAAAGATGGGAAGAATAATGTGGATGGTGTGAGGGATTATAGTCACCTCTTGCAATAGTATTTTAGAAAATTGCAATTGGTGACTCATCTAAAAATGTACATCTGAGGATGTTCAAAATGCAAAAGTCTTTACCTAATCTTTTGAGCTGATGCCTGTTACGACCATATATACCCTTTGCTGATAACTAACTAAAACACCATTATTTAAATAGGAAGCGATGTAATAACTAGATCAATTGAGTGTTATTTGAATAAAAATAATGAAGTTGACATTCCTTGTCATTGCTTATGGTCAAACATTCAGTAAAACTTCCTGTCTAATTGGAATTGTCTTTGCTTACCAGTCTAGTTCTTCCTGTCTCTCATGCTCTTTGTTTTCCATCTAATTTTTCTAGCTTCTTACTTTTTCGCTAATGCTCACTTTTTTTCACTCATTTGTATCTTTGTCTTCAACTACATGCCTATCACATATGTTCTCTGCTTTTCTTTCTTTTAGTGTCCTTACTTAGTAGTGGTTGAGCCTCTTGAGCAGTGTGAAATAGGCTTTATTTTTAAAAGATTAATGCAAAAGATTATAGAGGAAAGGCTATGCGAGCAGCATCAAAGATTTTTCAAGGATAATTAAAAATAAAATAATTCCTCTCCTGTGGCCTTGTTCCCAGGTATCTAACAAATCTACCACAGGCAAATAATTTGTGTCCATCCCTACTGTAATTACATAAATAAATCTGTGGACGCCATGATCTGTGTACACAACAGTGTAGTTACATAAATGTGTGAATGCCTCATACATCATAGTTACAGGTATTTCTGATATCAAGCTGAAACTGCAGTGCATCAAGTAAATGTTGGCCAAATCTTAACACTTTTGTGGTTCAAGTGTGTTCCAGTTTGCCACTGTTCTGGCTGTAGGAGGTGCATGTGATTTTTTTTATAATCAGCATTTTCTTTTCAATTTGGCAATACTCAGTGTGTCACAAGAGATGATTCCTAGTGACGTTAAGTCTGTGGTGCTGCACATTTTGTTTCCTCCTTGTAATTAATCTGCCATCAGAGATTTATGTATCTGATGTTTAGGCATGCAAAATTGAAACTTTCACGTTATTATCATGTGCACCAAGCCAGAGCTACCAAAAACATCACCTGAAGAACACAGTAAATATTAGTGATGCCTTGTTCCATTTGAATGACAGCACCTGTTTGCAGAGATTCAGGTTGTTAGTGGCTGACCCCTCCCCTTTTATAGGGGGCACTTGTAAATTATGGTTTTAGAGCCCCCAAAAAAAGGGTCTTGCGAAATGTTTGGAGTATCCCCCAGATCGGGGGTCACTTGACCAAATGTTTATTATTCTCCTCTAAAAGAGTTGTGAAGCTGTTGGCAAAAAAAAAAAAGAGGGCAGTTATAAGTGTCTGGAGTGTCCCCCCAGATCGGGGGGCACTCGATCTAATGTTTATTTTGTACTCCCTAAAAGAGTTGTTAGTGGCTGATTAACAAAAATACAGAATCTGTATTAATGTCCGAGTAAAATTACATTTTCAAACTAATTGAGCAAAAAAGATTGAATGATTTCTACTTCTCAAGATGCACCCATCACATGTAACACTAACGTAATTTTTCCATTTTTGTTATTTTGCTCAACCCCACGTATGTGATGGTAGACATGTCATTCACTATGCTATCAATGATGCAGAGCAATAAGCACTTGGATATGCGTAACAGCAATCTGGATTGATCTGCATTCCATTTCACCTCTGGTCTCTTGCTTTCCTGACTGCAATGCTGAGATCAAAGGCTCACCATGTTGAGAATCTTGGCGAGGTAATGCAGTGCATCTTGTAGATGGTACACACTGCAGCTTTGGCGCAGTGATCGTGGAGAGAGTGAATGTTTAAGATGGTGGATGGGGATGCCGATCAAGCGGACTGCCTTACCTTGATAACTAGGCTGGATTGAGGGATCTGGAGGCCTTTGACATTGGACGAAGACAAAGCTCATTTTATATATTTTTTTATTCATTCTCAATGTGGGCATCGCTGGCACGGCCAGCATTGATTGCCCATCTCTAGTTGCCTTTGAGTAGGTGGTGGTAAGCTGCCTTCTTGACTACAGTCCATAAGGTGAAGCTCCCAGTGTTATTAGGCAGGGAGTTTTAGAATTTTAACCCAGTGACAATGAAGGAATGCCGATATATATCCAAGTCTGGATGGTGTGTGACTTTGATGGGGTGGTGTTCCCATGCACCTGCTGTCCTTGTCCTTTTAGGTGTTAGAGGTCTTGGGTTTGGGAGGTGAAAGTTGCTGCAGTGCATCTTACAGATGGTACACACTGCAGCTATGGTGCGCCGGTGGTGGAGGGAGTGAATGTTTAAGGTGGATGGGGTGCCAATCAAGTGGACTGCTTTGTCCTGGAAAGTGTCAAGCTTGAGTGTTGTTGGAGCTACACTCATCCAGGCATGGAGAGTATTCCATCACACTGCTGATTTGTGCCTTGTAGATGGCGGAAATGCTTTGGAGAGTCCGGAGGTGATTTGCTCACCACAGAATATCCAGCCTCTGACCTCTTCTAGCCACAGTATTTATGTGGCTGTTCCAGTTAAGTTTCTGGTCAGTGACAACCTCCAAGATGTTGATGGTGGGGAATTCGACAATGGTAATGCCATTGAATGTCACAGGGAGGTGGTTAAACTCTTGCTAGAGATGGTGATTGCCTGGCACTGAAGTGGCAAGTAACATGTTGTACATCAGCCCAAGCCTGGATGTTGTCCAGGTCTTGCAGCATGCCGGCACGGACTGCTTCATTATCTGAGGAGTTGTGAATGGAACAGAACACTGAGTAATCATCAGTGAACAGCCCCACTTCTGAGAGTCGGCTGATGGGGCAATGATTGGGCAGATTTGGTTTGTCCTTTTTGTCGACAGGACATACCTTGGAAATTTTCCATTGTCTGGCAGGTGCCAGTGTTGTCGTAACAGCTTGACTAGTAGCCCGGCTAGTTCTGGAGCACAGGTCCTCTGCACTACATCCAGGATGTTGTCAGAGCCCATATCCTTTCGTATATCCAGTGTGTTCTGCCATTTCTTGATATTACATGGAGTGAATTGGATTGGCTAAAGAGTGGCCTCTGTGATGGTCGGGACTTCAGGAGGAGGCTGAGATGGATCATCCACTCGTCAGTTCTGGCTGAAGGTGGTTGCGATGGCTGAAGGTGGTTGCAATTGCTTCAGCATTATCTTTGGCAGTCATGTGCTGGGCTTAATCATTGTTTAGGATGGGAATATTTATGGAGCTTCCTCCTGTTAGTTGCTTTATTGTCCACCACCATTCACAACTGGATGTGGCAGGACTGCAGAGCTTTAATCTGATCCGTTGATTGTGGGATCACTTAGCTCTGACTATAGCATGCTGTTTCTGCTTTGCAGCATGTTTGTAGTCCTGTTTTGTAGCTTCCCCAGGTTGTCACCTCATTTTCAGATGTGCCTGGTGCTGCTCTTCTCCATCTCATTGAACCAGGGCTGGTCCCCTGGCTTGATGGTAATGGTAGAGTCAGTGATATGCCAGGCCGAGGTTATAGATTATAGTGGAATACAATTCTGCTATTGCTGATGACCCACAACGCATCATGGATGCCCAGTTTTGAACTGCTTCTGTTCTTAATCTATCCCATTTTGTACCGCACAGCACAACGGTGGGTGTCCTCACTGTGAAGATAGGATTTCGTCTCCACAAGAATAGTGCAGTTGTCACTCCTAGCAATGCTGTCATGGACAGATGCATCTGTGACAGGTAGATTGGTGAGGACGAGGTCAAGTAGATTTTTCCCGTGCTGGTTCTCTCAGCATCTGCCGCAAGTCCAATTTGGCAGCAGTGGGCTTTGGAACTCAACCAGCTTAGTCAGTAGTGGTGCTACCGAGCTACTCTTGGTGCTGCACATTGAAGTCACCCACCCAGAGTGCATTCTGTCCCCTTGCTACCCTTAGTGCTTCTTCCAAGTGGTGTCCACCACAGAGGAGCACTGAATCATCAGCTGAGGGAGGGTGGCAGGTGGTAATCAGCAGGAGGTTTCCCTGTCCATGTTTGATCTGATGCCATGAAGGGTCCAGAGCTAAAGTCGAGGACTCCCAGGCAATGCTTGCTTTAAGCTGCGTGGTCATGCAGCGCTCCAGGGAACCCGGCTTTTCAATGTAAAAACCGCGCAGTCGCAGTATTTTGAACGGTCCGTGCAACCCCTTACAAGGCCAAAACAAATTACAGGGAACATTGCTCCCAAGGGGCACTTCTTTCCGACTATAACACTGTGCTGCCACCTCTGGACATATCCAGGGATGTTGATGGAGGAGTCTGGAACATTAGCTGAAAGATACGATTTTGTGAGTATGACTGTGTCTGGCTATTGCTTGACTAGTCTGTGGGACAGCTCTCCCAATTTTGACACGTCCCCAGATATCAGTGAGGAGGACTTTGCAGTGTTGACTGGGCTGGGTGTGCCTTTATCGTGTCTGAATCCAGTGCCTAGGTCAATGCCTGGTGGCCCGTCTCATATTGTTCTTATTATTGTCTTTTGTAGCGGTTTGATGCAGCTTGCTAAGCCATTTCAGAGGGCAGTTAAGAGTCAACCACATTGCTGTGTACCTGGAGTCACATATAGGCCAGACCAGGTAAGGACGGCAGATTTCCTTCCCGAAAGATGGGTTTTTACGACAATCCTGTAGTTTCATATTTGTAACAAACAGATGAATTTTCCCAGTGTCCGGGCCACTATTCATCCCTCAACCACCACCACCAAAACAAATGGTCTGATTATTTACTCCATCTCTTTTGTGGTTAGTGTGATAGTTATACAAATTAGCTGCCATGTTTGCCTACACTTCATTGGCTGTGAAATGCCTTGAGACCTCCTGAGGCCGTGAATAATGCTACATTAATGCAAGGTATTTCTAATAAAATCCTTATTGTCTTTATTAATACATGTTTCCTGATCTAGATAATATGACATTGTAAGGTTCTGCAAAACCAACCACGGAGATATGTGGCAGGGAGAATGGGAAGATGCCATGTTTAAAAGGACCAACTGCAGCCAACAGCCTGTAAACCGCAGAGGATGATGGGACTCTGACCACTCTGTACAGGCAAAATCTTACCCTTTGTGTTGCCTTGTGTATTACTGGTATCAGTTTGAATAATTAAACAAAGGCCCACAGGTTTGATGCAATCAGTTTGGCCAGCCCAGACAGAGAGTCACCTCTGTCGAGATAGTGAACAATCATCTTCATTCCAGACAGATTGATACACATCGCACTGCCATTCATGCCCCATGAACGGACTATAAGAAAAGCTGCACAAGGAAGTTGGAGATTTTGGAAGGTGGGGGGAGGTTTTGTAAGTTGGAGAGCTTGCAGCTTGTATCTAGGGAGAGCTCTCGCTCCACCAGAGGAAGAAGCCACCGAGACTGAAAACCAGCAGGCAGTGGCAGTGACTTCCCACAGCTGAGCTGAGCAAGGAAACCAACCAGAGGTTGGAGGTTGGAGTCAGCTTTTGGGAGTTGAGTCAGTTTTTCACAGGGCCCTCGCTCTGGGGAAGGTGTGCTTAACTCCAGCAGCTTTTTTGCTTAGGAGCCAACCGAAAGGCAAAGAGAAGAAACCGACACAACATCGAGGAGGAAAAGCGAAATGACCGACAACGTAAAACCCACCCCAGAGGGACCCCGAGCTGAAATAAGTGCCCCCAGAACCCCGGAGTTGATAGGATTGTGAGTATAGCCTAAATCCCCTCACAGACTCAATTTAGGATAGGAATTGGTAAGAAGGGTGGAAGTAGGAGGTGTGGTTGTGTGTGAGTGGAATGTTTTAACCTCTTATTTTCCCCTTCCCTGTTGCGAGATTTTTTGTGTTGTTAAGTGAGATTGTGCCATTACTGCTTATTATGACCTCTTCCTATGCCCTCAATCTTGGTGTTTACTATTCTAAATAAACAACATTAGCCATTTTGTACTCTTACCCACTGTGTCTGGTGCCTCTTTACTCACCCATTCTCATAAATCGCATGTACAGAACCCCAGGAGAGTGTGGATTCGAATCCACACCCCAAGCTCCCCTAACAATGGCGACCACGAAGGGACGTGCGTTGAGTGAGGGTGAAGAGACAGTCAGTCTTGGTGGAGAGGAGTATAAAATGGAAGGTAGGATTGCTAGGTATGTTACAGCAAGGATAAACTGCTCAAGGAAGTGGGTGCAGGCGCTGCTGAAGGCTGAACGGCCTGTGGACCCAGAGTAAAGATCATAAAAGATCAGTGGAAAAGGCAGTGTGGCTGATGTGCTTTCAGATGCAAATACAGGTCTTGGACAGGCAGGTAGACGTCCTGCAGACAGAGTTAACTAAACAGAGAGAGAAGTTAGTAAAGACCAGCAAAGAAAGGGAAAAGCAGGATCAGGATTTAAAGTGGGAGAGGCAGTAACGAGAGAGGGATGGAGAAAGCTATCGCAACCACAGGGAGTACCTTCAGTCCCAGGTAACTGAGGGAAAAGGTTACGTCAGGGGACTGCAGGAGGAACTTGGCCAGGCTCAGAACCAGGGAAGGTTGGGGGAGGGTAAGAGTCTCCAGCTACAGGCTGTGCTTCAGGCGTGCCACAGCAGGGCAGAGGCGGATCAACGTTCCTTTCAGGAACAACTTGATCGGCTCACCCTAGCTCTGGCTGAAGCCATAGCAGCCCTTGTTCTAGCCGGAGCAAAAGCTCTGGAAGTGCCCGAGACTCGAATCCCCATCCGGCCCAACACCAAAGCTCTGGCCCTAGCAAAAGCCCTTGGCTGGGCTGAAAGCAAGGCACCCAGTAAAGGAGTGGTGTGCCTTATCAGCCCAGCCGAGGTGCGGAAGGGGGAGCATAGTGAAACAGGTTGTGGGGAGGAGGATAGGGAGGAAGAATCCTACAGGCCCTCTCCCACAGCCCCATTGGGGATCCCGGAGGAGAGGCAGGGTGAAATGCTGGAATCTAAACCTCCGGGACCAGCCCCAATGTGCCCCATCAGGCAGAGTAGATTCGGACCACCTACAGTGGGTCAGGTTGAGGGTCCCCTACAGAACCAATACATGTTTCCCCACAGTGCGACCCAGCTGCGGCAGATGGTGGCCCATGTGAATAAACTTACCCGAAAAAGAGACCCCTCTGTCCACTTTATGGAAGTAGAGCAGGTAGGAGACATAAATGACTGCGATGAGGCCGAACGGAGCAAACTGCTCCTGTTCTCACTGGACCCAGCCCTGTGTCAGGCTCTCTCTGCTGAGAGCAAGAGGGGTCAGCGAACAGTGGCCGCTCTCCAGGAGGATATCCTGGAGGCCATGGGGTTGAATGACGGCTGTCAGTTCGACCGGGTACAGGCCACTGTCCAGAGACGCGGGGAGACACCCCAGGCTTTTGCTGATCGACTGTGGCCAGTGTATGAGGAAGCCAGTGGGGGGAATTTGGACCGAACCCAGCTGGATGCACATCGACGTGGTCGCTGGCTCCGTGCACTGGTGGCATACAGCCTACCTGAGTTGCGCGCCCAGGCCAACCTATGGTTCGATTTCAGAGACCCCCAAGCCACAGAGGAGACGGTGCTGAGGCAGCTGACCCTCTCTTTTCGCAATGGCAGAATCGGGGGGAGAAACCCACCAAGGGGAAGGTGTGTGAGATCCGCCCCGGCTCTGATAAGAGAGAGTGGAGGCAAGAAGGGAATTGTCAGGCTTGTAGAGAGGTGGTTTGCTATGGGTGCGGGGAGACAGGGCACATGAGGAGGGAATGCCGGGCTCTGAGGCAGGGAAAGAGAGGTCCTCAGGCCCCAACCTCAACCCCAGTCCCCGCGGCCGCAAGCCCTCCCAAACTAGTTGTGCCCAGCCCAGCCGCCCCACTCGAGGGTTTCCTCGCGGCTCTGCAGGCACTCCTTACCCAGACTGAAAAGGTCGCAGCCGTGACCGGAGGAGAAGTCCCTCAGGCCCAGACCAACACCCCCCAATGACTAGACCCCAAGGAACCCGTGTACCTCTGCCCGGTCACCTATGATGCGTGGAGTAGACCACGTGTCATGATGGGGGTTGAGGGGGTCCGGGGGGAGTATCTGCTGGACACAGGGGCCTCATGCACCCTGGTTCATGTAGACGACCCGACCACCTCACCCCTATCCAATGGGATCCATACTGCCTAACCAGCTTCACTGGAGAAGAACGCGAGGGCTTCTTCTCCAAACCACTGCAGATACACATAGGCACCCTCCACACCATGTGGAAGTGTGTCCTTCTGCCGTGGGAGGGAGTGAGTAAAGGCATCCTAGGGGCAGATTTTCTCAACGGCCAGAAAATTCTGGTCGACCTGAGGAACCACTGTCTGTGGGGCACAGCTGACACCGGGGAGGGGGAAGGTTCAGCAGTCATCCAGGGGAAGCAGGGGAAGCAGGGCAAGGGTTCCCTCTGCACTGTAAAGCCGAAGGAGGGATATGACCTCGGCGCTCTGGTAGACGGCACCCCGATGATCTATCAGGCTTTTGTGTGGGCCAACCTGGTGGCATTTGCCAGGCATAAGCACGACTGTGGACGGGTAAATGGGGTCGAGATCAGAATAGATGGGGACCCCATGTCTAAGCCCCAGAAGCAGTATAATTTTACCAGGGAGGCTGAGGCAGACCTAGAGGTCGCATTGGGATCTCTAGTCAGACAAGGAGTGTTGAGACCAATAGCCACACATGTGAACTCTCCACTTTGGGCGGTTGTGAAAACGGACAATTCTTGGAGGGCCACGGTGGACTACCGAGTCCTCAATAAAAATATCGCTGCCTGTGTGCCCACAGTGGCAGCCGTAGCCGACCTAGTCGCAGCCATCCCCGCGTACGCAGCCGTCTTTACGGTGCTGGACATCTCGAATGGGTTCTGGTCCATCCCGCTGTGGCGGGAGGACCAGTACAAATTCGCCTTTACATTCAAAGAGCAGCAGTATACCTGGAACTGTCTTCCCCAGGGCTTCCACAACAGCCCAAGCATTTTTCATCAGTGTATGGCCAACTGCCTGAAAGAGTTCAGCAGACCCAGACAGCTAGTCCAGTACGTGGACGACCTGCTGCTATTCTCCGATTCAGAGGAAGAGCACGGTCCCTTGCTGGCAAAGCTGTTGGGACTGCTGCACGAGGAGGGTTTTAAAGTAAACCCTAAGAAGGCACAGATCGGCCAGACAGAGGTAAAATTCCTGGGGCTGACTGTGCGGGCAGGGGAGAGAGCCATTGATAAGGCTAAGAGGAGGGCAGTTCAGGAGTTACTGGCTCCGACTACAGTTACAGGGGTGAGGTTGTTCCTGGGTTTGACCGGTTACTGCAGGGACTTCATTGAGGATTACGCAACCATTGCAACCCCCCTACTCCGGCTCCTGTGCAAAGGCGTTGAGTGGGAGTGGGATGAGGACTGTGTTGCAGCATTTACCCACCTCAAGGGAGACCTGCAGAAAGCTCCGGCCCTGGGAGCGGTAGATGAGGGCGAGGAACTTTTCCTGGAGGTAGCAGCCAACGGGGATAGCTTAAGTGCTGTGCTGATGCAACAGCAGCACGGCCAGCTGAGGCCAGTGGTCTACTCCTCCAGGGTCCTCACTGAGGTTGAGAGGGGTTACTCAAACTGTGAAAGGCATCTGCTGGTCACCCACTGGGCTGTGAAGCAGTTGCAGGTGTTCACAGGAGTGTCCCAAATCACCCTCCTCACTCATCACACCCCCACTCAGATGCTGCTGGATGGGAGAATTAAGGAATGGGACAGTGAGCAGCACACGTATTGCTTAATGATTTAGACGAGGGGATTAAATGTATCTCCAAATTTGCGGATGACACTAAGTTGGGTGGCAGTGTGAGCTGCGAGGAGGATGCTATGAGGCTGCAGAGCGACTTGGATAGGTTAGGTGAGTGGGCAAATGCATGGCAGATGAAGTATAATGTGGATAAATGTGAGGTTATCCACTTTGGTGGTAAAAACAGAGAGACAGACTATTATCTGAATGGTGACAGATTAGGAAAAGGGGAGGTGCAAAGAGACCTGGGTGTCATGGTACATCAGTCATTGAAGGTTGGCATGCAGGTACAGCAGGCGGTTAAGAAAGCAAATGGCATGTTGGCCTTCATAGCGAGGGGATTTGAGTACAGGGGCAGGCAGGTGTTGCTACAATTGTACAGGGCCTTGGTGAGGCCACACCTGGAGTATTGTGTACAGTTTTGGTCTCCTAACCTGAGGAAGGACATTCTTGCTATTGAGGGAGTGCAGCGAAGGTTCACCAGACTGATTCCCGGGATGGCGGGACTGACCTATCAAGAAAGACTGGATCAACTGGGCTTGTATTCACTGGAGTTCAGAAGAATGAGAGGGGACCTCATAGAAACGTTTAAAATTCTGACGGGGTTAGACAGGTTAGATGCAGGAAGAATGTTCCCAATGTTGGGGAAGTCCAGAACCAGGGGACACAGTCTAAGGATAAGGGGGAAGCCATTTAGGACCGAGATGAGGAGGAATTTCTTCACCCAGAGAGTGGTGAACCTGTGGAATTCTCTACCACAGAAAGTTGTTGAGGCCAATTCACTAAATATATTCAAAAAGGAGTTAGATGAAGTCCTTACTACTAGGGGAATCAAGGGGTATGGTGAGAAAGCAGGAATGGGGTACTGAAGTTGCATGTTCAGCCATGAACTCATTGAATGGCGGTGCAGGCTATAAGGGCCGAATGGCCTAGTCCTGCACCTATTTTCTATGTTTCTATGTTTCTATGCTCGCTGGACCCTCATGCTCTCAGAGATGGATTTGAGAGTAAAATGGATGTGTGAGCCCCGACTGGCAGCCAACATGCTGTACCCCGGGAAAGCCCACCGTTGCTCCATTGAGGGGGTCTGGGACGTGGACATAGGCCTCCGGGTGGGGATCCATCTATGTTGACGGCTCCAGCACGGTGGTGGCAGGGGAAAGGCTCACCGAGTGCGGGATTTATGATCCCCAGGCAGGCATTGCCAGGGCCATAAAGCTCCCAAACACCATGAGCGCCCAGCAGGCTGAACTGTCGGCAGTCATGTATGTAGTCACCCACCCCGATGAATTCCCACAGCCCTATACTATTTGTTCAGATAGTATGTTCACCTGCAATGCCTGCACGGAGTACCTAGCCATCTGGTCCCGTCGCGGGTATACATAAAACTGCTACTGCAGCACATCATGCAGGCAGTAGGGACCGGGCAGACATTTGCATTCACAAAGTAAAGGCCCATTACAAACATGGGCCCAGGGCTGCAGGGAACCAAAAGGCAGATCAACTGACCAAAGAGGGAACCCGAACGGGAACCAAGTGGAACCCGCTCGATGCAGGCCCCATAGCAGCTGTCCAGGGCGGACAGGGGACACAATGGAGCGCAGGGGTGGCTTTGGCCCCGGACCTCCAGCAGGTACAGGCACGAGATCCCGTCCTCAAGTCCGTCATGAACAAGCTGATTGCGGGAGAAAAGGTCGAAGGACCGTACGGAGGCACATAATCCAGGTTAGGGAGAAGATGTTGTTTAAAGGAGAGCAGTGGATAGTGCCCCAGCAGCACCAGAGGGAGTTCCTTCAGCTGGCCCACGCAGGACCTGGTCACCTGGCAACGGGTGAAACAGGTCGGGTGGTGGCCCCAGCTCTGGGAAAACACTCGTGAATTTTGTGCGAACTGTCTTGTCTGTGCAACCAATAATCCAGATCCCCAGAAAAGAAAGGTGTCTCTAGGACACGCAAGGAGAGTAGAGGGGCCATGGCAATCGATACAAATCGATTACATAGGGCCCCTACTTGTGGATAAGGGAGGGTACCGGTACTGCCTGGTTTTGGTGGACACTTTCACAAAGTGAGTTGAAGCCTTCCCTTGCTGAACAGCCACAGCAGCAGGGACCACCAGGATATTGGTTGGGGAGGTGTTCTCCAGGTGGGGACTTCCACAGTACATGGAGTCCGATTGAGGGAGCCACTTCATGGGGCAGGTCATGTAGGCAACCCTTAAGGTGCTGGGAATTGAGGGGAAGTGGCACGTCGCCTACAACCCCCAGTCCTTGGGGCTAGTGGAGCGTATGAATAGGACCTTGAAAGAAAAACTCAGGAAGGAGACTGGGGATTCCCCGCAGAGGTGGGTGGAGAGGTTGCCCCTGGCTTTGATGGGGATCCGGGCCAGCCAGTCGACAAGCACGGGGTATTCCCTATACGAGCTCATGACTGGAAGAGCCATGCGAACCCCAACCCATGTACTTTCCCCGGTCCTGACGGAAGCTCAGATAATCGAGGTGAATAGGGACCACTTCAACAAGAGTCTGTTGGAGCACCTCAAGCAGATTCACTGGCAGGCGGCCACTAACATGGGGAAGCAGCATCAGACCAACCGATTGCTGCTGCAACCGAGCAAACACCACGAGTGGCAGGTGGGGAACCAGATCATGGTCCGCAACTTTGCCAGGGTGGGAGTCTTTGAGCCACTATACATGGGGTCTTACAGCATTGTCAACAAGGCAAGCCCCATGGTCAAGATGCCCCGCCGGGTTAAATGGTTTCACATTAACCAATGTAAACTGTTTAACCCCAACAAGGCAAAACCTCGTGGGAAAGGGCAGCCCGGAGGGATAATCCCGACGGGAAGCCCAGGCCCCCAGCTCACCACTGCAGCCCCACCGATCCCATCACAAGGAGCAGTGAGTTGCTTCACAGGTACAAACTACCCACAGATTTGGGACCCACAGGAAGGGTGATTCCCACCTTACATATAGGACGAGGACTCACCTCCACCCGTTAGGAGATCCGCTCAGACTCCGCAGCCAAGGGTGCCAGCGTCCCTAGCAGCCTGTTTTACTTTCCCGAGAGGCACTAGGGGAAAAGTGCCATGCAGGGCAGGCAGCCGGTCACCGGACGTGACCCCACAGCCAAGGTCTCCTGATGGGGAAGGGGTTGTACTGGAGGAAGGGGCCGCCGACAGTGAGGAGCCTGTCGGGGATAGCCTAGCTTTTGGTGCAGACAGCCCAGAGCCTGCAGGAGAGAGGGTGGTGGCGGGTCCCAGCAGTGAGTGGTCCCTGGAAGAACAGAGGAAATGCTGTGAGAGTATCAACTGCGAGTGGTTTCGGATGGAATCCTTTTACAACCCAAAGCCCCCAGAAGATACGGGAGTCCCGGCAGTGAGGAGCCTGCCGGGGGAATTTTCTTTGCTCTCGAGGGCAGTGAGCCATCCCTGGAGGGGGTGAAGGGCTGTACCAGCCCAGTAAGTACCACCCGAAGCTTGGAGGGACACCTTGGCAGGGGAGACAGAGGGGCCGCGGAGGTCGGTCCAGCCCAAGAGGCCAAAGGAGAGGTAGTCTTCCCCCCTACATTCCCCCGCATAAAAGGAAAACCAAGGAACGTCGCAGGGATTAGCACAGCCACCCGGGAAGGGTGGCAAGCAGGTTAAAAAAGAGAGCAGTAGGTGTGTACATATATATATATATGAAGTTTTCTCTAGTGTAGTGGGGCTCAGGTGGCCTCTGCAATATCGGGAGTATAAGAGTGAGACTTTTGAGCCAATAGGATAGGGAGCCTGGACTTCTTTTTTTCTCTCACTTCCTCTTTTGTGTAAGGTTTGTTTGTTGTTTCAAGTGTTTATTAGTTGAAACCCCTTGACTTCCACAGTAAAATTGTGGTTTGCGGTCAGACCGATAGGCACACACAGGTTAAACCCATGCAGGGGTACTGTGAGGTGTAGACAGAGTGGAAAATGGGGGAGGGATTAGCCAGGGTGCTCAGGGTTTTTGAACCAAATGAGGTTTTGTCTTTCAGAAGAGGAACCAGAGGTGAGGAAAATCCTGCTCATTTGCATCGGCTACTGGGGAGGGACTATTATTTTTGGATGCTCAGGAGGGCAGGCACCGATTGTCACCACAGGAGAAGGGACACCAGGGGTAGAGGGGACCGCAATATATACCCACAGGGGAAGGTGGCCAAGGTGGTTGGGGTCCAATTCCACTAGCTACTCCGGGGGTCGCGTATGGGGAAGCATCAGTCTCTTGTCCCAGCATTGAGGTGACAGCATCCCGGGTTAGGGTAGTGGTTGGGAAGAGGGTTCGCCTGACCTGCAAGGGGCACATCCTGGTGGGAAGGTGGTGGTGGCTCAGGAAGCTGAGCAAGGACATGGGAAACCCGACAGCAGATTGGGAGAGACTGGACAACCGCACCTGCCGGACCATCACGGGCACCCAGGGCGGAGTGAGTGTGTTGGGGTAAACGGTGGGAGGCGGAGGTAGGAGTGTATGTGTGCATGTGGGGATCAGAGAAGATATGCCCGGCAGGCATCTCCATAGCGTTCTCCCGACAGTGGCGGGATGAAGGGGAGGGGATGGTATGGGACCAGAGCAAGGTCGCATGCATAGTAAGCCACCCCAGCTCCATCCATGCCACCGAGTTAAGCGCACACCCCAGACAGCCCCTGCCCACAGTCCCGACCGAACCAACTGACACGGACAGATGCCCTACCACCACCCAGGGACCAGAAAACGGTTTGGCTTTGGTCCCCATGGACAAGCTGCTACACCAGGGGGTCCACTCCGCCGTGGCCTCCATCATCCTAAACCTTACCGAGGTGCACCTACCTGAGTGGTGCCCAAAAGAGACAGAACGCCTCTACCAGGCTCTCCTTCAAGAAATGTTCAGGACATTCTACGAGCTCGGTTTTGGCTATTTGAATAAGACTTTGCTGTACCGTCTACAACCCAAAGACAACGTCAAACCGAAAAGTCACAGAGAGGGATCTGGAATTATGATTTCAACACTGGGGCATCAATGATTAATAGCATGGACAATTATGTAGCACATTTCGGATACCACATTCCATTTTTACCAGAGCTGACAGATCTGTTCAAAGCAGCATAAAAATTCCAGAAACATTATTTCACCCTACAACAAAAGAAACAGTAAAATTGGGAGCCCAGATAGCTGATTTAAATTCAAGGCCCTGGTGGGATTGGGGGTTGGACGTAGAGGTCCCGGCCTGGGATCACATCCTCTCTCACGCCCTGGCACAGCTGATCATTGTAACCTGTTTGCTGGTGATCCGCTGCCAGCTTAGGAGAAAGGGCCGTCATTTAAAAATTGAGAAAGCTATGCGGGAGGCCAAGTCAAAGGCCAAACGAAAAGGGAGAGCTAGCAAAGTCTATGCTGTATGACGGGACTGATTGTACGAGCTGAATGTATTGCACTGTAAGGAAAAGTCTGTACCTTGTAAAAGGTCCGTACCTCCCTATCTGTAATACTATGATGTGTGATACTATTCTAAATTATGATTTTGGTGAAGGGTATTGGTTGAGAAGCATCCTTACATTTTCAGTATTGTATTGATTCCAAATGTATGAATACCATTGGGATATTTTAATGTTTTATCGTGGGTTTAGGTAAGATTTGGGGAAGATTGGCTCTGTGAGAGGGAAAAGGTTTTGCTTCACATTTTGAAAACACCCTGAGACAGAGTGTTTTAATGGGGGACTGTAAGGTTCTGCAAAACCAACCACGGAGACATGTGGCAGGAAGAATGGGAAGATGCCATGTTTAAAATGACGAACTGCAGCCAACAGCCTGTAAACCGCGGAGGATGATGGGACTCTGGCCACCCTGTACAGGCAAAATCTCCCCAGTAATACACAAGGCATAGAAACATAGAAACATAGAAACATAGAAACATAGAAAATAGGTGCAGGAGCAGGCCATTCAGCCCTTCTAGCCTGCACCGCCATTCAATGAGTTCATGGCTGAACATGAAACTTCAGTACCCCCTTCCTGCTTTCTCGCCATAACCCTTGATCCCCCGAGTAGTAAGGACTTCATCTAACTCCCTTTTGAATATATTTAGTGAATTGGCCTCAACTACTTTCTGTGGTAGAGAATTCCACAGGTTCACCACTCTCTGGGTGAAGAAGTTTCTCCTCATCTCGGTCCTAAATGGCTTACCCCTTATCCTCAGACTGTGACCCCTGGTTCTGGACTTCCCCAACATTGGGAACATTCTTTCTGCATCTAACCTGTCTAAACCCGTCAGAATTTTAAACGTTTCTATGAGGTCCCCTCTCATTCTTCTGAACTCCAGTGAATACAAGCCCAATTGATCCAATCTTTCTTGATAGGTCAGTCCCGCCATCCCGGGAATCAGTCTGGTGAACCTTCGCTGCACTCCCTCAATAGCAAGAGTGTCCTTCCTCAAGTTAGGAGACCAAAACTGTACACAATACTCCAGGTGTGGCCTCACCAAGGCCCTGTACAACTGTAGCAACACCTCCCTGCCCCTGTATTCAAATCCCCTCGCTATGAAGGCCAACATGCCATTTGCTTTCTTAACCGCCTGCTGTACCTGCATGCCAACCTTCAATGACTGATGTACCATGACACCCAGGTCTCGTTGCACCTTCCCTTTTCCTAATCTGTCACCATTCAGATAATAGTCTGTCTCTCTGTTTTTACCACCAAAGTGGATAACCTCACATTTATCCACATTATACTTCATCTGCCATGCATTTGCCCACTCACCTAACCTATCCAAGTCACTCTGCAGCCTAATAGCATCCTCCTCGCAGCTCACACTGCCACCCAACTTAGTATCATCCGCAAATTTGGAGATACTGCATTTAATCCCCTCGTCTAAATCATTAATGTACAATGTAAACAGCTGGGGCCCCAGCACAGAACCTTGCGGCACTCCACTAGTCACTGCCTGCCATTCTGAAAAGTACCCGTTTACTCCTACTCTTTGCTTCCTGTCTGACAACCAGTTCTCAATCCACGTCAGCACACTACCCCCAATCCCATGTGCTTTAACTTTGCACATTAATCTCTTGTGTGGGACCTTGTCGAAAGCCTTCTGAAAGTCCAAATATACCACATCAACTGGTTCTCCTTTGTCCACTTTACTGGAAACATCCTCAAAAAATTCCAGAAGATTTGTCAAGCATGATTTCCCTTTCACAAATCCATGCTGACTTGGACCTATCATGTCACCATTTTCCAGATGCACTGCTATGACATCCTTAATAATTGATTCCATCATTTTACCCACTACTGAGGTCAGGCTGACCGGTCTATAATTCCCTGTTTTCTCTCTCCCTCCTTTTTTAAAAAGTGGGGTTACATTGGCTACCCTCCACTCCATAGGAACTGATCCAGAGTCAATGGAATGTTGGAAAATGACTGTCAATGCATCCGCTATTTCCAAGGCCACCTCCTTAAGTACTCTAGGATGCAGTCCATCAGGCCCTGGGGATTTATCGGCCTTCAATCCCATCAATTTCCCCAACACAATTTCCCGACTAATAAAGATTTCCCTCAGTTCCTCTTCCTTACTAGACCCTCTGACCCCTTTTATATCCGGAAGGTTGTTTGTATCCTCCTTAGTGAATACCGAACCAAAGTACTTGTTCAATTGATCCGCCATTTCTTTGTTCCCCGTTATGACTTCCCCTGATTCTGACTGCAGGGGACCTACGTTTGTCTTCACCAACCTTTTTCTCTTTACATACCTATAGAAACTTTTGCAATCCGCCTTAATGTTCCCTGCAAGCTTCTTCTCGTACTCCATTTTCCCTGTCCTAATCAAACCCTTTGTCCTCCTCTGCTGAGTTCTAAATTTCTCCCAGTCCCCAGGTTCGCTGCTATTTCTGGCCAATTTGTATGCCACTTCCTTGGCTTTAATACTATCCCTGATTTCCCTAGATAGCCACGGTTGAGCCACCTTCCCCTTTTTATTTTTACGCCAGACAGGAATGTACAATTGTTGTACTTCATCCATGCGGTCTCTAAATGTCTGCCATTGCCCATCCACAGTCAACCCCCTAAGTATCATTCGCCAATCTATCCTAGCCAATTCACGCCTCATACCTTCAAAGTTACCCTTCTTTAAGTTCTGGACCATGGTCTCTGAAATTACTGTTTCATTCTCCATCCTAATGCAGAATTCCACCATATTATGGTCACTCTTCCCCAAGGGGCCTCGCACAATGAGATTGCTAATTAATCCTCTCTCATTACACAACACCCAGTCTAAGATGGCCTCCCCCCTAGTTGGTTCCTCAACATATTGGTCTAGAAAACCATCCCTTATGCACTCCAGGAAATCCTCCTCCACCGTATTGCTTCCAGTTTGGCTAGCCCAATCTATGTGCATATTAAAGTCACCCATTATAACTGCTACACCTTTATTGCATGCACCCCTAATTTCCTGTTTGATGCCCTCCCCAACATCCCTATTACTGTTTGGAGGTCTGTACACAACTCCTACTAACGTTTTTTGCCCTTTGGTGTTCTGCAGCTCTACCCATATAGATTCCACATCATCCAAGCTAATGTCTTTCCTAACTATTGCATTAATCTCCTCTTTAACCAGCAATGCTACCCCACCTCCTTTTCCTTTTATTCTATCCTTCCTGAATGTTGAATACCCCTGAATGTTGAGTTCCCAGCCCTGATCATCCTGGAGCCACGTCTCCGTAATCCCAATCACATCATATTTGTTAACATCTATTTGCACAATTAATTCATCCACCTTATTGCGGATACTCCTTGCATTAAGACACAAAGCCTTCAGGCTTGTTTTATTAACACCCTTTGTCCTTTTAGAATTTTGCTGTACAGTGGCCCTTTTTGTTCTTTGCCTTGGGTTTCTCTGCCCTCCACTTTTCCTCATCTCCTTTCTGTCTTTTGCTTTTGGCTCCTTTTTGTTTCCCTCTGTCTCCCTGCAATGGTTCCCATCCCCCTGCCATATTAGTTTAAATCCTCCCCAACAGCACTAGCAAACACTCCCCCTAGGACATTGGTTCCAGTCCTGCCCAGGTGCAGACCGTCTGGTTTGTACTGGTCCCACCTCCCCCAGAACCGGTCCCAATGCCCCAGGAATTTGAATCCCTCCCTGCTGCACCACTGCTCAAGCCACGTATTCATCTGCGCTATCCTGCGATTCCTACTCTGACTATCACGTGGCACTGGTAGCAATCCCGAGATTACTACTTTTGAGGTCCTACTTTTTAATTTAGCTCCTAGCTCCTTAAATTCGTTTCGTAGGACCTCATCCCTTTTTTTGCCTATGTCGTTGGTACCAATGTGCACCACGACAACTGGCTGTTCTCCCTCCCATTTCAGAATGTCCTGCACCCGCTCCGAGACATCCTTGACCCTTGCACCAGGGAGGCAACATACCATCCTGGAGTCTCGGTTGCGGCCGCAGAAACGCCTATCTATTCCCCTCACAATTGAATCCCCTATCACTATCGCTCTCCCACTCTTTTTCTTGCCCTCCTGTGCAGCAGAGCCAGCCACGGTGCCATGAACTTGGCTGCTGCTGCCCTCCCCTGATGTGTCATCCCCCTCAACAGTACCCAAAGCAGTGTATCTGTTTTGCAGGGGGATGACCGCAGGGGACCCCTGCACTACCTTCCTTGCTCTACTCTTCCTGCTGGTCTTCCAACACAAAGGGTATCAGTTTGAATAATTAAACAAAGGCCCACAGGTCTGATGCAATCAATTTGGCCAGCCCAGACAGAGTGTCACCTCTGTCGAGATAGTGAACAATCATCTTCATTCCAGACAGATTGATAAACATCGAACTGCCATTCACACCCCATGAACGGACTATAAGAAAAGCTGCAAAAACACACAAGGAAGCTGGAGTGGTTGGAGGTTTTGGAAGGTGGGGAAGGTTTTGGAAGGTGGGGAAGGTTTTGGAGAGGGAGGAGGTTTTGGAAGTTGGAGAGCTTGGAGCTTGGAGCTTGCTACTTGCAGCTTGTATCTAGAGAGAGCTCTCTCTCCTTCTCGCTCTCGCTCCACCAGAGGAAGAAGCAGCAGTTCCACAGACGAAGCCACCGAGACTGAAAACCAGCAGGCAGTGGCAGTGACTTCCCACAGCTGAGCTGAGCAAGGAAAACAACCAGAGGTTGGAGGTTGGAGTCAGCTTTTGGGAGTTGAGTCAGTTTTTCACAGGGCCCTCGCTCTGGGGAAGGTGTGCTTAACTCCAGCAGCTTTTTGCTTAGGAGCCAACCGAAAGGCAAAGAGAAGAAACCGACGCAACATCGAGGAGGAAAACGGAAATGACCGACAACGTAAAAGCCACCCCAGAGGGACCCCGAGCTGAAATAAGTGCCCCCAGAACCCTGGAATTGATAGGATTGTGAGTATAGCCTAAACCCCCTCACAGACTCAATTTAGGATAGAAATTGGTAAGAAGGGTGGAAGTGGAGGTGTGGTTGTGTGTGAGTGGAATGTTTTAACCTCTTATTTTCCCCTTCCCTGTTGCGAGATTTTTCGTGTTGTTGAGTGAGATTGTGCCATTACTGCTATTTATGACCTCTTCCTATGCCCTCTATCTTTGTGTTTACTATTCTAAATAAACAACATTAGCCACTTTGTGTCTGGTGCCTCTTTACTCACCTATCCTCATAAATCGCACGTAAGAACCCCAGGGGAGTGTAGATTCGAACCTACACCCCAAGCTCCCCTTACACCATTTCTCGGAAAATAACAATTTTTGTCTTTGTGTTGCACCCAGTCAAGCCTCGAGCTGGCATTAATAATCAAAGCAAGTATGGCAGCGATCAGGTGAAATGCAGGCTGCTTTCCTGTTGTCCTAACAAAGTGCCTGAATGTTGATTCCAGTTTTGCTTCATTTTCGATCACACTTTCTATCATAGTTTCCTTAAATAAATATATTTTATTGATAAAGCATAAAGGGAGAAAAAGTAGTGAACAGCATAAAATGTACTCCATGACAAACTAATGCCTATTCATGAAATGGAATTATATTTGTTAGTACTCAGGCTAATTAAACTTTACCCTTTCAACAACCTGCAGAGAAAGATATGCAAGTTTTCTCGGATGCATTTGTATTCCAGTAGCGAGGTGAATGCAAGATCACAAGGTAGGTGCAGGTGAGGAATGTCATTTGGCACATGTTAGTTAATCCCTCTAGAATAAAAGACCCAAATTCACCTCATCATGTTATCGACTCGAATGAGTCTAAGATTTTTGCCCCTATTACCATAACCAGGAGACCATCCCATGTGTTGACCACTTTGTGTGGAAAAACTTCTTTCTGGTATCCATCCTAAATTGTCCTTTAATCAGTTTTGACTTGTGCCCCCTATGTTCCATGATCCTGGCATACCTTGAAGTAGTGCTCTAGATTAAATTTATCTATGCCATTTAATATTTTGTGTACTTCTGAGGTTCCCTCTCTGTTACTTCCTTTCAAGGCTAAAAAGCTCCAATCCTTCCTCATAGCTCAAGCCTTTGGTGCTAGAAATCAGCTTTGTGGCTCTTCTCTGCATTGCCTCCATGGTTTAAATATTTGTCTTGTGTCTTGGTGTCCAAACTCAAAGTGTGGTCAAATCAGGCTACTGTACAATTTTAGTATTACACCTTCAACTGGCCTGACAGTATAGTGAAGTATTTTATATTCTTTATATGTTACTGTTCCACAATGATTTGACATATTAATTGCCAAATCTACTATCGCCCCCAGATCCTTCTGTTTCATCTTCAACAATTTCACAACCATTCATAATATACTTGTTCAACAGTGTTTAAACCTGCCTCTCTTTCTATCCCAGTTATTGTATTTATCTATTATTTGGGAGAGTGATGGATAGTGTTAAGCATGTAACAATGCCAGTGGCTGGTGTGTGATAAGTAGCCAAAATAGTACTGTTATCAGTCAAAAGCTAACATGCTATTTTGTTTAATCGACAGTTCAACTGACAGCAGCCCATTTTCCCCTCACAGAAATCTGTTAGCAATCTCAGCCTAACATTAACACAGAAACATCACGTGGTTCTGAATGATCATATGACACTGGCTGAAGGTAAAGTACACCTGATGTTATCTGGTGAAGTTGTTTCATCATCATAGGCAGTTTCTCAAAATGAGGATGACTTGCTTCCACGCCAAAAAGGGATGAGTTCACAGGTGTTTCAATTAAGGACCTAATAGTCCAGATCCCGAATTACATCTTGAAGGGTGGAAGATGCCTGTGCGTGGATATTTTTAACATGTGGTGACCGTTGCACATCAGACACCACATGGGCTTGACAGAGCTAGGTCTTGGTCCAGTGGCAAGGATTAACCAAGGTGACTGGAGTCCAGTTCTGCTGCACGGTGACAGTCCAAAATAAAAGTGTCCTCATACATGTATTGCCCCGAGTGACTCCCTTGGTGTAAGGCGGCAGGCTCCAGCACAAGGAGCCCGAATCCAACGCCTTGCAACAGGGATCAGTCCCTGTGCTCCCGTCAACAGCCCAACCTGAGAGCGGAAGCTGGCCACGATGATGGACGCGAGGGCCAGCCAACCAACGCCCGCCATAGCCCCAGTGCACGCTTACTGCAGCTGACAATCAGGGGGGACTTTCATCAACATCTTCACTGTGGCGTACGAAAGCATAGGCCTGACACTAAACATCCGTAAGACAAAGGTCCCCACCAACCTGAACCCGCCACACAGCACTGTCCCCTGGTCATCAAAATCCATGGCACGGCCTTGGACAACGTGGACCACTTTCCATACCTCGCGAGCCTACCATCAGCAAAGGCAGACATCGACGATGAGGTCCAAATCTGCCTCCAGTGTGCCAGCGCAGTCTTCGGTCACCTGAGGAAGATAGTGTTCTTAATCAGGCCCTCAAATCTGGCACCAAGCTTATAGTCTACAGGGCTGTAGTGATTTCTGCCCTCCTATATGGTTCAGAGACGTGGACCATATACAGTAGACACCTCAAATCGCTAGAGAAATACCACCAACAATGTCTCTGCAAGATCTTGCAAATTCCCTGGGAGGATAGGCGCACCAACGTCAGTGTTCTCGATCAGGCCAACATCCCTAGCATCGTAGCACTGACCACACTCGACCAGCTCTGTTGGGCGGGCCACATTGTCCGCATGCCTGACACAAGACTCCCACAAAAAGTGCTCTGCTCGGAACTCCTACATGACAGGCGATCCCCAGGTGGGCAGAGGAAACATTTCAAAGACAACCTCAAAGCCTCCTTGATAAAGTGCAACATCCCCACCGACACCTGGGAATCCCTGGCCCAAGTGGTGGAAGAGCATCCGGGAGGGCGCTGAGCACCTCGAGTCCCGTCGCCGACAGTGTGCAGAAAGCAAGTGCAGGCAGCGGAAGGAGCGCGCGCAAACTAGACTCCCCACCCACCCTTTCCTTCAACGACTGTCTGTCCCACCTATGACAGAGACTGTAATTCCCATACTGGACTGTTCAGTCACCTGAGAACTCACTTTTAGAGTGGAAGCAAGTCTTCTTCGATTTCGAGAGACTGTCTATGATGACTGGGCGAATGGCGGCGCCAGGGAGGCGGTACTTGCGCTGTCAGGCTGAGATGAGCGGCGTTTCCCTGGAAACCCACCTGCTGAAGCGCTTCCGAGCTCCAGCACAGGCAGCCTGGGCGGCAATGGCGTCACATACTCTTTACTGTGTGCGCCGTCCTCTTCGTTGTCGTAGTCGCTGCTGCAAGCCATCGTTGTCATGTATTCAACTATCATTGTAATCCATGTATAAGCTGACCTAAGTTGTACACCTTGAGAACATTGACCACAAGGGGCGAACTTGTGGGAGACACTCCTAGCCTGGACTATCAGGTATAAAAGGGGAAGCTCCACCCACCTTCAATCACTTGAGGTCTTGGTAATAAAGGTAACTGGTCACAGAGTGACCTTCTATCATGTATGGGCTTCGTGTGCATTTATATTGTATAGTAAGGACATATCATTGGCGACGAGAAACTGGGATTTAAACCACGCGAGCATGGCCAGAAGCACAGAAGAGAGGTACTGTGTTGGTGATGATTGGGACAAATTTATTGAGAGACTACAGCAAAGTTTTGTCACTAAGGAATGGTTGGGACAGGATTCGGCCGACAAATGCAGGGCTCCTCTCCTGATGGTTTGTGGATCCAGAACGTACTCCCTGATGAAGGACCTTCTAGCGCCAGAGAAGCCGACGGATAAGACGGTCGAAGAGCTCAGTAAGTTGATCGGGGAACACCTTAAACCGGCGAGCAGCATACACATGGCGAGACACCGGTTTTACACGCACCGGTGGCGAGAAGGACAAAGCATTCCAGACTTCATGGCAGGTCTCCGGCGACTGGCGAGCCTATGTAAGGTCCCAGATGCATGCAGAGCGGAGATGCTGCGAGACTTTTTTATTGAGGGCATTGGGCACGCTGGGGTTTTCAGGAAACTGATTGAGACCAAAGACTTAGAAACATAGACATAGAAAATAGGTGCAGGAGTAGGCCATTCGGCCCTTCTAGCCTGCACCGCCATTCAATGAGTTCATGGCTGAACATGCAACTTCAGTACCCCATTCCTGCTTTCTCACCATACCCCTTGATTCCCCTAGTAGTAAGGACTTCATCTAACTCCTTTTTGAATATATTTAGTGAATTGGCCTCAACAACTTTCTGTGGTAGAGAATTCCACAGGTTCACCACTCTCTGGGTGAAGAAATTCCTCCTCATCTCGGTCCTAAATGGCTTCCCCCTTATCCTTAGACTGTGTCCCCTGGTTCAGGACTTCCCCAACATTGGGAACATTCTTCCTGCATCTAACCTGTTGAACCCCGTCAGAATTTTAAACGTTTCTATGAGGTCCCCTCTCATTCTTCTGAACTCCAGTGAATACAAGCCCAGTTGATCCAGTCTTTCTTGATAGGTCAGTCCCGCCATCCCGGGAATCAGTCTGGTGAACCTTCGCTGCACTCCCTCAATAGCAAGAATGTCCTTCCTCAGGTTAGGAGACCAAAACTGTACACAATACTCCAGGTGTGGCCTCACCAAGGCCCTGTACAACTGTAGCAACACCTCCCTGCCCCTGTACTCAAATCCCCTCGCTATGAAGGCCAACATGCCATTTGCTTTCTTAACCGCCTGCTGTACCTGCATGCCAACCTTCAATGACTGATGTACCATGACACCCAGGTCTCGTTGCACCTTCCCTTTTCCTAATCTGTCACCATTCAGATAATAGTCTGTCTCTCTGTTTTTACCACCAAAGTGGATAACCTCACATTTATCCACATTATACTTCATCTGCCATGCATTTGCCCACTCACCTAACCTATCCAAGTCGCTCTGCAGCCTCATAGCATCCTCCTCGCAGCTCACACTGCCACCCAACTTAGCGTCATCCGCAAATTTGGAGATACTACATTTAATCACCTCGTCTAAATCATTAATATACAGTGTTAAACAGCTGGGGCCCCAGCACAGAACCTTGCGGTACCCCACTAGTCACTGCCTGCCATTCTGAAAAGTCCCCATTTACTCCTACTCTTTGCTTCCTGTCTGACAACCAGTTCTCAATCCATGTCAGCACACTACCCCCAATCCCATGTGCTTTAACTTTGCACATTAATCTCTTGTGTGGGACCTTGTCGAAAGCCTTCTGAAAGTCCAAATATACCACATCAACTGGTTCTCCCTTGTCCACTCTACTGGAAACATCCTCAAAAAATTCCAGAAGATTTGTCAAGCATGATTTCCCTTTCACAAATCCATGCTGACTTGGACCTATCATATCAACTCTTTCCAAATGCACTGCTATGACATCCTTAATAATTGATTCCATCATTTTACCCACTACCGATGTCAGGCTGACCGGTCTATAATTCCCTGTTATCTCTCTCCCTCCTTTTTTAAAAAGTGGGGTTACATTGGCTACCCTCCACTCGATAGGAACTGATCCAGAGTCAATGGAATGTTGGAAAATAACTGTCAATGCATCCACTATTTCCAAGGCCACCTCCTTAAGTACTCTGGGATGCAGTCCATCAGGCCCTGGGGATTTATCAGCCTTCAATCCCATCAATTTCCCCAACACAATTTCCCGACTAATAAGGATTTCCCTCAGTTCCTCCTCCTTACTAGACCCTCCGACGCCTTTTATATCCGGAAGGTTGTTTGTGTCCTCAGTGAATACCGAACCAAAGTACTTGTTCAATTGGTCCGCCTTTTCTTTGTTCCCCCTTATGACTTCCCCTGATTCTGACTGCAGGGGACCTACATTTGTCTTTACTAACCTTTTTCTCTTTACATATCTATAGAAACTTTTGCAATCCGTCTTAATGTTCCCTGCAAGCTTCTTCTCGTACTCCATTTTCCCTGCCCTAATCAAACCCTTTGTCCTCCTCTGCTGAGTTCTAAATTTCTCCCAGTCCCCGGGTTCGCTGCTATTTCTGGCCAATTTGTATGCCACTTCCTTGGCTTTAATACTATCCCTGATTTCCCTTGATAGCCACGGTTGAGCCACCTTCCCTTTTTTATTTTTACGCCAGACAGGAATGTACAATTGTTGCAGTTAATCCATGCGGTCTCTAAATGTCTGCCATTGCCCATCCACAGTCAACCCCTTCAGTATCATTCGCCAATCTATCCTAGCCAATTCACGCCTCATATCTTCAAAGTTACCCTTCTTTAAGTTCTGGACCATGGTCTCTGAATTAACTGTTTCATTCTCCATCCTAATGCAGAATTCCACCATATTATGGTCACTCTTCCCCAAGGGGTCTCGCACAACGAGATTGCTAATTAATCCTCTCTCATTACACAACACCCAGTCTAAGATGGCCTCCCCCTAGTTGGTTCCTCAACATATTGGTCTAAAAAACCATCCCTTATGCACTCCAGGAAATCCTCCTCCACCGTATTGCTTCCAGTTTGGTTAACCCAATCTATGTGCATATTAAAGTCACCCATTATAACTGCTGCACCTTTATTGCACGCACCCCTAATTTCATGTTTGATGCCCTCCCCAACATCACTACTACTGTTTGGAGGTCTGTACACAACTCCCACTAATGTTTTTTGCCCTTTGGTATTCTGCAGCTCTACCCATATAGATTCCACATCATCCAAGCTAATGTCCTTCCGAACTATTGCCTTAATTTCCTCCTTAACCAGCAATGCTACCCCACCTCCTTTTCCTTTTATTCTATCTTTCCTGACCTTGGAAGCGGCGGCTCTGATAGCCCAGTCATCTATCTTAGGGGAGGAAGAGACCAGAATGATGTATGACAAAAATCTTGGCTCAAATGCGGCAAACAACCAGGGAGTCAACATTGTTAATGTGGCACACAGTTCTCTAGGCAGACAAGGGCAATCGGACATGCCCCAGCATGTAGTCAAACCCAAAGGGGGAATTCAACAGAGACAATGGCTAGCTGAATGGCGATTCATGCCATCGCAAAGGACAACGTGGCCAGTAATGAGGCCATCAACACCTGTTAATGGTGCGCTTAAGGACAGTTACAGAGACAGTCAGAGACGATCGACTGGTACTGGACCTTTTGTTTCCAACAACGGGACCTCCAGCTCATGCTGGAGGTGTGGAGGCAAACATCCAACCAGGGCTTGCAGGTATCAGCAAAATACCTGCAGAAACTGCAACGTCAGCGGTCACTTGGCATGTATATGCAGGAAGCCTGCAGCCAGGTTGATGTATGAGGAGGACGGGCCCGAGGTAAACCCTACGAGGCCAAATGAATACTGGGGGAAATCGCTGGAAGCTGAAGTTCAGCGAGTTCATGTGGAGCACATATACAGTTCACATACAAGGACGCCACTGATAATGATGAAAGTGCTCCGCAATGGCATCCCAGTATTAGTGGAGTGAGACACGGGGGTCAGCCAGTCCCTGATGAGGATCAAACAGTTTGAAAGGTTGTGGGTGTCCAAGGCCAGGAGGCCAAAATTATTGCCGATTGACGTACAGCTATGGACATATACAAAGGAGATCATTCCGGTGCTTGGCAGCGCCACGGTAGTCGTGACCCACAAAGATTCGGAGAACAGGATTGTCTTGGGGGACGGTCCCGCACTACTGGGGAGGAGTTGGCTTGCTGTCATGAACTGGAAATGGGGCGATGTCAATGCAATTTCTTCTATGGAGTGAGTATCATGCTCACAGGTCCTGGACAAATTTGACTCATTATTTCAACCCGGCATCGGCACTTTCATGGGGGCCAAGGTAGTGAATCACATAAACCCGGATGCCAGGCCAGTACACCACAAGGCCAGAGCGGTGCCGTACGTGATGCGGGAAAAGATAGAATGTGAATTGGACCGCCTGCTGAGGGAAGGCGTCATCTCGCCAGTCGAATTCAGTGACTGGGCAAGCCCGATCGTGCCGGTGTTCAAGGCGGATGGGTTGGTCAGGATATGTGGCGATTACAAGGCCACCATCAATCGGGTGTCACTCCAAGACCAGTACCCGCCACCAAGAGCGGAGGACCACTTTGCGACGCTATCCGGTGGCAAACTTTTTTCAAAATTGGATCTGACCTCAGCTTACATGACCCAGGAGCTGGCGAGTGAGTCGAAGAAGCTGACCACCATCACGACACACAAGGGGTTGTTTGAGTATAACAGATATCCATTCGGGATTCATTCGGCCGCCGCGATCTTTCAACGAAATATGGAAAGCCTCCTCAAGTCGATTCCAAGGACGGTGGTTTTTCAAGATGACATCCTCATCACGGGTCGCGATACTAAAGAACACCTCCACAACCTGAAGGAGGTGCTACGCAGACTGGACCGGGTAGGGCTGCGACTGAAAAAGGCGAAGTGCGTCTTCTTAGCTCCAGAGGTAGAATTCCTGGGGATGAGGGTAGCAGCAGACGGGATCAGACCTACTGCGTCCAAAACGGAAGCGATCCAGAGAGCACCCAGACCCCGTAACACGACGGAGCTGCGTTCATTCCTGGGGCTCCTGAACTATTTTGGTAACTTTCTTCCCAAATTGAGCACGCTGTTAGAGCCGATACACGTGCTCCTACGCAAAGGTCACGATTGGGTCTGGGGGGACAGCCACGAAAGGGCTTTTGATAGAGCGTGCAATTTGTTGTGCTCCAACAAGCTGTTAACGTTATATGACCCGTGTAAGAAACTTGTTTTAACGTGCAATGCGTCGCCCTATGGGGTTGGGTGTGTGTTGCAGCATGTGAATGCCAATGGTCAGTTACAGCCGGTAGCTTATGCCACCAGAAGTCTGTCCCAGGCAGAAAGGGGCTACGGGATGGTAGAAAAGGAAGCGCTAGCATGTGTATCTGCAGTAAAAAAAATACACCATTACCTGTTTGGCAGGAAATTTGAGCTGGAGACAGATCACAAACCCCTAACAAGGCCATGAATGCTAATGCATCGGCCCGCATACAGAGGTGGGCACTCACGTTAGCCGCCTATGACTACACAATTCGGCATAGACCGGGCACTGAAAACTGCGCCGATGTACTCAGCAGGCTCCCACTAGCCACCACTGAGGGAGCAACTGAGCATGATGCTGAGATGGTCATGGCTGTTGAAGCTTTCGAAAGCGAAGGTTCACCTGTGACAGTCCGTCAGAATAAAGTCTGTACAAATAAAGACCTGCTACTGTCTTTAGTTAAGAAATGTGTCCTGAATGGGGACTGGGCAGCCACGTACGGGGCATGCCCTGAGGAATTTAAACCGTTTCATAGGCGCAAGGATGAACTCTCGATTCAGGCCGATTGTCTACTGTGGGGAAACCGAGTAGTCATGCCCCAGAGGGGTAGAGAGGTGTTTATCAGAGAACTTCACAATGAGCACCCGGGCATTGTCATGATGAAGGCAATTGCCAGGTCACACGTTTGGTGTCCAGGGATAGATGCAGACCTGGAACTTTGTGTTCGCAGGTGCAACACGTGTGCTCAGCTGGGCAACGCACCCAGGGAAGCCCCCATTAGCCCCTGGTCCTGGCCCACCAAGCCATGGTCACGCATCCATGTGGACTACGCAGGTCCTTTCATGGGAAAAATGTTTTTGGTTGTAGTAGACGCCTACTCCAAATGGATTGAGTGTGCCATTTTAAATTCAAGCACATCCTCTGCCATGGTCGAAAGTCTACGGGCAATGTTCGCCGCCCATGGTCGACCGGATGTCTTGGTCAGCGACAATGGCCCATGCTTCACAAGCAGTGAATTCCAGGACTTCATGGCAGGCAATGGAATCAACCATGTCAGAACGGCACCGTTCAAGCCGGCCTCAAACGGCCAGGCGGAACGAGCAGTGCAGATAATCAAACAGGGGATGCTCAGAATCCAAGCCGCTTATCACACCTCCTGTTGGCCAATAGATCTCAACCACACTCGCTCACAGGGGTTCCACGTGCAGAGCTGCTAATGAAAAGGACGCTCAAAACCAGGTTATCCCTTATACACCCCACTATGAAAGAAATTGTTGAGAGCAGGCGTCGGTCACAATGTGACTACCATGACAGGAATGCGAGGGCGCGATGTATTGATGTCAATAACCCTGTTTTTTGTCCTTAATTACGCTGCAGGGCCCAAATGGCTTGCAGGCACTGTGATTGCCAAAGAGGGGAATAGGGTTTTGGTAGTTAAACTTACCAATGGACAAATCTTCCGCAAACACGTGGATCAAACTAAAAGGAGGTTCAGCAACCCCATAGAAGAAGCAGAGGAAGAACACGGCGTAGAGTTTACTCCACCACAGGTGACCGAACACCGGAACCAAGTGGAGGAGAGTCCAGACACTGTGGGCAGTCAGGACAGACCTGAGGCACCGCAAACAGCAGACACCTCAGGCCAGCGCCCAACAACTGGAGCCCCAACTCAGACGCTCTACAAGGGAGCGTAAACCACCAGAGAGACTTAACCTGTGATCCCAATAAGATTTTAGGGGGGGAGGTGATGTCATGTATTCAACTATCATTGTAACCCATGTATAAGCTGATCCTAAGTTGTACACCTTGAGAACATTGACCACAAGGGGCGAACTTGTGGGAGACACTCCTAACCTGGACTTTCAGCTATAAAAGGGGAAGCTCCACCCACCTTCATCACTTGAGGTCTTGGTAATAAAGGTAACTGGTCACAGAGTGACCTTCTCTCAAGTATGGCCTCGTGTGCATTTATACTGTATAGTAAGGACATATCAGTCGTGTTCTTCAATTTATTTTGTGGCTGTCTCATTATTGTCTGCCATGATTCAGGAGCAACCACGATAAGCCCACTCCCGCGGCAACGCTGGCGCCAATTGAATATGCTGACTGGAGTTGCATCTCACATACCATTATGCGGAGCAATGGATAGTACAAATACTTTAAACGCTGTACGATTCATATCATGTGTGTGACTTTAAACAATTCTTCAATATTCTTTTTACGTATTAAAATATTGAAGGTGAACTATATTCTTATAAGAAAGAAATGAGAGACAAAAGCAAGTCTACCGATATCTCCCTTAGGATTACAGAACAACTGAAATATACAGATGATAAATGATTCTAAAAGAGTACTACAAGCCTGCCAAACGTTTTAATGCATAACATTTTGGTTTTCTTAAGATTTTTCTGGTATACATTCGAACCAAGATATAAGAGGCATTACATAGTGGCACTAACAAAATATTGGTGTACACAAAGATAATTTTCTACAATGTTTGTAGAACAAATTTATTGCCAGGCTGTGCCTACATTCAAAACTAATGCTTTTTACACATTTTATTTATTTTTACAATTATACCTTATAAAAATTGAAACCGTTAACACTATTTACTGAAAAAAAATTTTGTATATTAAGTTACATGTACGGAAATGTTCTGTCTGCTAAATTCAATGTATTCTTTGGCAGAAGAATTCAATAAATACTTAGGAGAATGTTTTTTTTTGGAAAGATTATAATTAATTGTACTGCTACTCAACCTCACTGTAACCCAAGTCTGGCCTGCACCAAACTGAGAGATTGCACAAAGGCCAGTGGGCCCAGTGTTTGGGGCACATCGCCCCAAACTCAGTCCAGCACCACTATTTCTAAACCGCTCCCTGGTCTCGGATTCAATACAGGAGAGTTTTAATACAATGATAGAAATTACAGCGCAGGAGGAGGCACTTTGATCCCGGTGTCTGTGCTGGTACTGGCGCTCTTTCCTGTAACCCCATTCCCTCCGGACCCATATATATTCCCCCTTTTACCAATATTTAACCCATTCCTTTTTAAATGATGTTCTAGTCTCTGTGGTCCCCTCGCTCTCAGTTTGAAAACCTTCCAACTCCCTTCTCCTTTGATTGTTTAAGTGAGAATCCTTGGTCTCCGTCCATTGCCCAGCATTGGAAACAATCTTTCACTATTTACCCACAGTAAAGTCCACTGGTTTTACTCACCAATTTATTGGCTGCTCTTCTCTTGCTGCCTGTCCCACTCATCGCATTACTGTTGTTGCTGCTCACGGCTCTACATTAAGTGCTGTCTCCCCTCCACCAGCCTGTCCTCGCCGCACAGCACTGCCCCCCCCAGTCATCAAGATTCACGGCGCGGCCCTCAACAACATGGACCACTTCCCATACCTCGGGAGTCTTTTATCAACAAAGGCAGAAATTGATGGGGAGATTCAACATCGCCTTCAGTGTGCCAGTGCAGCCTTTGGCCGCCTGGGGAAAAGAGTGTTCGAAGATCAGGCCCTCAAATCTACCACCAAGCTCATGGTCTACAGGGCTGTAGTAATACCCGCCCTCCTGTATGGATCAGAGGCATGGACGATGTACAGAAGACACCTCAAGTCGCTGGAGATATATCACCAACGATGTCTCTGCAAGATCCTGCAAATCCCCTGGGAGTACAGGCGCACCAACATCAGCATCCTCGCCCAGGCTAACATCCCCAGCATTGAAGCACTGACCACACTCGATCAGCTTCGCTGTGCAGGCCATATAATTCGCATGCCATACACGAGACTCCCTAAGCAATTGCTCTACGCGGAGCTCCTTCACAGCAAATGAGCCAAAGGTGGGCAGCGGAAACATTACAAGGACACCTTCAAAGCCTCCCTGGTAAAGTGCGACATCACCACTGACACCTGGGAGTCCCTGGCCAAAGACTGCCCTAAGTGGAGGAAGTGCATCCGGGAGGGCGTTGAACTCTTCGAATCTCAACGGCGCAAGTGTGAAGAGGTCAGGCGCAGACAGCGGAAGGAGTGCGCGACAAACCAGTCCCACCCCCCCTTCCCTGACGAATGTCTGTCCCACCTCTGACAGGGTCTGTGGCTCTCGCATTGGACTGTTCAGCCATCAAAGGACACTTTAGGAATGGAAGCAATATACATAGATGACCTGGAGGAGGGGACAGAGTGTAGTGTAACAAAATTTGCAGATGACACTAAGATTAGTGGGGAAGCGGGTTGTGTAGAGGACACAGAGAGGCTGCAAAGAGATTTAGATAGGTTAAGCGAATGGGCTAAGGTTTGGCAGATGGAATACAATGTCCGAAAATGTGAGGTCATCCACCTTGGAAAAAAAAATAGTAAAAGGGAATATTATTTGAATGGGGAGAAATTACAACATGCTGCGGTGCAGAGGGACCTGGGGGTCCTTGTGCATGAATCCCAAAAAGTTAGTTTGCAGGTAATCAGAAGGCGAATGGAATGTTGGCCTTCATTGCAAGAGGGATGGAGTACAAAAGCAGGGAGGTCCTACTGCAACTGTACAGGGTATTGGTGAGGCCGTACCTGGAGTACTGCGTGCAGTTTTGGTCACCTTACTTAAGGAAGGATATATTAGCCTTGGAGGGGGTACAGAGATGATTCACTCGGCTGATTCCGGAGATGAGGGGGCTACCTTATGATGATAGATTGAGTAGACTGGGTCTTTACTTGTTGGAGTTCAGAAGGATGAGGGGGGATTTTATAGAAACATTTAAAATAATGAAAGGGATAGACAAGATAGAGGCAGAGAGGTTGTTTCCACTAGTTGGGGAGACTAGAACTAGGGGGCACAGCCTCAAAATACAGGGGAGCCAAGTTAAAACTGAGTTGAGAAGGAATTTCTTCTCCCAGAGGGTTGTGAATCTGTGGAATTCTCTGCCCAGGGAAGCAGTTGAGGCTAGCTCATTGAATGTATTCAAATCACAGATAGATAGATTTTTAACCAATAAGGGAATTAAGGGTTATGGGGAGCGGGCGGGTAAGTGGAGCTGAGTCCACGGCCAGATCAGCCATGATCTTTTTAAATGGCAGAGCAGGCTCGAGGGGCTAGATGGCCTGCTCCTGTTCCTAATTCTTATGTTCTTATGTTAAGCAAGTCTTCCTCGATTCCGAGGGACTGTCTATGATGATGATGACAGAGGGCAGCAAGTATTGCTCCGAACTGCAGCGGAGACAGGGCATGCCTGGTCTGAAGTGAAGGTCACCCCATATGCTCGGTGTGTTTGCTCCTGGAACAGTCAGGGCGGGAGTTAGGACCCGGAGTTTCCATCCGACATTCTCCGAATCTGATTGGCTGCACGGATTTCGGCCCTTTGCCTTTTACTCAAAGGCGATTGGTCACTTCACACTAACAGAGCTACGGGTCGGCGAGAGGGTGGGAGGTCGCATTGAGATGTTTTTTTAGGGGGAGTCGGTGACTGGAAAAGAAGTGGCGGAGTCCCGGACAATTCAATTCTCAGCTTGGACAATAATCAGCCGCCATCGCGCACACGTCATTACGCAGGGCGATTTGAATTTGGCGACCCCTCCCCTCCCCTCCCCTCCCCTCCCCCACAGGTTTAAGTATGGCGGCGGCGCTGGTGAGTGAGCGGGGGCTATGCTGGCTGAGGAGAAACCTGAAACAGTGAGTGTTGAGAGCGGGGAATATCTGCGGCTCCCGGTGCCAGGTTGCTGTTTGCCAGCAGTTGTTCTGCAACCACCGGTTCCGCACCACGTCCTTTGCAAGCATTCACCCTCGGGTCCTGATTTACAGGGAAGCTGCAGTTCAAGTACAAATGCAGTGAATCTGACCCGGTACCGGATTATAGAGGAACAGGACTCTCGGGGGGGAGTGGTCTCACTCCATTTTTGCTTCGTGTATCTCACAGGTTTAGCGTTGTGGATAAATCAAAACCAGCTTTGCACAACGCTGAAGGTGTGCTGTGAACTCATCGTGGAGCAAATGGACAGCACCCAGTGGCGCTGCCTGCACTTTCAGTGTCCCCGGTTGATGGGGAAATGGAAAGTTTATAACCAGACGTGTGCAGAACTGCTCACTGGCCTCTGACTATCTGTGAAACTTCAACTGTTGGAAAACTGTCAGTAAGACAGGCCAGCACAGATACAATAGACAGAATGACCTCCTTCGGTGTCATAAACTTCTCTGAAGATAGCCGGCTGTTCTCCAAGAGTGCATTGGCATTACAATATTAGAATGAAAGTTTTAAAAAGTTGGTTTTCCACCAGTTGCAGTTTTACTATGATCGTACTGTTGGTTTCTCACCCAATAACTGGAGGATCACAGTAAAACTGCCAGATTAAGGACCTGTGGAGAATTGCCTTGCTTTCTTCAAATCGTGCCATGGGGCCTTTTATGTTTAATAGGGTAGATGGAATTTTGGTTTAACATCTCATCATAACATTAATGTTAACATCAGCACTGTCAACAATGCAGCACTCCTTCAGTACTGCACTGAAGTATTGGCCTAGATTATGTCCTTAAGTCTCTGGAGTGGGGCTTGAGCCATGACCTTATTAACCAGTCAGCCTTACGTTGATGGTGGGGAAATTTTTAGAGACAATAATCCAGGTGAAAATGAATTAGCATTCAGAAAAGTATGTTCTAAAAATTAAAGTCAGCACAGATTTGTTAAAGGCAAATTGTGTTTGACTAACTTGGTTGAGACCTTTTTGAAGTAACTGAGCTTGTTGATGAGGGTAGTGTGGTTGATGTTGTGTATATGGACTTTCAAAAGGTGTTTGACTTGTTAGCAAAATAAAAGCCCATGGGATCAATGGGACAGTGGCACCATGGATACAGAACTGGCTAAGTGACAGAAAGCAGAGAAGTGGTTAATAGTTATTTTTTTGACTGGAGGGATTAATGAGTTAGATGAGGGGACCAAGTGTAATGTATCCAAGTTTGCTGATGATACAAAGCTAGGTGGGAAAGAAAGCTGTGAGGAGGTGCCAAGAGCCTACAAAAGGATATAGACAGGTTAAGTGAGTGGGCAATAATAACAACTTGTATTGTTGTCATTGGGCCTTGAAGAAAGCAAGGCAATTCTCCACAGGTCCTTAATCTGGCAGTTTTACTGTGATCCACCAGATTGAGTATAATGTAGGTAAATGTGAGTTTATTCACTTTGGTCGGATGAATAGGAAAACTATTTTTTAAATGGTGAGAAACAATTAAATGTTGATGTTCAGAAAGATTTAGCTGTCCTAGTACAAGAAACAGAGAGTTAGCATGCAGGTACAGCATTAGGAAGGAAAATGGCATTTTGGCCTTTATTGCAAAGGGGTTGATGTACAAGAGTAAAGCAGCCTTGCTACAATTCTACAGGGCTTTGGTGAGGAAGGATATAGTTGCCTTAGAAGCGGTACAACAAAGGTTCACTCCTGGGATAAGTGGGTTGTCCTATGAGAGGAGATGAATAAGTTGTCTATACTCTGGAGTTTAGAAGAATGAGAGGTGATTTCATTGAAACAAATAAGATTCTGAGGGCTGTAGATGCTGAATTGTTGCATATATTCAAGGTTGAGGTAAGTAGATTTTTGGACTCTAGGAGATTGGGTGGGCAAGTGGAGTTGAGGTCGGAAATCAGCCATAATCTTATTGAATGGCGGAGCAGGCTCAAGGGCCTACTCCTGCCCCTAGTTCCTATGTTCTTAAGTATAGAATGGCGTTCCCTAGGGTTTGGGATTAGGCCCACTACTCTTTTTGATATATATCAATGACTGGACTTTGGTATACAGGTTCTTTGCTTAAGTATTCATAGCAACACATTGCTATTAAGAACTAGTTGGTTTATAAACAAAGGTTTAACAATTACACTACACATTACCAGTTCACCCACTAGGCTCACAACTGCATACCTCATCGTGGATGACCTAGACTCAACTGACTGGGGTTTTATTGAGTCCTGTGAACATCTCGTGACTGGCTAAGCCACTCACAATGCAACAGCTCTACAACTCTTTTAAAGGAGACAAAATAAACATTAGTTCAAGTGCCCCCTGATTGGGGGACACTCCAGACACTTTTCAACTGCACTTTTTTTTTGTTTTGTTAAAAAAAAATTTGGGGACATTAAAATCATAAATTTTACAAGTGCCCCCTATAAAAGGGGAGGGGGACACTAAAACCGGCAATTAAAACAAATTAAACTTTAAAACATATAAAATCAAATTAAAATTTGGTTGCCGGGGGTAATAATGCACTCCAGTCCCTCCGGGCAACAGCTGTACAAACCTGTGAGCATACTCACAGGTGCATATATTACACGGTATAATTTTTATGTTTGCGGACGATATGAAACAAAGAGGTGGCTAATAACAGACTTCAGGAGGACATACTCAGACTGGTGAAATGGGCAACATTTGGCAGATGAAACTTAATGCAGAGAAGTGTGAAATTATGCATTTTGGTAGGAAGAATGAGGAGAGGCAACATGAATTAAATGGTACAATTTTAAAGGGGGTATGGGAACACAGAGATCTGGGGGTGTATATACAAAAATCTTTGGTGGTGGCAGGACAAGTTGAGAAGCTTTATTGATCGAGGAATAGAGAACAAAATCAAGGCAGTTATGCTAAACCTTTTATAAAACTCTAGTTAGGCCTTAGCTGGAGTATTGTATTCAATTCTGGGCACCACACTTTTGGAAGGGTGTCAAAGTCTTGGAGAGGGTGCAGAAGGGATTTACTAGAATGGTACCAGAGATAAGGAACTTCAGTTATGTGGAGAGACGAGAGAAACTGGGGCTGTTCTCGTTGGAGCAGAGGAGGTTGAGAGGAGATTTGATAGAAGTATTCAAAATTATGAAGAGTTTTGATAGAGCAAGTAAAGAGAAACAGTTTCCAGTGGCAGAAAGGTCAGTAACCAGAGGACACAGATTTAAGGTGATTGGCAAAAGAACCAGAGGTGACATGAGGAAACTTTTTTTTAATGCAGCGAATTGGTGTAATTTGAATGCACTCCCTGAAAGGATGAAAGTAGGTTCATTAGTAACATTCAAAAGAGAATTGATTAAATACTTGAAGGGAAAAATATTACAGGGCTACAGGGAAAAGAGCAAGGGACGGGGATTAATTGTATAACCTAACAAAGCGTTTGCACAGGTACAATGGGCCAAATGGCCGCCTCTTTTTTTATTGTATCATTCTATGATTCTATTACCCTTGATTAGAGTTCATGTATAGTAGAATGTGACAAAACAGTCTTAAGATACTTCTCCTATGCAGATTGTGAATAATTTAATTTTGTAATCCAACTTGCCCCCTTTTGACACCAAATTGGACTGAAAATGAGTGCCATCTTATTTTGTTTGGTTTCCTTTGCTGGCTTTCTGGAATATCAATACTTTCAAATATAGATAACAAAGATGATTATGGACAGATTCAAGAAAGCCCATATTTTCTGGGAAGTTTATTTTAAACTGATTGCTTGTATGAAGATCCTGGTCAATTTGTTTGAACTAGATTTAATATAAAATGTATCAATTCTCGACATCATTTTTATGCACTTGAACTAGTTGCTCTGTGAGTAGTACTGATGCAATCCTATAACTTTTCTAAATACAGGGTAGAGGTTTTTGGTTTGCAGGACCTTTTTAAGAAAATAAGTAATATTTTTATCATTAATTTTTTCCTTTAAACTTCACAGGCAATGGTTTTGTACGCTGACTTTTGTAAGAAATGCATCCACAGGTATTACTTTTTCTAAATTGTGTTACTTATCTATGCTGGCTTCACTGATGCCTTGTGCCACTTTATAACCATTCTGTAGTTTACATCTGTCCTCCTGATTGGATACACTAATGTGTTAGGGAAACGGTCATTCAGGTTAGAACATTGCTCTCCAAAGATTGTAAACAAGGGTTTGCATTCAGAGTAGTGTTCGAGCACTACAATATAAGTAAATAATTAGTGTGCTAAGGAGAGGTGTTAATGCAGTTGATGGGCTTTTGAATAATGTTTAAATGCTTTATAAATATTACAAACAATATTGAATAGATATTGTTACCAGAATATTGAATAGGATAATTCTGCTTACCGAAGGAAGTCTCTTTTTAGGAACAAACATATTTCTGTTTAAGTAATGGACTAGACCCTTGTGAAAACCTGGACAGCCATGGACTCACTTGGCAGGTGTCTGCATCCTTTTCATTCCTGCTTGTTGATCTAACGTTATCAGTCTGCTGGTAAAGGAACATTTAACAGCTTTGTCACAACATTTCTATTGTTAGAGTACATCCCTTTTGAAAAAATCAGTAGTGCATATTTTGTCAAATAATACATTTTCTGTTGCTTAGCTTTCTGATTAGAGTTTCCACTTCTGCAGTTTCTGATTCTGCAGGGCTGAGATGGCCAGTGTCTAACTTGAGCTCTCAACGCTCTTGTGACTCCGTGCGATCAATATAGCATCTATCCACTATTTAAAGATCTAGAGCTTTCAACGTTGTTTGTATATATCATGTAACACTGATGTAACAACCATGAGATCAGCCAGTGAGTGTCTCCCATCCCATTTCATTTCTGGATGGCAGCCCAAAGCCTTGAATCAATTGATAACTTGTAGTGTATCAAATAGTCACCCTCCGTATTCTAGCAAAAGACAAGATAATCTTAGTGAAGGGAGATTCATCATTTTGTTATTCTGAAGTCAGAGTTTGTAAAGTTATTACCAAGGATATTATCATTTTCTTAACAGAAATTGTAGATGATTATTGATTTATGAAGTAAGATCCGAGGCTGAACTGCATCTCGTCACTTGTCATTACTTTCGAACATTTGGGTACAGGAAAATACCATTATTAGTCCTTGGTAGCTGAAACTAGAACAGGAAGGAAAATAATTTTTTCCGTAATAGTTTTATATGGATTGTTTTCTAAACATTTGCAGTATGTTTAGAATTTTTTTTTAATTGTTTGTTCCAGGGATGCTTCACTGACGAGGCCAGCATTTATTGCCCATCCCTATACAACCAACTCATTTAAAATCTAAATAGATCCTTCATTTGTTTTGCAGCCAGTTCCAGAATCGAGAAGGTTCTTATTGCAAATCGGGGCGAGATCGCCTGCAGGGTAATGCGGACAGCGAAGAAGATGGGTGTTCGCTCTGTAGCTGTTTACAGTGAAGCAGACAAAAACTCCATGCATGTCACAATGGTATGTTATGATATTGGAGCACACATGACATGACGATGTTTCAAACTATACCGTCATTCCTTTTATGGATTGATCCAATGGTATAGTGTTATGTTTGCTCATCAGAGTGAAGAATGTCAGTGCTGGGAGACGGGGTGGAGGGGGGGGGGGGGTGGTGGTGCAAAATTCAACTTCAATGGAGGCGCAAAACAGGCATTAGCGAATCAGCCGCGTGTTATGCACTCTACATTGGAGTCAATGGATAGTAAAATAAAACTGGGTGTATGACAAGCAGCCAATCCCATTTGCATCCCCGCAGAAGTTGAATTTTACCCCTGAATCATTTTCTTTTCTGCACACCTAATTGCATTAGGCACTCCCAGTTTAGGTATTCAACATTGTATTGCATGGGCTAGATTCCTTCCCCGTCTTTCCCCCCCCCCCCCCCCCCACCCCCTCAAATTTTTATTTTTATTTTACTTTGGATCTTAGTTATACAGAATCTCTCGCCCAGGTGTCCTTCCCATTACTGCTTTATCCTTGCTCAAGGGTGCTATCTCTAGTGGCACGATAAAGTGTGTAATAATAACAGACTCCAGTGAACAAGAGAAATTAAAGTTGTAAACATGTACAGCATTGGCATTGGGTATATCATTCGTACTTATTTTATATGAATCAGACAGAAAAAATACATTATTGGGAATCATGCATTCAAAGCCCTTTTTTGTTTATCCAGAATATTATAATTTTTCAGACTTTGGGTGTGGTTTTTATTTTTATGCTCTTCTATACACTGTAGAATACCATTCAAGATAGGTTTGAATATCCTAAAATGTTCCAAAGTGGACCCAGCACTATTTTAGATCGTGATTCAGGCACTCAGGGTTTTGATTCCCCCAATGTGTTTGAAGTGTAGAATGAGGTACTGTAAAAGCCAGTATACTTCATCAGAATGGTCATTTAGAATTCCAGTTGCTCTGTGAGTGTGTGTGTCTTGATCCTACTACTGGTGTGACTAATATTTGTTTTTAGTGCTAAATATGTTTTCTTCACTTAAACATAATGCAAAAAAGCTGAATAATTCAGTGACTATTAGAACCTCTCATAGCATTAGATCTAGTTTTTAACCATGCCAGCCACGACCTTGTATGCTTCTTAGTTTTGAACCTTGTGTAAAGACAGTGGATAATGTGTGGTGCATGCTAATAGGTGCACATATCAGAGATTATTATTTCCTAATTCTAAAAAATGGGTTCTTTTTGTAAGGTGTGATGCTTTTTCATTTATGGCAAGCGAAC